>NW_016107700.1:1756387-1759380 GCF_001604975.1 Cebus imitator
TTTCGCTCTTGTTGCCCAGGCTGGAGTACAATGGTATGGTCTTGGCTCACTACAACCTCTACCTCCTGGGTTCAAGTGATTCTCCTGCCTCAGCCTCCCAAGTAGCTGGGATTACAGGCATGCATCATCAAGACCAGCTAATTTTGTATTTTTAGTAGAGACAGAGTTTCACCCATGTTAGTCAGGTTGGTCTGGAACTGCCAACCTCAGGTGATATGACCACCTCAGCCTCCCAAAGTGCTGGGATTACAGGCGTGAGCCAGACGTCCAGCCAACTTTAATGATCCTTTCTACCTGCCTTCCTTTTCCTCTTCCTATTTTGCAGATTATAGTTTACTTGTTTTTCTCTGTTCTCACCCCACCTGTTGCATTCTTTGGCCAATGAGATGAAAAGGTTTGCCTTTTTTTTGTGTGTGTGTGAGAGTTCTGCTCTTGTTGCCCGAATTGGAGTGCAATGGTGCAATCTCGGCTCACTGCAACCTCCGCCTCCCGGGTTCAGGCGATTCTCGTGCCTCAGCCTCCCAAGCAACTGGGATTACAGGTATGCGCCCCCACGCCTGGCTAATTTTTGTATTTCTAGTAGAGACGGGATTTCCCCATGTTGGTCAGGCTGGTCTTGAATTCCTAACCTTAGGTGATCCACCATCCTCCGCCTCCCAATATGCTGGGATTACCGATTTGAGCCACTGCACCGGGCCAAAGGTTTGCCTTCTGATTGAGTATGAGGTTGTACTATGGTATGAAAATATTAGAGCAGTTGCCCTGGCCTGAGAACTGGGCAAATCTCATTCTGGAGAATGCCACACCTCTGAGCTCACTGCCTCGGGCACTAGACCGGCAAGTCATTCTCCTCTTCATTTAACAAGTACTGGGTGTCTATTCGGTACCAGGTACTGGGCTAGGCACTGGAGATACAGCAATGATCTAGGCAGAATTTGTCCCAAGATGTCAGACAAAAAGCGAGATACCTATTTATAATTTTATATTGTAATAAGTGCTATGAATAAAAATAATTGAGTGCTGTGAAAGAATAATAAGGACAGATCTATTTAGATAGGGTTGCTAGATGTACCATTTAAGACGGAAGGTAGTGGCGGCTCTGACACCAGCTAGTTGAGTGCAGTCACGTCGCCTGGCTGCTGCCGCTCCCTCACCCCTAAGTAACCTTGCTGCAAAGCCTCAGATCCGCGCAGGCGCACAGACGGTTGCCATGGGGCCAGCTGTCCGGCGCAAGCGCAGACGGCCATAAGATGGCGTCCGTGGCGGCTGCCCGAGCAGTTCCTGTGGGCCGTGGGCTCCGGGACCTGCAACGAACCCTACCTCTTGTAGTGATTCTCGGGGCCACGGGCACCGGCAAATCCACGCTGGCATTGCAGCTAGGCCAGCGGCTCGGTGGTGAGATCGTCAGCGCTGACTCCATGCAGGTATGGCAGTGCGGTTGGCCCGGGCGCTGGGAACCTCAGAGGCCTTTTGGACACCCTGTGGCAAAGGTCTAAAAGGGTGAACCCGAGGCTTATAGGGGTGTAGGGGTTAAGTAAAGGGAGCCCATACTTACTAGGCGCCCGCCGCATGCCAGGCACAGTGCCAGATGTTTCCCTTTCATCTCATTAACTTCTCACGACGTTACTTTTTGGTAGGTTCTATTACCTCTTTTTATGGAGAAGGGAGTTGGGGCTTAGGGAGGTGAAATGACTCTTTCCATGTCACATCGCGAATAAGTGGAAGACATGGTATTTGAACCTACAAGATCGTTATATAGGCATCCAGTACATATCTTTTGAATGAAAATTATTTCAGCGCTTTTGTTATAACTCTAACCCTAGCCCAGCGAGATCAGGATAAATTGGATACCGCCTATGGTGTCTGCTGGGGGTGTGGAATAGGGTTGACAGTCAGGAGACCTGGATTCTAGTCCCGAATCTGTCATTGGCCATGCAACTTCGGATCAACAATGTCGTTTATTTGGACGTTATTTTATGTGACTGTGAAGTGAGGAAAATGTCACCTACCGCACAAGGTTATAGTGCTTGATAAATGAGATCTTGAGCGTAAGGATCGTTAATTTGTGAGCAGCACATATGGTACTTGAATGAAAAATATCCAAGAATGGTGTAATAATAGATCTTTGGTCTGATATTTCAGAGACTTGAGTAATGAGAGTTTCAGTAAGATGGAGTTACACTGATGACATCTAAGTCCATGCCAATATTTATGTTCTATATTTATTTTTATTTTTGAGACAGAGTTTTGCTCTTGTGGTCTAGGCTGGAGTGCAGTGGTGCAATCTTGGCTCACTGCGGCCTCTACCTCCTGAGTTCAAGGATTCTCCTGCCTCAGTCTCCCAAGTAACTGGGATTACAAGCATGCACCACCACACCTGGCTAATTTTTGTATTTTTAGTAGAGATGGGGATTCACCATGTGGGCCAGGCTGGTCTTGAACTCCTGGTCTCAAGTTATTCACCTCAGCCTCCCAAAGTACTGGGATTACAGGCGTGAGCCACCATACCCGGCTCTTGTTCTATAATTTCTATACTTCTGGGTTGGCTTGGTGTTAGTGGGAATGAAGGGGAAGAGAGAGATGTAATATTTTGAAAGTAATGTCATCAATAGGAGTTGGGTAGTCGGGGAAGAAAGTGATTCCCACAGTGTGAGTCTAGATTCAGGTTTACATGTCTGGGAGAGTATGGTGAACCTGGAAGTCAGAGAGATCTTGCAGGGCACGTGGGAGTGGCAACAGGACATCCAAAGGGGATGTCTAGTTGGTGGATGTGTGGAGAATGGCACAGAAGTGAATCTACTTCAGGACACTTTTTCCCTCTACTTAGTGGAACCTCTGTGCCTACATAACCACGTGGCTTGCTCCCCTCTTTGTTCAGGTCTTTACTCATGTCACCATATTAAGGCCTCTGACTGCCTCTCCCCATAAACCACGCATAGTTCCTGTCAAGAAAGTGTTCTCAATAATTTTCCATCTTTTTTTTTTTTTTTTTT
>NW_016107700.1:1760405-1781339 GCF_001604975.1 Cebus imitator
TTTTGAGACTGTGTCTCGCTCTGTTGCCCAGGCTAGAGTGCAGTGACACGATCTCAGCTCACTGCATCCTCTGCCTCCCGGGTTCAAGCGATTCTCCTGCCTCAGCCTCATGAGTAGCTGGGATTGCAGGTGCTTGCCACCATGCCCAGCTAAATTTTATATTTTTAGTATAGATGGGGTTTTACCATATTGGCCAGCTTGGTCTTGAACTCCTGACCTGGTAATTTGCCTGCCTCGGCCTCCCAAAGTGCTGGGATTACAAACATGAGTCACTGCACCTGGCCTTCTGTTTTTTTTTTTTGAGACGAAGTCTTGCTCTGTTGCCAGGCTGGAGTGCAGTGGTACAGTCTTGACTCACTGCGACCTCTGCCTCTCGGGTTCAAGTGATTCTCCTGCCTCAGCCTCCCAAGTAGCTGGGACTACAGGCGTGTGCCACCACACCCGACTAAGTGTTTGTATTTTCAACAGATACAGGGTTTCATCATGTTAGCTAGGATGGTTTTCATCTCCTGAACTCATGATCCACCTGCCTCGGGCTCCCAAAGTGCCGGGATTACAGGAGTGAGCCATTGCACCGGCTGGGAGTTTTTAACTTGTATGCCACTCATCCTTCATAGGAGTGTGCTACATTCTGATCAGGATATAAGATATATTTTAGGATTCATATTGTAAATCACAGTGTTAATTCATAGTGGTATCTGTCAAGTGGAGTGTTTAGCTGACTGAAAGCCACCTGATGCACTCTTTGGAGATAAAATTTGCTCCAGCTAAGAGATATTAATAGGATCTAATGCCAAGTTGGTACCAAAGACAGTGTCTATTGGAACAAAGGGTAAACTTGGACTTGTGGAGAGCCTAGACAGAACAGTAAACTTCTTTGTTGTAACAGACCAAAGGGTGACCAAATAGAAAGTGTGATGATTAGAAAGCCTTTTCAAGTTTCCAAATTGAGTTTTTTACAACCAGTATTTGCATTTTAATAATTCCTTTTGGTGTCCTGCTAAAAATTTTGTATTTAGAAGTATACCAGTAACTCAAAAACTATTGTACAACATTATCTTAAATGTTAAGTTATCTCACACCTCATACTGCTTTTGTCACCCCTTTGTCCTACTTTAAACTGTAGGGTCATCCCCAGAGCAACACCTATAGCACCTATAGGGCAGTTCCTATCCAGAGAAAGTATTTGTTTTTGTAAACATTGAATAAGTGCTTTAAACTCTTGAGGTAAAACTACAGTGGGGTTGTTAAAGGTATTGTGTCTAGAGCAATAATTTCTTCATGTAGCCTGATATGCAGTGACTTGCTTCTCTAGCCATCTGGCATCTGAAGGTCCTGCCTGTCCTCTTGATTCCCAGTATTTTTTTTTTTTCTTTTTTTTCCTATGACACAGCCCCAGGAGGTCCTAAAAACATGTGCCCTCCCTTATGCATGGATTCTTATGCATGGCATTTGTGGACTGGGAAATCATAACTACTTTCTGAGGGAATTACCTGCTTTGGGATTTCTCTTAGGTTTTGCTGAGGATTTCTATGTGGCAGTTCTGACAGAAGTAAGAAACAACATTTGTGCTTTATTTGCTGAGTCTTCTGAATGGTGGTTGTTTCACAAATTATAGAAATAAAAATATTCTCATTCCATTGTAAAAGTCTGAATTCAAGGAGGGACAGGTAATATGATCCGGGTTTTCCAGGATGGAAAAACTGGAGGTACAGAAAGATTAAAGAGCTGTCTAGAGATCACACTGCAAGACACTGGGAATTGGATCTGGGCCTTCTAACTCATTTGTAGAGTCTGATATATTTCAGGAAGATGATACCGAAGGTCTTCTTTTCAGTCTGTCTTTTTCTTGGCATGTAAATTCAAGGTACAATGCGAGGCCTTCAGTGACTGGATGAAACATTGTACTGAGAAAATTGAAGGCCCTTGCCAAACATGTACAATAATGGCCTGGAAATACAAACTACCAACTATATGTTAAGAGAAAAAAAACAAAGTGTTCTGTTTGGGTTTATAGAGAGGAAGTGTCTCTAATGCCTCAGTTCTTCAAGTCCTGTGGAAAAGCATTAGCTGTACATAGGAACACAGTTCCTTTTGTGTTTGTTTAAACCTACAAGAGGAAAAACAAATGATTCTTGGCAGTCTGACTAGTAAGCAAGCAGAGTATGTTTCATCTTATCTAATAGATGTGGAGCTCCTTGTTCTTCCTTTTTTTTCTTTTTTTGGAGACAGAGTCTTGGTCTTGTCACCGAGGCTAGAGTACAATGGCGCGATCTCGGCTGACTACAACCTCTGCGTATTGGGTTCAACTGATTCTCCTACCTCAGCCTCCCAAGTAGCTGGGATTACAGGCTCCTGCCACCACACCCAGCTAATTTTTGTATTTTTAGTGGAGACGGGGTTTTACCTTGTTGGCCAGGCTGGTCTCGAGCTCCAGACCTCACGATCCGCCCACCTCGGCCTCCCAAAGTGTTGGGATAATAGGCGTGAACCACTACACTTGCCTTCTTAAAAAAAAAAAAAAAAAATAGAAATGGGGTCTCACTATGTTGCCCAGGCTGGTCTTGAACTCTTGACCCCAAGCGATCCTCCTGCACTGGCTTCCCAAAGTGCTAGAATTACAGTCATGAGCTATCCCACCTGGCCTCTGTATTCTTTCTGTCTGCTTTGGGCCATACTGTAGGAGCAGTGTTTGTACCGAAAGACTGTCTGATCAAGGGAGATATGGGATGCTTTTGGGTTGGGGAGATATGAAAAGAGAGATGGAATGGTGGATGACAGTGGCTTAATAAAATGTGAAATAAAAGGCTTGAAGACCTGTTCACCAGAAGAAATGGGGTCTATCTGGAGGCTATGTGCCACAACTGACAAAGGCGGTCTTTTAAAAGGACGAAGACTTACAAGAGGCTAAAAAGGAAATCTCAAAATTTTCAACTCATCATATATATATATATATAATTTATAGGTCCCTTGGTTCGCTTTATAGTAAGTGAATTTTGTTTTCTTTTGTCTACAATATTAAGCTGTGTGCATTGTACATATGTGGTCACGTTTTTGCAGCAACAGGGAGAATTTGGAGTCAAATCTGTGTTCTATAACGAAGGAGAAGTAACTACTGGCCAAATGGGAAATCATAGGAGAGCACAAATGAGGCTTACAGATTCAGATTCATGAGGATGAGTGCTACCCTGTTTCACCCTGGGGCAGGGTGTCGAAGCAGCTCCACTTCAAGAAGAAATACGTATTTGAGGAGTAAAAGTTACTTGGAATATATAGGAATTCACATATGTGCTCCAGTGTGATTTAATGGAATTGGCTTTGTTTTTTTGTGTACTTTTGAATTCCTTAGAAACTTGAGTCAGACCAGGATCCTGTTTGCCTCTTGGTATCTTTGGGGCTCTGCTTGTGAGCAGCAAGCAGCCTCCCTGCTCTTCCCTCGTTGTGGCAGCCAGAGTTAAAGCCCTCACTACTGTACCATGAATGATCATAATAACTATACTGCTGAAGATAATAGCAAAAAATATATATGTCAGGCACTCTTCTAAAAGTTTGACAAATATTATCTAATATTTTCACCACAACCTTTTGATATGTGTGCTGTTATTGTCTCATTCCTACCCAAAATTACTTTCTTGAACCCTATCTCCATGCTGTTTTATACTTTTCCCTCTAAGTCCTATTTATTTATTCATTCATCCTCCATCCCATTCTTTTCCTCTGTACCACTGTGTACATTTTATCAAGCAGAGAAGTGGGAAGAACAATATTACTGACAAAAGAACACTATGGGCAAAGTAAAGAAAGTGCATGATATGTTTTCAAGGAATGACCAGCGACTATCTGGCATAGAGGGTACGTGAGGGACAGTAGTAGGAGGTAAAATGAAAAATCTGGATCCTGGGAACAAATTTTTGAGGCCCTCAAAAGTCATGCCATGAAGTTTGAGGTTTTAAAGAGGGAAGTACTATGCAACTGAATTGTCCATTTAAAAATGAACAATTCAGTTGCATAGTACAATCACAATGTAGTACAGCCACCACATCTATTTGGTTGCAAAATAGTTCATCACCCCAAAATAAAATCCCATATCCATTAAGCGGTTACTCACCATTGCTCTTTCCAGGTTTCCCTGGAAACCTCCAGTCTGCTGTCTCTATAGATTTACCTAGTCTGAGTTATTTCATATAAATGAGACACACACACACACACACACACACACACACACACACAAACAGAGAGAGAGAGAGAGAGAGAGAGAAAACACAAGTGTACATGTTTGTTTTAGTATCTGTTCTGAATTATTTGGGGTATATACCAGGGAGTGGAATTGCTAGATGATGTGGTAATTCTGTATTTAACTGTTTAAGGAACTGCCATAGTGTTTTTCACAGTGGCTATACCTATTTACATTCCCACCAGCAAAGTACAAGGGTACCAGGTTTCTCCCTATCGATTCTAACACTTATTATTTTCCTTTTTAAAAAATTATAGTCATCCTAGTGGGTATGAAAGTGGCATCTTACTGTGGTTTTGATTTATATTTCCCTAGTGGCTAATGATTTTGAACGTTTTTTGGTGTGTTTGTTGGCCATTTGTATCTTCTTTGGAAAAATATCTGTTCAAAGTCCTTTGTTCATTTTACATTTGAGTTGTTTTTTGTTGATGAGTTGCACACATTATACTTTGGAACATATTGCCATACTACTTTGGACAAACTTTATACCAGTAATATGTCTGTTTCACCTCACATTTGCAGTTCTGTGTATTCCCTGTCTTTTTCATTCTTGTCACTCTGGTAAATAACAAAGGGATTTCATTTTAATTACATTTCCGAGGGAGGTTAATTATCTTTTCAAGGATGTATTGGCCTTTGGTGTTTCTCCTTAATTTTATTTTTGTAGGGATGTTGTCCCTCTGTTTCCAGGGCTGGTCTTGAAGTCTTGGCCTCAGATGATCCTCATACCTCAGCCTCACAAAGCACTGGGATTACAGATGTGAGCCACTTTACCCAGTATGGCCACCTGTGTTTGTCTTTTTTGAGTTTTCTGTTTGTTACGCCTTTTATTTATTTTTTCTTTGAGACAGGGTCTTACTCTGTTGCCCAGGCTACAGGGCAGTGGTGCAGTCTCTGCTCACTGCCGTCTCCACCTCCAGGGCTCAGCTCAAGCGATCCTTCCACCTCAGCCTACTGAGTAGCTAGGACCACAGTCCCAGGTGCGCCACCTACACCTAACTAATTTTGTTTGTTTGCTTTCGTAGAGACGGGGTTTTGCCGTGTCGCCCAGGCTGGTCTTCAGCTCCTAAGCTCAAGCCATCTGCCTGCCTTTGCCTCCCAAAGTGTTGGGATTATAGGCGTGGGACACCATTCTTGGCCAGCCATTAAAAAAAAAAAAATACTATACTAGATAGAGAGAGATATCTCACTGTTGCCCAGATTGGTCTCAAACTCCTGAGTATGAGCAATCTTCTCACATCAGCCTCCCAAAGTGTTAGGATTATAGGCATGAGCCACCACACCTGGACTGCAAATAGTTTTTTAACACTCTTTTTGAAAGAGTTCATGTCTGCCAGGTGTGATGGCTCATGCCTGCAACTCTAACACTTTGGGAGGCTGAGGTGAGTGGATCACTTTGAGCCCAGGAGTTAGAGACCAGCCTGAGCAACGTGACAAAATTCCATCTCTATAAAAAATTTAAAAAACAACCTTGGCCTGCTGGTGCACACCTGTGGTCCCAGCTAGTTGGGAGGCTGAGATGCGAGAATCGCTTGAGCCTGGAAAGTTACTGCAGTCAGCTAAGACTGCACCACCACGCTCCAGCCTGGGCAGCAGAGCACAACCCTGTCTCTTAAAAAACAGGAAAAAAAAAAAAAAAAAGAAAAACATTATTACAAGTACTGTGTTAGGTAATGAGAAGTAAACCAATAAAAGAAAAAGGAAAGGAAATTGGGTAGCTAACCAAACATATCCAGACCTAAGTATGCCTGGATAACACAGGACCCCACAGTTAACCTGCAGTTACCTATAAGTATGTAGGGAAGAGCAACAGGGACAATAAAGGCATGGGTGTGTATTCATTTATACTAGCAACACTAGCAACTAGTGACTTTTTTTTTTCTGAGATGGTATGTTGCTCCATCAACCTCATAGACTAAAGTGATCCTTCCACCTCAGCCTACCAAATAGCTGGGACTACAAGCATGTGCCACCACACCCATGCTCAGCTAATTTTTAAATTTTTTATTCCCATGTTGTCCAGGCTGGTCTCGAACTCCTGAGCTCAAGTGATCACTCCCTACTTAGTGCTTATCTACCTGGCATCATTCTAAACATTTTGCATGCACTAACACTAATGTTCAAATAACCTCAAAAGGAGTGTAGGTGCTTGTATTATCCTCATTTTACAGATGGGGACACTTGAAGCAACAAAAAATTAGATATTTAAATAATCTGCTAAGTGAAGGCCACCGCTGGATGGCAGAGGCAAAATTTGAACCTAGATGGTCCACTCCATGATACTCTATTGTCTCCTCCTAACTTAGACATGGACCTCCAAATACTGGAGTACCTCAGCTCTCATATGCTATTTTAGGTGTCTTGAGATAAAATATCACTGAAATCATCAAAGATGGGCCAATCTTGAGGCTGTAAAGATGGCCAAAGAATAAAAACTTCATTATGAACCTTACTTTCTCTCTTAAGCCCTTTGTTTTTGTGTCAGCATTATGGTCACATGGCGTTTTCTGTGTATATTTGTAGCTTTCTCTCATAAGAACCTTGAAGGGGTTCAGTGTGTGGTAGCTGTCTTTTCCTCAGTTTCTGGAATTTAATTTCACCTCAGTAGGAATTCATTACTTAAAGCAAAGAAACACACCAGAGTCAAATGGGGATAAAAGTAGGTTTCTGCTGCCTTCTACTAGTAGGAAGCAGCAGAAATAGCTTGGGTTATAGGCAGAGCATCCTGGCATTAGTCCTGTCTCTGCTTCCAGCCAGTTACATGGTCAGGGGAGCCTCAGTATTCTCAAATATACAATTTTGGGTGTTTGGACTGGATGGATGTTCTGAATTTCCTTATGCCCGTGCTTCTCCAGTGTTTGTTTGCAGGTGAACTTCCAAGCAGCCTCTGCAGAAGCTCTATGTTGCAGTTTCTCATGTTTTAACTTAAAAATACGTGCCAATTTTGCATTCTCTGCCCTAATGTTTGTTTAGATGTAAAAATGTTTCAATTTTTTTAAACTACTTAGTAAGACTGATGCTTCAGAATAATGTACCACAGTTTGAAAACTGTAGCCTTATATGATTCTGATTTCTTTTCCCTTAAAGAGAAGAGCCATAGGAAAGAATAAAAGCCATGCTCTGCACTCTAAATTCCAAACCATGAGTCTCACTACACTTACTCAACAAATCAGGCACAGGTTCTTCTGCATTTTTTTTTTTAATTAATTTTTTCTTTTTTTTATAGACGGCCTTTCACCATGTTGGTCAGGCTGGTCTTGAACTCCCAGACTCAGGTGATCTGCCCTCCATGGCCTCCAAAGTGCTTGGATTACAGGCGTGAGCCACCACACCCAGCCAGTTCTTCTGCTTTTTTATTTTGTTTTATTTTTTTGAGACAGTGTCTTGCCTTGTCATTCAGGCTGGAGGGCAGTGGTGCAATCATGGCTCACAGCAGCTCTGACCTCCTGGCTCAAGCAATCCTCCCACCTGAGTCTCCTGAGTAGCTAGAACTATAGCATGTGCCACCACGGCTAGCTGACTAAAATTGCCTTGGCCTCCCAAAGTGTTGGGATTACAGGTGTGAGCCACTGTGCCTGGCCTTTCCTGCTTTCTGAGCATCTTAATCTGTCCAATTTATTCAGCATGTCTACAGTTGAATTTCTGCCACAGTTAAAAAGAATAATGGCCTTGATGTTCCTACTGCAAACTTATTAGTCTTAACCTACTGAAGTTGTTTTTAAAAACGTTATTTTTGGCTGGGCATGGTGGCTCACACCTGTAATCCCAGCACTTTGGAGGCTGAGGGGGGTGGATCATGAGATCAGGAGTTCGAGACCAGCCTGGCTAATATGGTGAAACCCCATCTCTACTACAAATACAAAATTAGCTGGACATGGTGGCTCGTGCCTGTAGTCCCAGCTACTCAAGAGGCTGAGGCAGAAGAATTGCTTGAACCTGGGAGGCAGAGGTTGCAGTGAGCCAAAATCACGCCACCGCACTCCAGCCTGGGAAACAGAGACTCCGTCTAAAAAAAAAAAAAAAGAACTAGAAGAGATGTTAGATGTGAGAAACTTGAGGTTCCAGAAGAGAAATGTGACCTTCTTTCCCTCCTTCCTTCCCTCCCTCTCTTTCTCTTCTTTCTTTTTCCTCCCTTCTTTCTCTTCCTTCCTTCTTTCCTTCCCTCCCTTTTTCTTTTCTTTTTCCTTTCTTTTTCTTCTTTCCTTTCCTTCCTTTTTTTTCTTTTCTTCCTTTCTTTTTTATTTTTTTTTTTTTTAATTTTTCTTTCTTTATTTTTTTTCCTTCCTTTCTTTCTTGTTGTGCTGCCAGGCTGGAGTGTAGTGGTGCAGTTATGGCCCACTGCAGCGCAACCTCTTGAGCTCACGCAACCCTCCCATCTTAGCCTCCTGAGTAATTGGGACTATGTGCATGCCACCATACCTAATTTATTTATTTATTTATTTTGATAGAGACAGAGTCCTACAATGTTGCCCAGCTGGTCTTGAACTCTGGGCTCAAGTGATCCACCTGCCTAGGCCACCCCATGGTGCTGGGATTATAGGTGTGAGCCACCATGCGTGACGAGAGTCCTTACTGTTAACCACTTTTCCATATATCATGTGCTTCTTGATTATGTCCACTAGACAGTTGAATATACAGGTCTGGCACCACAAAAAGAGAACTAGATTGTGGATATGGTTTTTGGGAGTTATCAGCACAATAATGGTTGTAGAAGCCATGGGTGTCACCCAGAAAAAGTTTATAATACAAAAAGGGCAGGTGGATGCCATAAAGACTGCTATTTCTCAATATTGTTCCCTGATGGGTATTGCTAATAGATCAGTGGCCGGCCTCAGTAAAATAGATGGAAGAAGGTCTAGTGGGATAAGAAGAAAAACCTGGAAAGAATGGTGCCCTTGAAGCCTCAAAGGGGAGTGATTTATGAAGGACAGAGAGCTCAATAGTATCAGATTGTTGCTTTTTCCGTTACTTGTTTTGAAAGCTTAGTAGAAAACTGTTATATTTGGCAGTCAGGTTCAAATGATCTCAGTGAGTTACCCATAGGGCAGTGGAGGGCAGCAAGCAGTGGATGATTATATTGAGCCATAATCCAAGGGTATGGTTTTCAAGGCAGGTGTAATCCATTGAGGCAAGAAAGTGGTTGAAGGACTTTAAGATCTAATTCGAAATGGGAAGGACATGAGTGAAAAGGTGAATGATAGCTTTCGGCCGGAACCGCCAGTAATTCGCCAAAATGACGAACACAAAGGGAAAGAGGAGAGGCACTCGATACACGTTGTCTAGGCCTTTTAGAAAACATGGAGTTGTTCCTTTGGCCACATATATGCGAATCTATAAGAAAGGTGATATTGTAGACATCAAGGGAATGGGTACTGTTCAAAAAGGAATGCCCCACAAATGTTATCATGGCAAAACTGGAAGAGTCTACAGTGTTACCCAGCATGCTGTTGGCATTGTTGTAAACAAACAAGTTAAGGGCAGGATTATTGCCAAGAGAATTAATGTGCGTATTGAGCACATCAAGCACTCTAAGAGCCGAGGTAGCTTCCTAAAACGTGTGAAGGAAAATGATCGGAAAGAAAGAGGCCAAAGAGAAAGGTACCTGGGTCCAACTGAAGCGCCAGCCGGGTCCACCCAGAGAAGCACACTTTGTGAGAACCAATGGGAAGGAGCCTGAGCCGCTGGAACCTGTTCCCTATGAATTCATGGCATAATAGGTGTTAAAAAAAATGAAAGACCTCTGGACTGTAAAAAAAAAAAAAAAAAAAAAAAAGAAAGAGAAGAAAAGGTGAATGATAGCTTGCGGGGAAGGAACCAAACCAGGGGGCAGCTTTCCCTTTTGCTTGTAGACAGCTATATTGGGACATCACAGCCAGCACCCAGAGCTCTGGGATCTGCCCACTGCCACGGACACTGCTGCTGATTAGCACACTCAGGGCCACCCTACAGCAAGGCAGCCCAAAGGGATGGAGCCTTAAAAGGATGAGATCTTTGGCTGTACACTAAAAAAATTGTGGGGAATATCTGCAAAGTGAAATTTCTTTAGATCAGAGATTCTCAATTTCAGGACTATTGACATTTTTGGGCCAGATAATTCTTTGTGGTAGGGGCTGAGGGCTAGACCAGAGTGCATCATTGAATGTTTAGCAGCATCCTTGCCCTCTACCCTCTAGATGCTGGTAGTGCTCCCAACTCCAAAGTTGTGACAATCAAAAATGTTTCTTGCTGGGTACAGTGGCTCACACCTATAATCCTATCACTCTGGGAGACCGAGGCGGGCGGATCACCTGAGGTCAGGAATTCGAGACCAGCTTGGCCAACATAACTGAAATCCCATCTCTACTAAAAACACAAAAATAGGCTGTGCGCGATGGTTCACGCCTGTAATCCCAGCACTTTTGGAGGCTGAGGCAGGTGAATCACAAGATTAAGAGTTCAAGACCAACCTGGCCGATATGATGAAACCCCATCTCTACTAAAAATACAAAAATTAGCCAGGTGTGGTGGTGTGTGCCTGTAGTCCTAGCTACTCAGGAGACCGAGGCAGGAGAATCGCTTGAACCTGGGAGGCAGAGATTGCAGTGAGCTGAGATTGCACCACACACTCCAGCCTGGCTCCATCTAAAAAAAAAAGAAAGCAATAGGAAAAAAAAAAACCCACAAAAATTAGCCAGGTGTGGTGGCAGGTGCTTGTAATCCTAGCTACTTGGGGTCTGAGGCAGGAGAATTGCTTGAACTCAGGAGGCCAAGGTTGCAGCAATCCGAGATTACACCACTGCACCCCAGCCTGGGCAGTAGAGCAAGACTCCATCTCAAAAAAAAAAAAAAAAAAAGGTCTGGACATTGCCAGATGTACCCCAGTGAACAAAATCACTTTGAGTTGAGAACCACTGCTCTGGATTCTGCTGGTTTTCCTGTAGGTCTCTGTTGTAGATTTCTTTGTTTTTTGGTTTTTCCATATCTTTTTTTTTTCCGAGACAGAGTTTTACTCTGTGGCCCAGGCTGGAGTGCAGTGGCGCAGTCTTGGTTCACTGCAACCTCCACCTCCCAGGTTCAAGCGATTCTCCTGCCTCAGCCTCCCGAGTAGCTGGGATTACAGGCATGCACCACCACACCTGGCTAACTTTTGTATTCTTAGAAGAGACAGGGTTTCACCATGTTGGCCAGGCTGGTCTCAAACTCTTGACCTCATGATCCACCTGCCTTGGCTTCCCAAAGCGCTGGGATTACAGGCATGAGCCACCACGCCCGGCCCCCTGTTTTTTCCATATCTTTGTTGTTGTTGTTTGTTGGGGGGGTTTTTATATCTTTTTTTTTCCTCTGTTGTAGATTTCTTTTACCTTCATTAGTTCCTCTGGGCATTTCAGCTCTGTTGATTTGGAGAGTTCAGGTTATTTCAGCCTTGTACCATTTTTCCAAAATTTATTTTTAGTCTGGAAATAAACCATCAACAGAGATGAAACAAAAAGGTATATTTTTCTGTAATACCCAATTAAATGCCTAGAACATTAAATGTTTGATGGTTATAAACTTTTATATCATGTATCTCCCTTTATTACAGCTATTTGTGTCTAACTTGGACTCTGAAGACTAGCACTCTTTTTTTTTTAAAGAAACAGGGTCTTGCTCTGTTGTCCAGACTGGAGTGCAGCAGCACTTTCTTAGCTCACTCCAGCCTTGGACTCCTGGGCCCAAGCGATCCTCCTGCCTCAGGCTCTCAAGTAGCTGGAAGGCACATGCCAACACACCTGACTAATTTTTAAATTTTTGGTAGAGATGGAGTCTCACTGTGTTGGCCAGGCTGGTCTTGAACTCCTTATCTCAAATGATCCTCCTACTCAACCTTCTAAAGTGCTGGGATTATAGATGTGAGCCACCATGCCTGGCCATGGGACTTTCTTAATCTTCTTTGTGTAACTAACATCTTGCAGTATACCTATCACATGGTAACCTCTTAATAAATGTTTGCAGAGATAAGTCAGTTATGTTAGATAATTGATGAAGTGGGTTAAACCTGGAATTTTTCAGAATATTTCAGTCATCAGGCCCTACCAAGAAGCCGGTAGTCCCTCAGTATTGTCCAAATATTTTATGTGCAGAGAAAAGCATTTTATTCCAAATCATTTCTATATGCACAGATCACAGGTATCCTTTGGGAGAGGGGGAAATGGAGCAGAGTGGCATGCTGTCTTTGAAAGATAACACAGATCCTTTTGGCTCTTCCCAGCATTCAGGATGATTGTAGGTAGGGTGATGCTAAAACTAATTGAAGCTGAAAAATAGGGGAAATGTAAGACATTCAGCTACAGATCTCATATGTGAATGTTTTCTAGGCTGGTAATAAAATCATAAGCCTGATTGTGGCATTCACAGCATGGATGTGACCTAAACCTCTGGACCAAATGTGATGTTTACAAACTTGATTGACTTCTGGGTTTGTTTAGATATTTATGCTTGGTGAAAATGTGAAAAATGTTGTGTTTTTGCTTCTTAGCTGTGCAGTATGATTTTAACTGATAAATAAAGGATATCTGTAAAAATACACAATTCATAACTATACAGCTCAACACATTATCAAAAAATTAAAATACCTGTGTAACCACAACTCAACTGAATTTCAGTTCAAGAAATAGAACATTATCAGCTTTCATACTTTTGAACATTTTATTTTATTGCTGCTATTCACTGGTTTCTTACTGTGCCTAAAAGCTATCATCCAAGTCTTTTTTTTTTAATTGTGGTATAACATTGACCATTAACCATTTCAGTGGCTATTTTAGTCCTTTCAGTATTTCAGTGGCATTAAGTACATTCACATTGCTCTGCAATCATTACCACCTTCCATCTCCAATAGGTTTTTATCTTCTTAAAATGAAACTGTACCCATTAAACAATATTCTCCCCTCTCCCCGGTTTCTGGTAACTAACCTACTTTATGTCTCTATGAATTTGACTACTCTAGGTACTTCATATGCATGAGATCGTACAGTGTTTGTCCTTTTGTGATTGGCTTATTTCACTTAGCATAGTATGTTCAAGGTTATCCATGTTGTAGCATGTGTCATCATTTCCTGCCCTTCTTTTTTTTTTTTTTTTTGGAGACAGAGTCTCGCTCTCTAGCCCAGGCTGGAATGCAGTGGTGCGATATCGGCTCACTGCAACCTCCGCCTCCTAGGTTCAAGCAATTCTTCTGCCTCAGCTTCCTGAATAGCTGGATTACAGGCGCCTGCCACCATGCCCAGCTAATTTTTGTATTTTTTCACAGAGATAGGGTTTTACCGTATTGGTCAGGCTAGTCTCGAACTACTGACCTCAGGTTATCCACCCACCTCAGCCTCCAAAGTGCTGGGATTACAGGCATGAGCCACCTCGCCTGGCCAATTTCCTGCCTTTCTTAAAGCTGAATAATACTCCATTGTATGCACATTTTGTTTGTCCATCTATCTGTGGATGTATATTTGGATTACTTCACCTTTTGGCTATTGTGAATACTGCTGCTGTGAACATGGATGTGTAAATACCTGTCCAACACCCTGTTTTCAATTCTTTTGGGTATATACCTGAAGTGGAATTGATACGTTGTATGTTAATTCTGTTTTATTTTTTGAGGAACTGGCATATTATTTTTCTTCTAGTTTTTGTTGTTGTTGTTTTTAACTTCTAGAGATGGGGGTCTCGTTAAGTTGCCTAGGCTGATCTTGAACTCCTGGGTCTACCTTGGCCTTCCAGAGTGTTGGGATTACAGGCATGAGTCACCTTGCCCTTCCTGGAACTGCCATATTGTTTTCCATAATAGCTGCACCATTTTACGTTCCCCTCAGCAATGCACAGGGGTTCCAGTTTGTCTACATCCTTGCCAACATTTGCTATTTTCTGTTTCTGTTTTTCTTTTCCTAATAGCCACTATAATGATTGTGAAGTACATCCATGTCTTTTTTTAAATAAGCTTTTTGTTATGGAAATTTCCCAACATATAAAAAAAATAGGGCAAATAATGAACTACCCACATATCCATCATCTAGAGTCAATAATTATGAACACTTCACCAATCTTTTTCACTTATAGTCTGTCTCTCCTTTTCCTGTTGTTGCAATGCAGATCACAGTCATATACTTTTATTTATTGTACTTTATTTATTTATTTATTTTTTTGAGACGGAGTTTCGCTCTTGTTGCCCAGGCTGGAGTGCAATGGCACGATCTTGGCTCACCGCAACCTCCGCCTCCCGGGTTCAGGCAATTCTCCTGCCTCAGCCTCCTGAGTAGCTGGGATTACAGGCACGCACCAGCATGCCCAGCTAATTTTTTGTATTTTTAGTAGAGACGGGGTTTCACCATGTGGACCAGGATGGTCTCGATCTCTTGACCTCGTGACCCACCCACCGCGGCCTCCCAAAGTGCTGGGATTACAGGCGTGAGCCACCGCGCCCGGCCCTATTTATTGTACTTTAATACACTGTTATACAGGTTGAGTATCCCTTATGCAAAATGCTTGGGACCAGAAGTGTTTTGGTTTCCTAGCTTTTTCTGATTTTGGAATATTTGTTTTATATTTACCAGTTGAGCATCCCAAATCTGAAAATCCATAATCCAAAATACTCCAGTGAGCATCTCCTCTAAATGTTGTGTTTGGTGCTCAAAAGTTTTCAGTTTTGGATTTTGTTAATGACTAAAAAACATATCCATAAAACCATATTATATGTAAATCAGATGTCTAGTCAGTATTACCCACATATTTATGTCCCATTTCTTTTAATCTGATGATATAAGAGGCAGAGGGTTAACAGATCACCCAAAGATGACAACTTATGTTAGTAACTGAGTTGTAGTACTTTTATGAGTTATAGTTTTTAATTTGTTAACTCTATGAGTTTAAACCATTAATACTCTTTTCTTTTTCCTGATATTTGCTGGCATTTGTATATATCATAAGCGGTACAATAGGCCACTTTAGTAAATAAGGTGAGCTAGCTCTGGGTTACCTTGTGTTTCAATTATATTTATGTGTCAGTTTTTTTAAACTCACCATTTTAAGGGCCTCTAGAAGATACACCTGAAGTCAGATCACAGGAAGAAATTTTATCTAGCCTTCTAGGGTCTCTAATAGAAGGTGCTGCTAGAGATATTTACATTTTGACTTTGTTAGAGGTGTGAGTAATTGTATATTTGCAGCTATGCATATGATACTGATTAACATTAACTAACATTAATCTCAGTGTAAAATTTTATAATCCTTTTTACTGTAACATACTTAACAGGATTTAGGAATCCTCTACTAGCAAAATCAAGTCGTTGCTATGTGAGCTCTTTAATATTGGATCATTTGGAATTCTAAGCCACAGCAGAGCCAACCAAGGGTTGTGGGAAGAGAGAGAGAGGGAATAAACAGTTATTATTAACTCTTTTCCTCCCTTCAGTTTTGTTGTTGTTGTTGTTGTTGTTTTTTCTTTTTGAGACAGAGTCTTGCTCAGTTGCCCAGGCCGGAGTGTAGTGGCCTGATCTTAGCTCGCTGCAACCTTTGTCTCCCAGGTTCAAGAGATCCTCCTGCCTCAGCCTCCTGAATAGCTGGGATTACAGGCACACGCCACCACACCTGGCTAATTTTCTTGCATTTTTTTTTTTAATAGAGACGAGGTTTCACCATCTTGGCCAGGCTGGTCTTGAACTCCTGACCTTAGGCGATCCACCTGCTTCGGCCTCCCAAGGTGCTGGGATTACAGGCATGAGCCACCATGCCCAGCCCCTTCCGTTTTCTTTTCTTTTCTTTTCTTTTTTGAGACAAAGTCTAGCTCTATTGTCCAGGCTGGAGTGCAGTGGTGTGATCTGGGCTTACTGCAATCTCTGTCTCCCAGGCACAAGTGATCCTCCCACCTCAGCCTCCGCAGTTGCTGGAACTACAGGTGCCTTCCACTATACCCAGCTAATTTTTTATATTTTTTTGTAGAGCTGCAGTTTCACCACATTGCCCAGGCTGGTCTTGAACTTGTGAGCTCAAGTGATCCGCCCACCTTGGCTTCCCAAAGTGCTGGGATTGCAAGTGTGAACCACCGGTCCTGGCCCCTTTTGTTTTTTTGTTTGTTTGTTTGTTTCTTTTTTTTTTTTTTGAGATGGGGTCTCGCTCTGTTGCCTAGGCTGGAATGCGGTGGCATGATCTCAGCTCACTGCAACCTCCGTCGCCCCTTGGCTCACTGCAACCTCTGCCTCCTGGGTTCAGGCGATTCTTCTGCCTCAGCCCCCTGAGTAGCTGGGATTACAGGCACCTGCCACCACGTCCCGCTTATTTTCTGTGTATTTTTAGTAGAGATGGGGTTTCACCATGTTGGTCATGCTGGTCTCGAACTCCTGACCTCATGATCCACCCACCTCAGCCTCCCAAAGTGTTGGGATTATAGGCGTGAGCCACCTCGTCTGGCCTCCCTTTTAATTTTCTTAATTTGCACAGAAGACACCAGTGTATGATAGCCATATGACTTTGTATAACATTAGAAGGAACTCTTATTCAAGATACACGGAAAAGAATACAATTTATGATTCCATTAATTTTCAGGTATGAGAATTCGAGTCTGCTGTCAGGCACAAATTAAATGAGTTAAAAAGGCAGAGTTGATACTTTCCCTATGGCTCTATTTACATTATTTTTTATTTATATGCTGTTTTACTATTTACTGATTTTATTTCATTGAACATAGCTTATATCCTTGCTTAGTAAATGACCTCAGTCACTATGAGCATAGAGGCTTCTGAGTATTAAACAGTAATACTAAAATTATTTCCCCTTCTCCTTTAGTTGTTGTGATAATAGTAATGATAATGATAGCAATTAGGTAGTACTGACCCTTATGTGCCACTTAACAATGTGCCAAGCAAAAACTAAGTGCTTTTTAGTATTAACTCATTTAATCCTTATAATAATCCAAGGAGATAGGTATTATTATTTTCCTTTTACTGATGAGGGATTGAGGCCCAGAGAGGTTAGTAACTGCCTTCTCCAACTACAAATAACTAGTAAGTGGCAGAGCTAGGAAATGAGCTGAGGCAGCCTGGCGCCAGGGTCTTTCCTCCTAACCATTACACTGGACTGTACTTACTTGACACCCATGTAAGTAAAGGGAAACGTGAGATAAAAATGCTTTTAACATCTTTGTGGGTTCTACGGAACTTATTATTTGTTCATTCAGTGCTCCCTGTGGAATCAGTGATTACAGAGAGAACATTTAATCTCAAAGTATTCATCCCTATTTTCAAACTAGTATTTTCAGATCTGTTCTTGGAGACCTTGCATTTAGAAAAAGTACACTTGAACTTTTTAGTCGAATTGGCAGATCAAGAGCTCACAGACAGGATATTGCCTTTGAGTATTTATATTGTCCTTGCTGACCCCTGAAGCAGTAATTTTGATAGATCACAATGTTTCCACTAGAGTACAGCAGTATTAGGGGTTCTGACTTCAAAGTGTGTATGTGTATGTTTTATATGTATTTTTGTAGTTAGACTACATTTCCACAAATGGAACCAATCTTATACAAATTCTGAAAACCTTTTAGAGCCATTTAAATCCAAGAAATATCTAAGCATTTTGAAGTAGAACTGAACAATCAATGCAAAATGTTACCTTTCTAGAGTCTTGTGATAAGTAAAATAAATAAAACAACCTGCTCAATTTTCAGTGCTTTAAAGTTCTGGCCTAAAGGACCTCCTTTTAATCTTGCAGAATTAGTTTTTACTTGGACATGGATTTTCATACCCTTCTTACCTTTAAAACTGAGCTAATAGCTGCTATTTGATAAGAAAACCAGTGCTCTGTTTTCTTCTTTTTTTGTTTTGAGTTTTGTAAATCTGGCTGTGCTCTCTGTTAGAATACATGTACCCTGGTGCTTTGGGTCAGTGAAGTGTTTGGCAGGAGGGAGAAACAGATCAAAATTTCTATCCATAAGAAATTTTATGGAGGTGGTTGACTTTCTTATGTTAATTTTCTTTCCTTTAGGTCTATGAAGGCCTAGACATCATCACCAACAAGGTTTCTGCCCAGGAGCAGAGAATCTGCCGGCACCACATGATCAGCTTTGTGGATCCTCTTGTGACCAATTACACAGTGGTGGACTTCAGAAATAGAGCAAGTGCTCTGATATCCTTAGGAAAGGCACTGGCTGGGTTTCGTGGGTGAAAGCAGCCCAAGCCAAGAGAGAATTTTTCTCGGTAGCAGCAATTTCTTCTCAGAAGGGGCACCCAAGGCCTAACTACTGTTGGATGCCATCCCCATCAGACTATGAGCTGAAAGATACAGTGCCTTTGTCACTCAGATTCTTGTCCTTAGACTGAGTGGCGTCATCATCCTCTGGAAACCTGTTAGAAATGCTGATTCTTGGGCCCCACCCCAGACCTACTGAATTCGAATCTGCATTGTAACAGGAGTCCCTGGTGATTCATAACACACATGAAAACTTGAGAAGCACTGTTTTAGTGATAAGAACACTGATTTAAGAATCAGAAATTTTGGGTTATAGTGCTCGAACTGCCTCTGTTGGCTGTGTGAATTTTATTGGGTAAAGCATTTCCTTAACCCCACTGAGCTTTGGTTTTCTATCCTTTAAATGGAGATGCGAAGTTTACCTATAAATATAATGGAGTTATAGTTAGAATTTCAAAGTGATTGTTAGATGAGAGAGGACTGGAAAATATGGTTCTGGGTAAAACCAAGAAATTTTTGCAAAAAGAATAATATAAGGGGGATTGCCCTATGTGTTAACATGCAGACTGCCTTTAGTATCTGGATTGCTATATATTAAAATATTGAAAAGTCATAATAATTATAATAGGATGGAACTTTTTTTTTTTTTTTTTGAGACAGAGTTTCACTCTTGTCAGCCAAGCTGGAGTGCAGTGGCACAATCTTGGCCTCCCAAAGTGCTGGGATTACAGGCATGAGCCACCGTGCCCGACCTAACTTATTTAGTACTAGATATATTTGTGTCACAGAATAGAAAACCCAGATACAGATTCAAATGAAAGTGTGTAAATTTTTTTTTTCTGGAGACGGTCTCACTCTGTTGCCTAGGTTGGAGTACAGTGGCACTGTCATGGCTCGTTGCCGCCTTGACCCCCTGGGCTCAGGTGATCCTCCCACCTCAGCCTGTCAAATATCTGGGACTACAGGTGTGTACCACCACACCCAGCTAATAATTTTATTTTTTGTAGAGATGGTTTTCGCTATGTTACCAGGCTGGTCTTGAACTCCTGGGCTCAAGGCATCCTCCCGCCTCGGCCTCCCAAAGTGCTGGAATTACAAGTGTGAGCCAACACACCTGGCCCCAGTCAGCCTTCTTGATTTGACAGGTGAAGGTACTAGATACTGAGGCCCAAAGGGGAGAAGGATATTTGCTCAATATCACAGTCATTTCATGGCTTGCACAAATAAGTTAAACCTTTTCATGTGAAGTATTCCCTATCCCATCTTATTTCCACTCTCCCCTTTTCTGGAATCTTACCATTTTTTCCTTCTCCTTTTCATTTCATTGCTTACTTTCCCTTTGTTAATTATACTACAGGTTAAGCATCTGAAAATATAAAATCCAAAATGCTCCAAAATCTGAAACTTTTGGAGTGCTGACATGATGCTCAAAGGAAATGCTCATTGGAGCATTTTGGTTTTCAGATTTTCAGATTTGGGATGCTCAACCAGTAAACATAATGCAAATAATTCAAAATTCAAAAAAATTCAAAATCTGAAACATTTCCTTGGTCCCATGTAAGGAATATTTAACCTGTATATAATTGATGTTTTATCTTGCTGTGCAAATTGTATGCTCCCTATACTTAATTTAAAGGGGGAAATAGATAATTTGTTTTCTGTTTTTAAAACAAAGATTTTTTTTCTTTATGATCCTTGATTGGCCCAAGGATCTTTCTTCCCTCCCTACCTCAGCCACTTAATGGTTAGTGGAATTCTAGTAGAAAAGAGCTGATCTGTCTCTGTGCCTGCACATTGGCTGGCAAGAAGAAGTGTATAAATGATGATTTACCTGGATATTAAAAGTCTTTTAAAAAAAAATTACTTTCAGCCATGCACAGTGGCACATGCCTATAACCTCAGCACTTTGGGAGGCTGCAGTGGTCGGATTGCTTGAGCTCAGGAGTTTGAGATCAGCCTGGGCAACATGGTGAAACCCTGCCTCTACAAAAAATACAAAAAGTAGCCAGGTGTGGTGGCATGTGCTTGTAGTGCCAGCTACTTGGTGGTGGGGTGCAGAGGTGGGAGGATGGCTCGAGCCCTTGGAGGTCAAGGCTGCAGTGAACTGTTTTCATGCCTCTGCACCCCAGCCTTGGTGACAGAGTGAGACCCTGTCTCAAAAAAAAATTTTATTCTCAGGAAAAAAAGGCCTTCTTAAAGCAGATAATTATCTGTTCAATGGAGATTCTAAAGAGAAAGATTTAAAATAGCAGAGATAAAAAAAATAGTGGCTAAAGTAAATTGAGTGCTTACTGTTTTTTTTGTTGTTGTTTGTTTGTTTGTTTTGAGACGGAGTTTCGCTGTTGTTGCCCAGACTGGAGTGCAATGGCACGATCTCGGCTCACCGCAACCTCCGCCTCCTGGATTCAAGCAATTCTCCTACCTCAGCCTCCCGAGTTGCTGGGACTACAGGCACGCACCATCATGCCCAGCTAATTTTTGTATTTTTAGTAGAGACGGGGTTTCACCATGTT
>NW_016107700.1:1781629-1784856 GCF_001604975.1 Cebus imitator
AGCTAATTTTTTGTATTTTTAGTAGAGACGGGGTTTCACCATGTTGACCAGGATGGTCTCGATCTCTTGACCTCGTGATCCACCCGCCTCGGCCTCCCAAAGTACTGGGATTACAGGCTTGAGCCACCGCACCCGGCCTGCACTGTCACATTTAATGTTCATAAGAACGCATGGGGATTTTTACACTGGGAAAACTGAAGCTCAGACAGGGTGAGTAACTTGCCTAAGAGCTGAACCTGGTAACTGAAGTCTATTTATCTTCGGAACCTGTGCTTCTCACTTAATTTGGTGAAGCCTCAAGTGGCAAAAATATGATGGTCTCTCCATGATGGTAGAGACTGATTGAGTCTAAGGATCTTAAAGAAATCAGCTTGTGTTTTGCCTTAGAAGGCAAAGTCACGCAATGGATGCCACGTTGGTGGCCTCCTGAGCAGCTGACACTTGGTTCTGTGAGAGTCCTTGGGCTTCTGCTTGTTGAACTGATTTGGAATACTAATAAAACTTTGACTTTTAGCCGCAAGACCTAGAAAGTTCTAGAACTGGAAGAAATTACCACTATGCATTTGTCTCTGGTTTCTGCACTTCTCTCCAGAACTGATTGGACATGATTCTGGAAATTTGTTGGAAACATTGAAGGCTGGTATTAACACATTTTGGTGCCCACACTTTCTCCTCTGCTCTTCAGATAAATGAATGTGGTCTCTTGCTATAGTGTCCTTCCCAAGTGAGTCAGATTCTCTTGATATTAAATACCGTAATGTCTTTCTTAATGTTCACATTGAAGATATATTTGCCCGAGACAAAATTCCTATTGTTGTGGGAGGAACTAATTATTACATTGAATCTCTGCTCTGGAAAGTTCTTATCAATACCAAGGTAAGTTTAGTTCACTTGTAACTTACTGAGGAAATGGGTTGCTCTTTCTTGCTGGCTAATTTTAGTAGGAAAAAGGTTGAGTCTTACCCATTTCTTATACTCAGCAACTATAATTATCCTATTTAATATTCTCAAACAAATGCCACCTCCATATGTGAAGTGTGTTCATTCAGGCTGGCCTATACGGCCAGGGGCTGTGTGTGGGAAAAATGTTGTGTAAATTAATTAGCATCTCCTTATAAATTAACAGTACATTAGGAGGTGGCTGATGCTTTTAATCCCAGCACTTTGGGAGGCCAAGGTGGCCGGATCACCTGAGGTCAGGAGTTTGAGACCAGCCTGGCCAACATGGTGAAACCCTTTCTCTACTAAAAATACAAAAATTAGCCGGGTGTGGTGGTACATGCCTGTAATCCCAGCTGCTACTAAGGAGGCTGAGGCAAGAGGATCACTTAAACTCAGGAGGCGGAGGTTGCACAGTTAGCCAAGATCATGCCATTGCATTGTAGCCTGGGCAACAGGGTGAGACCCTGTCTCAAAAAAATAGAGAGATGCAATTCAAGAAAAAAATATGTATAATTTTTTTTGTTGTTTTGAGACAGAGTCTCGCTCTTTCGCCAGGCTGGAGTGCAGTGACACGATCTCAGGTCACTGCAAGCTCCACCTCCTGGGTTCAAGTGGTTCTCCTGCCTCAGCCTCCCAAGTAGCTAGGACTACAGGTGAGCGCCACCACATCCAGCTAATTTTTGTATTTTTAGTAGAGACAGGGTTTCACCATGTTTGCCAGGATGGTCTTGATCTTTTGACCTCATGATCCACCCACCTCAGCCTCCCAAAGTGCTGGGATTACAGGTGTGAGCCACTGCACCCGGCCAAAAATATGTATCATTCTTTATTTAAAAAACTGTTAAAATATTGCTTATAGCCATTACTGGAAATGAATAAAAAATATATATATATATTTAAATAAACTTTTAAAGGAAAAAAGTCCAGTGCATTAGCCTAATTCAATATTTTCTAACTGGCAGCACAGTATGTATGTCAGGGAGATGTCCAACACTGACCTTACTTACGTAGGTGCTACTGTGTAGGGTAACTGTGTAAACTGTAATTTGCTGGCAATCCCGGTCTCTTTGGTCACCCTTGCTGAGAAGACTAGACTCCTGGATATGTTAAAATAGATACATTAGCCCTGGTACCTGTTTGAACTTCTGACAAGGAAGCAAAGTAGCCGACTATTTCCCTATGCTGTAAGTCTTCTTTCCTCTTTGTTTGCTGTGGCCTTACAGCACTTACCACAGCATATTGGAATTTTCTGTTTATGATCTGTCTCTCACTATATAGCAAGATCTTCTGATTATTCTGTATTCCCGACACTTAGCAAAGTACCTGGCACATACAGTGTCTCAGTGTTGGTTGAATTAAATTTACCTCTAAACCATCATTTAATAGCCCCCGGAGATGGGCACTGAGGAAGTGATTGACCGAAAAGTGGAGCTTGAAAAGGAGGATGGTCTTGTACTTCACAAACGCCTAAGCCAAGTGGACCCAGAAATGGCCGCCAAGCTGCATCCACATGACAAACGCAAAGTGGCCAGGTAAGAAAGCTTGGCCCGCTGACCCCAAATTCCTTTACAACTAGGGAGCAGTCAGTTCTTCAGTTTGCCCAGGTGATGAGAGAGATTTGGTAATAGCAGTTAGTGGAGACTGATGTGTTGTTCTAGCTCAGAAGGTTGGGAGGCCCTGAGTTACTGCCTCAGTTCAACTCCCTCAATAAATAATTGCACCCTACTTTGTTACATTTTAAATGCATAGTACAATATCGTTTTCCCCTAGGGCCTGTATAATATTGCTTCATTTTCTATTTGATCTTTTGCTTGTATAACAGTTTTCATATACATTTTTTTCTGGCATGCAGTTTGTTTACATTGTGATTTGGGTTTCGTAATTGTGCAATGCTGTGTTCTGTCCCAGCAGCTTTCCCAGTGGGAGGTGGATTTTGTAAACTGTCTCATAGATCAGATCACCTTTGCACATGGAAACTATGTTGTAGCGAAGAGAGGTAGTGAATGAACTCACAAGGGTCATGTTTTTTTAGGTTGTTTTGAAATTGCAGCCTCATGTTAGGCTTATTTTTCTGCAGTATTGGGAGTGATACCACTTCTGGCACAGTAGAACATCTAATGAAGGACCTACTCTATTGATGTTATTGATTAAATATTAAAGTAACATCTCATATTCATAGGCATTGTGAAGTATTCCACTCAAATGAATTTGATATTTTTCCTCCTAATTTTATCCCCCCAATGAAATTTAATGTTAGAATATAGGGTTTAAAACATTCATTATTA
>NW_016107700.1:1784941-1831681 GCF_001604975.1 Cebus imitator
GAGCCTTACTTTGTTTCCTAGGCTGTAGTGCAGTGGCACGATCATGGCTCACTGCAGCCTTGACCTCCTGGGCTCAGGTGTCCTCCTGCCTCAGGCTCCTGAGTAGCTGGGACTACAGGTGTGCACTACCACACCTGGCTAGTTTTTTAAATTTTTAATTGTTTGTAGAGGTGTTTTGCTATATTGCCCAGGCTAGTCCCAAACTCCTAGGCTCAAGCGATCCTCCTGCCTCAACCTACCAAACTGCTGGGATTATAGTCATGAGCCATAGTACTCAGCCAAGAAAAGGATTTCTTCAGGTAGGGTTGTCCTTTGGGCAGGGCAGAGGAAGTACAAATTGTAATATCTAAGTTTTCTCACCCCTTAAAGGCAATATAACCCCATTAAGAATGCAAGTTTTGGGCCAGGCATGGTGGCTGACACCTGTAATCCCAACACTTTGGGAGGCCGAGGTAGACAGATTGCCTGAGCTCAGGATTTCGAGACCAGCCTAGGCAACACAGTGAAAACCTGTCTCTACTAAAATACAAAAAATTAGCCAGGCATAGTGGCATGCTCCTGTAGTCCCAGCTACTCAGGAGGCTGAAGCAGGAGAATTGCTTGAACCCAGGAGGCAGAGGTTGCAGTGAGCCAAGATTGCACCACTGCACTCCAGCTTGGGCAACAGAGTGAGACTGTCTCAAAATAAAAAATAAAAATAAAAAAAGGAAAAACGAATGCATGTTTTAGATTAATGAAGTTTATTTTCAGTATCCAAACATTTTAAACACTTTAATAGAAAACATTCAATTTTTTTTAAACTTAGGAACATTATTATGAACATACCTTTTTATATTGTTTATTACATCCTTCTAGAGCTTGGTATTTATTATTCTCTCCTTTTACTAATCAGTTATTTCCTGTCACCTTTCCTCATTTTGCTGCTTCTAAATGAGTAATTAGTTTGATAAATTTTTTTTTTTTAAGTAAGAGTCAATAGGTTCTAAGCAAAGGCTCTAGAGTCTTCTTTAGAGAATGAGGACTTTTTTTTTTTTTTTTTTTTTTTTTTTTTGGCTTGAGGCTGTATTTTAACTCCAGATAAGTGAGATATCTGTTACTACATTTTTTTCTCATAGATCTTCTTTGAGAGACCAGTAATACTGAAAGACAAGGGGTCTACACTCTTGTATTAGAGTTTCAGGAAGTAGAATTAGGTCAGGAAGGGAAAGATCACTTTCAGGCTGATAAGTTGCAATCACCCAGAGTGGTAGAGTATAGATTTGGGAGTTAAATTACCTGTGCCGCATAACATAATAGATACAGACAGAAGTGGATGATGGTTTAAGAATAAGCATGTGAGTTCTTTTCTCAGTGATCTTTGTGCCAGTAGAGCACTGGATTAGCCAGGAGCATTCTTCATTAATTTGACATATTTAAAAAGAAAGCTGATGAGCTGGATGTACAACATGCTTTTGTACTGTGGGAAAGGCACGCCAGCGAGACCAGACTTGTTGGCTTGTAACAAAGTGTCCCAAACAAGCTCTTTTACTGTTTATCTGAAAGTGAGTGAGTACCATTCTGTTTTATAGAAGAAACCTGTTGTTTCTGAACCTATTTAACTGATTTCAGAAAAGTTTATGTATCTTTAGAGAAACAGTATTATTTCTTACTTTACCTAAAGTTTTCTTTAGGACCCTTTTCTGAGTAGCTGTAGGACCAGAGTAACCCTAGACCTTCATGTCTTTTGGGACTTAACGCAGTGAAAATGAGAATAAGCCTTTCTGCATTCCCCGCTTTTTGAAGAGACAGGATCTCTCTGTTGTTGCTCAGATTGGTCTTGAACTCCTGAGCTCAAGCAGTCCTCTCACTTTGGCCTCCTGAGTAGCTGGGACTACAGGTGCGCACACTGTCATGCCCGGCTTTCAAGAATGAGGCTTTCTATAATAAACAGCCTTTCTTCTTGTTTTACTTGAGAATGAATATTTTCTAATGGTTTTTATGGGTGTGCCCTCTCTGCCCCCTTTTAAATTACTTAGGAGCTTGCAAGTTTTTGAAGAAACAGGAATCTCTCATAGTGAATTTCTCCATCGTCAACATGCAGAAGAAGGTGGTGGTCCCCTTGGAGGCCCTCTTAAGTTCTCTAACCCTTGCATCCTCTGGCTTCATGCTGACCAGGCAGGTAACAGCCCTTTGATGCCCTAGAGTCCCTCTGTGATGGAACTTAGACTAATAAGTTACTATATATATAAAATGCTTAGAACCTTGGGTGGCTCATAATAAACACTAAATAAGTATTAGCTATTAATTTTATTATCATTGTCATTATTTGTTGACTTAGGCAGAGTACCATTCCCCTAGATATCTGTTTGGAAAAGGAGGAAGTGTAGCCATGGCACTAGGATAAGACATCATGGGTAGAGTGGGATGGGATGGATGGAATAGGAAAAGAGACTGCCATCCAGGGAAGATCCAAAGGAGAAAAAGAAGGAAGTCTCTTGTGGAAGGTTGTCTGGAGGCTAGAATGTTCTAGAAACAGTATGCCTTATAATTAGCTTGCTGGCTTGATGGTGTTTTGTTGCTAAAGTATAATTATGCCTGTAACTTATTCATCCAGCAAACATTCAGTAAGCATTCAGTGAAGTGCTGGGTATTCTGTGTTGTACTTGGGTTTCGGAATTGAAGAAGAGACAGTGCCTTTTCTTAAGGAATTCCCAGTCTAGTGGGACAACAGACAAGGAGATAGATTCTATCTGTCTGTATATTATTTATGTGATAAATGCTGGGCTAGAGATATTTTCAGAGTGCTGTAGGGCCACAGAGAAAGGATGACAAACATTCTCTGGGGAGAGTCAGAGAACAGTTTGCAAAGATAGCCTATGATAGGCCTGGAAAGATGACATTATGTGGACAAACAGTGGAGTATAGCATGGAAGAGCACAGGCTCTTGAGGCAGACTGTCTGATAGCAAATTCCTGCTCCACTAGCTTCTAGTTATGTGAATTGTAAGACAAATTAGTTTACCTTTCTGTGTCCCAATTCTCCTGTAAAATGGAGGTAATAATAATAGTATATATTTCATAGCTGCATTAAGGATTAAATGAATTATTACATATACAGAGCTCAGCATGTGGTTGACACATGATGAGTCTACAATAAATGCAAACTTTCTAGGAAGGTTACTGTTTCTGTAGGCCAAGAAATCGCAGTGGTAGAGATGTAGAAGAACATAATTAAAATGATGACAATGAAAAAAAATGGTGACAATGTATTGTTAAATTAATCTGCCATAAATTAATAGAAAAAGTTAATTTTTCAATAATTAAATTTTGTAAATAAAAACTTACACTGTACAGTTCAGCATAAAATAATGGTATCTGATTCATAATAAAACTGTCCCATCTGACCAATTACGACCTTTCACTCTTTGTTCCTTTGCTTGGCTCAGTAGCTTAGAATGTATCTAGGATGTCTTTGGATTAAAGTTCCATGTTCCTATCCCAGGTGTCATCTAGGGATTCTCAAATGTAAGTAACACTAAGTTACAGTATAATGGCACATTAAATTAAAAATAAGAAAGGTAAACCAGGGGGTCCTCAGCCACCTCTAAAACACATTGGGATATACATTCCATACGAGAAGAAAATGTTTGTCCTTCACAATAGCTGAAATTTTATGCTTTCTCTATATAATGAGAAGGCATGTGCTTCATTGTGGCTGTTTTTATTTGGAGTTGCAAAGTCATAAGTGTAAGTAAATAAAGTATGAATTATTACATAATCTTTGGAATCTGAATGCTTTCTTCCATTTGGACAATTTATCTTCTTTTGTGACTGCCTGTTCACTCGTCATGTAAGTATATACATACCTACAACTTGCTTGCTGGTTGATGGGCTAATTTGATTCAAGTTCTAGATAAGCGCTTGGATAAGAGGGTGGATGACATGCTTGCTGCTGGGCTCTTGGAGGAACTAAGAGATTTTCACAGACGCTATAATCAGGAGAATGTTTCGGAAAATAGGTGAGGATTTGGCTGTTATTCTGACCTTTTCTCCATCTTTTGCCTGTAGTCAAAAGACCATAACACTAATACTGGCTTTGGGTCTACTGATTAATCAGTCTTGTTACAGATGCAGTTTTTTAATCTTTCAGACATTGCCAGGAGTTAACTTTTCAAGGAAGTAACATGGTGGGTAGGGGAGGGGAGAATTTCGGAGAATCAGTAACTGCTCAGGATGTCAATTTCCTTATCTGACAGATGAAATGACTCAACTAGGTCCATCTCCAAAGCCCCTGCTAGCTTTTAGGAGCAATGGCTCACCTGCTGATGCCCTCCTGTTCCCAGCCAGGACTATCAACATGGTATCTTCCAATCAATTGGCTTCAAGGAATTTCACGAGTACCTGATCACTGAGGGAAAATGCACACTGGAGACTAGTAACCAGCTTCTAAAGAAAGGTGTGAATTCTTCCGTCTAACCTAGTCTTGGACATCTTTGGGTGACAGGGTACCCTACTGGTATGGTCTGAGAAAGAGCCAAGGCTCAAAGTGTCCCAAATAGCCTCCAGTTCAGAATTGAGATTTTTCGTCACCAAGTCTGACATTGTACTGCCGTGGCTGATTTTCTCCTCTTGGGCTGGGAGGGCCTGCCTCTCTGCAGGGTAAGGAGTGCTTACCTAGATGTTCTTAAATCTATTGTATCTTTCAGGTATTGAGGCTCTGAAACAAGTAACCAAGAAATATGCCCGGAAGCAAAACCGATGGGTTAAAAACCGTTTTCTGAGCAGTAAGTCTCATGTTTTTCCTTATCCCATGGGTCTGTTTTCAATAGAATATAGATTCCTCAGCTCACTCAGAAAGTGAATTTTAGTTTCTGGGCCTGTTCTAAGATTTTGCATCTGACCTAGGGGAAGTTCTATAACATAAATGATTATCCAGGGATATTTTCTTGTGATGTCTCAGAAAAAAAAATTGTTTGCACTGAGGAGTCTGCCTTCTGCCTTGAACAGATGGATACTGGCTGCAAACAGCTAAGAACAACAGCAGCCTCTTCTTAGGAGAGTTGGTGTTCAGGGTCAATTTTTAGCTTCAGTTTTGTACCTGAAGGGCAGTCAGATTTCTGTAGGGAGGATTTCCTAATTACAGTGTTTTCTGGGGGCCAGATGAGTAGTATAAAAAGACACCTTCACCATTTCTCCCAGCGTCTCCACATGGTGCTTCAGATTGCTTCAAATGAAACTTTAGCTGAATAGCATTTTTAAGGGAAAAGAAAGGAAATTCTCATTCATTTGACCCTGTCTTGTGCCTTTGGCACTAAATTTGATGCTAGACGTATATTATTGAGTCTTCAAGGTAGGTGTTATTCTTTTCTTTTTACAGATAAGAAAATGAAGGCCTATCGAAGTTAAATAACTTGCCAAAAATCACTCAGCTAGTCGGCGGTAGATAACTGAAGGCAGGCCTGACACAGAGTCCACACTCTGCTTTATACTACTACTCTTATTTCCTTTAGCTGTAACTTTAGCAAGACACCATTAGTATTGGACTGTGGGTAAAAAACTATGTGATTATGAGCTAATGGAGGTTAAGCATAAGTGAAACTTCAGTTTTATCTTGTGGACATGTTTTAAATATGCTTCTGAATCATCCTGTGTTTACCTTTTGCCGGTAGACTTCTGTTCTCAATTACAGAAAGGGCCAGCCGAAGCCTCTGCCCCCCTCAGTGCCTCTGAAAATACATAACTTGATCCTTGATAACTTGACCACTGAACTGCTGACATTCCCTCTCCCAGCTCCTGCTCTCTGCCTGAGTTCTCCAGTGTGGTTGTGGTGTGAAGAGGCTCGTAAAGCTTTCTTCTGCCTATCCTGCCTTCTCTGAATGTCCTGGTAGATAGAAGTCTTAGTGTCATCTGAAGTTGAAGCTCACTACTGTTCTACAAATTTCTAATGGAGCTTCTCTTCTCCCCATGTCTGACAATAAGCCTGTAACGGAAGACTTTTTGGTAATAATTTAGAACTTCTTCCTGTAGTAAAACCACAATAATTCCTCCATCTCTGAGGCAGGAGGAGTTGATGGCACAGCATGTCATATGCCTGTTCCTCATTCGTGTGTATGCCAGTATCGTCCTGGTGCTGGAGTGAAAGGCACAGCTGCCCTGTAAATCAGGAGCCGTGCATGATTGGCCAGGGCTGGTCTGCTGGGATATGGTTCTGGCAGGAAGCCAGGGGGACTTCCCCACTCCAGCTTGGCCTTGGACCCAAGCCAGAAATAGCAGCTGGGAGCCGAGAACTTGTTGAAAGGTGCTTAGACAGGGCACAGAAGCCCAACAAAAGGCTTAGAGGAGAAAGGAAAATGTAGAGTGGCCTGGAAACAGGTGCAGAGCTTAGCCAAGGCCAGGTGTGCTGTGGATGCTGCCTGCACCCTCCTAGTCTCACCTTTCCGTGTGGTGGCAGGTGCAGCCCAGTCCAGTTTATGAAGAATCTTATTTGTGGTTGGCACAATCAAAAGGCCAGCACCTGCCAGTCGCTGGCATCCCAAGGCCTTTGATGTTTTTGTCCATGGGCGATGCTCTTTGCCTTTAGGCAACTGACTTAACCTAGCTGTGGAAGGCAATTTGAGTGTGTTCATAGGCTGAGAAGCTACCACAGAGACTAAACTCTTGCAACATGGTTGGCTCAGGTGGGTGAAATACCTGTGGCTATATTCTTTGCTACCTTCAGTCTCATCTTCATTCAAAAGTGTCTATCAGGGGGTCTTGAATACCCTGTAGATCAGGTCTTTAAAAGAAGTTACTCAACTACATCAATTCCAAGGCTTATTTCTAGTTCGCAGATTCTGCGGCTCATTGACTGATATAATTCCAGCCCATGCTGTCAAGGAATTTCATGAGTCCCAGGCCGCTGAGGCAGTATATCCAAACCCAAGACTAGTATCTGCTCCTAAAAAAAGCTGTGAATTCTCTTGCCACAGATCGCCATCATTGTAAGATGATTTGGAACTTAAAATAGGCACTTACTTAAAGCTGTTAGTTTATTTCTTCTTGTGATGTGCTGTCTTTGTGTTGTAGCCCACACTATTCTGGTTTCCTGGCTGATTGGAAGATCCTGCACCCATGTATTCAGATTATGTAGCTAGTCTTATTGGCTGCAGAGCAGTTGAACCTCTAGGTCTTTCTTGGATTGTGGTTCATGTTCGGCTAGAATGAATAGCATGGTCAGAATGTTTACTCCTTTGGCTCTGTGTGTTTCTCTGGAGGATTTCAGAGTCCTGGGTGCAGAATAGATTGGGTCATAGAGGCTAATCTCACAACCTGTCTTTGTCATAATTAGGACCCGGTCCCAGTGCCCCCCCTGTCTATGGCTTAGAGGTATCTGATGTCTCGAAGTGGGAAGAGTCTGTTCTCGAACCTGCTCTTGAAATCGTGCAAAGTTTCATCCAGGTAATTGTGAATCATTATACAGTCGGTTTTCTGGTTTTCAGAGCACTTTTGTTAGCTGACACCTTTGTTGCTATATTGAAGAGCCAGCCCTTCTTTTCCATAGAATAAAGCAGAAGAGCTGGCTGTTTTTCGATAGAGACTGGAGACTGCTTTTCTACTTTTACATTTAGAAAGGTTGTTGCTAAAATCTGTATATAGCCAATCTGCTGTCTGGGGTGAAAAAAAGAAATCTTAGGAAAATCCTACTTCCCTTAATAGAGAATCATATTCAGATTTCTTTGAATTGAATACTTCTTCCACCCTTGATCTTTTAGGGCCGCAAGCCTACAGCCACTCCAATAAAGATGCCATACAACGAAGCTGAGAACAAGAGAAGTTATCACATGTGTAACATCTGTGACCGAATCATCATTGGGGATCGTGAATGGGCAGGTAGAGTATGGGGAGGGGCGTGAAGAAATCTATAAGGGTGGGTTCACATTGACTTCATGAAATTTAAGGTCTTTGGTAGATTGAACCTATAGTCTATTTATTTATAAAGGGATAGCTAGATTCCTCGAAGAGCCTATTCCCAAATTCCTTGGAGGCTTTCCCCAGTTGGGGAGTTGTCTCTGTATTCTGAGATTCAAAGGAAGATCAAATGCTCTCCATCTTCTTCAGCTGGAATTGATACTTTGTACTAAGAGATCTGCAGTTAAATTTCTAGAGCTCCTTTGACTTCATGGTCAGCCTTAGAGGAATTTCTTGGCGTTTCATGTTTATAACTCAGTGGGTGTGAGATTAGGAAGTAAGGGTCTAAGGGAGGCCAGGCAGCTCATCCAGTAGACTGGAAGAAGCAGAAGCATAGCTGGGTGGGGGCAGGATATACAGTTACTACTCCTGAGTGTGTTTTTTAAAAGTGATACCTCTTCAGTAACTTTTGAAGTAATTGTTGACATAGTGGTAGTTGCTAAAACCGTGATAAAAAGATGTGAAGGGAAATTGTGTGAAAGCAAGCCTGTCACACATTTATAAAGAAGGTTAGATTCCCACCACCTCAGGGCCAGCCCCACCCTAAGGCTCTGTACCCCGCCCGCATTAGAGCCTGGATCTGCCTCTGCCGCAGAGTCTCATTGCCCTCACATTGTTGGATTTTCAGATTTCTGTAGTCATCTACATAAAGCCCAGGACTTCATCCTCAAGCCTTGAGTTTAATGTATTTAGAAACAGGTGTAAGGCTTGCTCCTTTCAGGCACAGTGGGGCTTATCATTTACCCAGCGGCTGGGATCCTTCTGTTCAGAGTGCTGTTTTGCATGGGATTCTCAGAGAAGTAGATTTTTCTTCCCAAAGCAGCCAATAGAATGATTAGGTCTATTAACTGGTAACTGGCAAAATGAACTCCATTGTCAGAGACTGGGGACGGCTGTGATTGCCCAACCAGCAGAAGAAGCCTCGATTGTCGTTGGTTTATAATGATGAAAGGGGAAGAGAAAGAGAGTGTCTGATTGTTTTTGTCTAAAGGAAACTTAGTGGTTCGATTTGTTGAATGTCCTTCAGGGATAGCCTTAGAGAAGCAACATTTGTGAGCCTTTGTGAGCTTAGCTTGTGTAAGCCCTTCTGTAGTGCCATCTGTCAAGTCCTACTCCCATCTCCTGCTGCCTTGGAGAGCCAGCCCAGAAGCCCATTTTTTGCCTTAGGCTTTAGCTAGAGAACAAAGCTGACTTCTTTCCCCAAGTAAACTTTTCTTTTACTTCTAACCCCTACCTTACTTATTCTTGCTTCTAAACTCTTAAAAATGCTGTTTTAAATATATATAAAAGAGAATTTAAACTAGTTGTCTATCTCTTTCAGTGTTACCAGATGAGATTTCCTTGAAAAAAGAAAATAGTGAAAATAAACCTGTATGAGTCAGTCAGAAGGTGGGAACTGTCTTAGGGGTGACAGATCAGGAGTTGATAGCAGGCAGCAGTGGCCTTTAGCTTCACTTCCTCTGTGGACCTTCAGAAGAGATCGTCGGTGGTAAATGCACCTTCCTGTCTCCCTGGAGCGGTGTGTGCCTAGAGAATAGGAATCTTGCCAGAGTCATTCGCATGACCTTTTTGACTCAAGCACAGGGATGTCACACCAGGAAGGACAACAGGCAATGCCCTGCAGTACAGATGAGGATTTGAATTTCTAACTTTTCAGCCTTACAAGTTAAATGCATCTGTAGCAGGAAGCCCCATACTACAGAGACCTGATTCTGGAAAGTAGGATCTCTTTTTGAAGCTATAGGTCTAAGTAGAAGAGTTTACCTGCTGTGTGACCTTGAACATTTTGTAAGACCTCTCTGAACTTCAGTTTCCCTTGTATAAAATGGGCAGAATGGTACCATCTTACAAGACTGCCATGAGGATTAGTGATGTAAAGTACCTAGCAGGGAGCACTTTGATATGTGGTAGCTTTATTTTGCTAGCTCGCTGGCCGTATAATTTATTCTTCCCTCAAAAATGCTAAGCAGCTATACGTTGATCCTGCTATTTATTGTTGAAGAAAAGCATTGTATAGTTAATTTTACTTGCTTCTAGGATTAATTCTGAAAATTCTAATGAGTTTTTTCTTTGTTTGTTTGGTTTTGTCTTATCAGCTCATATAAAATCCAAATCCCACTTGAACCAACTGAAGAAAAGAAGAAGATTGGATTCAGATGCTGTCAACACCATGGAAAGTCAGAGTATTTCCCTAGACCATGACAAAGAACCTAAAGAGAAGGGATCCCCAGGGCAGAATGATCAAAAGTTGAAATGCTGCATTTAAGAGACTTGTCCGGTGGCCTTTGCAAATGTGGCAAGGATCCAGTTCAGGAGGGAGTGTTATGTCTGTCTCCCAGTCTGGGCAGAGAGTGCCATGTAGAATTGCCTGCATAGGAGAAAAGCTCTCACCGTTTTCTTTCATTCAGTGGTGTGGTTTTAAAGTCTCATGTTCTCTGTAATGGAAACAGCAGGTCTTGTCAGCTCCTTGTGTGGCTGATGTGTCTGGAAATGATGTAGTTCAGGAAAGCATTTTTTTTTTCTTTGAAACTTAAAGATTCTTTTTTTAATAAGGCACGGATTCCACATTTTTGTATGTGAGGATCTTTTTAGTGGTGAATACCAGGACTGACTATATCCCTTTAAAGAAGTTTTATTATGGCCAAAATTATCTAAATTCCAGATGCTTTTGTAGATGACTGAAGTATTTGTGAGCCACATATCAGGAGCTCTAGATTTGAGTGAATAGCAGGAAAGGACCATCCCCATTGAGATGATTAAGTGAACCACTCTAGTTCTCGGAATTCTACAGAAGGAATCAGACTGAGGAAGCTGTGACATGGGACTTGAAGAATAAAGACTTTGAAATTGGCGAGCTGCTCATATGTAATAGTTATTATCACTGCTGTCTTTCTGTTGAATTACAAATCCATATTATTTTTATTGAAGGTTAAATAAAGAAAAAATTTACAAGAGCCTCTGTGATCCGTAAAAAGACATACAAGTCCATGTCTAGTTTATGCACAGTATACTCTGTTATCAACATGATAGCTTTTTCTCAAATTTGACATTGTTCATAGATCATGCTGTCTGTTCATTCATGTAGCAGGTGTTTACTTAACACATTATAGTCCTTGAAGACATCTAGAGAAGGTCTTTTATTGGAGGTCTGTTATTTCCAGTTGAAGCCCTCTAGAGTGACCTGAGCTGCCAGCAATGTTAAATAGATACTTACTTATACATATAACATCAAATATAGCATTTTTAGGGTATCATTAAGCAGCATTGACTACATTTACAATGTTGTGCAATCGTTACCACTATCTGTTTCCAAAACTTTTTTGTCACTCCAAACAAACTTTGTGCCCCTTAAGCATTAACTCCCCATTCAAATACATTTTGTTTGTTCAGAATCTGCTATATGAGAGGCCTTGAATTAGGCTAAAGGGAATGCAGAGATGAGATGTGGTTCTTGCCGTCAGGGAGCTTGTAAATAATTGCATGCATACACAAACACCAATCCAGGCAATTGAATATCAGAGGCCTTAAGAGCTGTGTAGAATTTCAGTTTAGAAGGAAGGGAAGGGATCATGGAAGGAGGAGCATTTCTGCTGGACCTTGAAAAGCAGTTAATGGTAAATGTTTTGTTTCCTATGCATATAAGACTTCATAGAGGAGAAGCTAGAATGAAAAAAACTAACTCAACTGACCTTTTTAAACAGAGCCTCACCCATCTTTAGCTGATTTGAATGTCAAAAATAAGTTTATTCTCTGGGCTAAGAAGTTTATTAACTATTAGGACCTAACAAAGTGGGAAACCACATCTTCCCAGTGGGAGGGAGATGGGTGCTTACTGTGAGCCAAGTAGTGCCAAGTCCTCTTTATGCGTTGTCTTCTCACACAGTCCTGGGAGGGAGATGCTGTTAACAAGGGGGAAAACTAAGGCTCAGCGATGGAGTACAGCTAGCTAGTGGCAGAGCTGGAATTGAGGTGAGGCTGGAAACTCAAGCTATTAAGCACTGTGTTAAGCTGGCTGTTTGTAGGGAAGAACCTTAGTTTCTCTGACCAAGTTGCTAAATATGTTTTAAAGCCTAAAAAGCCTTTAATCCTTCCATCTGAAATACCTGGAGCAGTAACTTACCGGACTCATTATCTCCACGGCAATTGGAAATCAGGCATTTTTTACAAAAAAATCAAAGTGTCTAATATTTACAAAGCACTTACTAAGTGTAAGGCACTGGTTGAGCCCACTGATCATCTTAGAAATTGTAAATTCAGCCAAATGAATTCCTTTATCAGCAGCAAAGAGCCTGGGAAAGGCAGAACACTCACTAGAAATCTGCATGGTGCTCTGGTCTGAGCCATTGCCCTGAGTAGATTTCCCCTTTTGTGCCTGCTGCCCTATGAATGACTTTGCTGTCGAGTGTAGGGAAGAAAAGTAATTTGTCTTGTGATGGTCATAAATATAGAGATGAAAGAATCCTTTACCTCTTGTATGGGTGGGGAAACTGAGGCCTAAAAATGGATGTTCTAGTCACAGAGCAAGGCAAAGCCAGGACAAACCTTAGATCACCTTTCTTACTCTACTACTAAATCTCATACCAAATCTCATCTGAAAGCTGAAAAGTACCATAGAGCTTTGGGCTATTTGCTCAGCCTGGAGTGAGAATGAGGAATGCCACTTTGTACCATCTGGCCATAGCTAATCCCCAGGCAAGCATAGCCCTCCAGTCCAGGTACCCAGAGCCTCCACTCCATCACACCAGCAGTGCTATCTAAATGGCTTTGGCAATTAATTCCAATACTCAGTGAGCTATTAGGTTCATCTGCTTCTGTCAGTAAAAATCTTGATTAGGCTTTAGATACTTTTTTTTTTGAGATGGAGTCTCTCCCTGTCGCCCAGGCTGGAGGGCAGTGACACAATCTCTGCTCACTGCAACCTCTGCCTCCCAGGTTCAAGTGATTCTCCTGCCTGAGCCTCCCAAGTAGCTGGGACTACAGGCGTGCACCACCCACCATGCCCGGCTAGTTTTTGTATTTTTAGTAGAGACAGGGTTTCACCATATTGGCCAGGCTGGTCTCGAACTCCTGACCTTGTGATCCTCCTGCCTCAGCCTCCCAAAGTGCTGGGATTACAGGCATGAGCCACTTCCAACTGTAAGAAGTATCTAAAGCACTTGGCCAGCTTTAGATACTTCTTACAGTTCAGGCAATTGTAACTGGGTAGAAAGTACTTTGATTCTCAAGAGAGATCTAGATTCTTAGACTTGAAAATACTTTACTTGATTTTTAGGGCTAAGCAAGAGAACAGCTCATTTGTACTCCAGGAATATGGCTTGATCCTTCCTAACTCTCCAATTTTTTGTACTCTCTTAGTTCTGTTTAGTTCCAAAGAGGATTTTTTTTTCCTTAAAACAAAACACACAGTATAACATTAAAAAACAATAGTCTGGGTGTAGTGGTTCACGCCTGTAATCCCTACACTTTGGGAAGCTGAGGCAGAAGGATCACTCAAGCCTAGGAGTTTGAGACCAGCCTACAAAAAAAAAAAAAAAAAAAAAAAAAATGGCCAGGTATGGTGGGACATGCCTATAGTCCCAGCTACTTGGAAGGCTTAGGTAGGAGGATGACGAGCCTGGGAGATTGAAGCTAGAGTGAGACACAATCATGCCACTGCACTCCAGCCTGGGTGACAGAGCAAGACCATGTGGCTCAAAAATAAAATAACCCCTTCTCCCAAACACATGCATGAAATCAACCTTTTATGAATGCAGTGACTTGTTAATATCCCTGGCACCTAGAAACAGTCAAATATTTGTTAAATTAATTTCACGAAAGCATAAAAACGAACTAGGTCTCTACCTAGGTGATCTGCTTCAATTGTTAAATATCCTTCAGCCAGGATGAAGAAATTTTGGGATAGCCACTTGCATGAATTTTAGATTTGATTATCACCTACTTGAGCAGTTAGGGCTGTTGTCTAAAATGGTGGCTAACTGGTTATTTGTAAAGCTACTCTGAATGCTTACAAAGGAAGCTGCATGTTTGTATTAGTGTGGGTAAAAGGCTAAGTGTTACAACAAAGAGACCCAATGATACAGTGGCTTAAAGAACAAAGAAGTTTATTCTTTCCCACATAACAGCTCTGAAGGGAGTTAACCTGTCTGAAGTGAGCAGTCCAGGTCATTGAGACAGCTCTGCTCCAAATGGTCATTCAGGGACACAGGTTCCTCGTATCATGTTGCTTCTCCATCCTCTGGAGCATTGTCTTCATCTGCTGCATGCTTGAAGCTGGGTCATCATTGGTCCCAGCTGATGGGAAGGGGAAAAGGAGCAGGGAGAAGGCTGACCTGCTGCCTGAAGGCCTAGACCCTGCAGTGGCATGGATACTTCTGCAAACATTCTCACTTTCCACTAGTGAGGACTTAGCCCGATGGCCACACCTACCTGCCAGGAGGGCTGAGAAACGTAGTCAAGCCATGTGCCAAGACGGAATGGGAGGACAGGTTTTGGTGGATAACTTACAGTCCCCACTAAACTGGTATCATGGAAGGCATACTCAACTCCAGGCTCATTTAACTAATTCATTAACTCTTGTTAGTTTGCTAGGGGCAAATCTATTTCCCCTTCTGTGAAATTAGTGAGTTGTATTGAGCTGACCTCTGCTGAAATACTTCAAAAAGTAAAGCTTGACAAAATTCTGACTGGTAAGACTTTAAGATGAGAATAAGAAAGCGTTATAGGGAGTGGGAGACCTTATAAACCTCAGGGCCGATGGCTGATACTCTAAACATGGTGGGGGGAAAGATGGAAGGTGTTTTCGTGGTATTTTTGAATAACTGAACCGATAATAACTGCCACCTCCAGACTTTGTTTTACGTGGCGGGGAAGGGGCAGGGGGAGAGAGAAGCCACTGTTTGTATTTGCAGCTGAACACTTTACTTTCTAATATACTATCTGTGTGATCTGGGGACTATTGCTTAAAAGCCTGTTTCCTCCTATATTAAATGAAGTTATCTGTATTCCAGGGGACGTGGTAAAGATTAAGTGAGGTCCTTTTGTAAATAGCATAGTGTTTTGTCACTGTACTGCCAAGTAAATGGTAGGTATAAATTGGATTTATTTGCTTCATTGGGGAAAATTTTTTGTTGTTTTTTTTTTTTTGAGACGGAGTCTCACTGTTGCCAGGCTGGAGTACAGTGGTGCAATCTCGGCTCACTGCAACCTTGACCTTCCGGGTTCAAGCAATTCTCCTGCCTCAGCCTCCCAAGAAGCTGGGATTACAGGCGCCTGTCACCACCTAGTAAACTCCTGCACATCCTTCAAGGCCCAGATCTGATGTCCTCTCCTTAGAAAAACTTCTTCGACTCCTCTAGGAGGCTTAATTTCTCCACCTAGCAGTTAATACGTTAGTGTTAATATTAGCTGGTGCTTATGTAGTCCTGTGAGCTAGACACGGTTCTGAGCACTTTTACACATATTAACTCAGTCCTCACAAAGCCCTATGAGGTAGTATTGTCATTGTTCTTATTAGCTCTGTCTTACAACTGAGGAAACTGTGTAGAGTAGTTAGGTAACTTTGCCAAGGGCGAGCTGGGATTTGAAAATAGGTGGGTGGCTCCTATTCTGTTCTGCCTCATTATTTTGCTACAGCTCATAGCACCTGTTAATCTATCTCTTGTTCCCACTGGAAAGTAAATTCTGCCAGGATCTGAGTACTATTTTAAGATGATTGTGGAACATATAGTGGGCACCCAATGTATATTGAGGCTAATTCCTGCAAGGCACACCTCCCTGTCTAAACAAAGACATGGCTTCTCTTCATTGAGTGCTTTCTGTGTGTCAGGCATTGTATCAAGCACGTATGTACTTTATAATGATTTCTTAAAACAGGCCAAGCGCAGCGGATCACGCCTATAATCCCAGCACTTTGAGAGGCCGAGGCGGGTGGATCACAAGGTCAGAAGTTCGAGACCAGCCTGGCCAATATGGTGAAATCTCTTCTCTACTAAATATACAAAAATAAGCTAGGCGGGGTGGCGCGCACCTGTAATCCCAGCTACTCTGCAAGCTGAGGCAGAAGAATTGCTTGAACCTGGGAGGTGCAGGTTGCAGTGAGCCTAGATCGCACCACTGCACTCCAGCCTGAGCGGCAGAGACTTCATCTCAAAAAAAAAAAAAAAAAGCAGACAAGATAATTTATTGTCACCATTTTATAAACACAGCTTAATGAACAGTGGCTGGCACAGAGTAGGCATGCAAATATTTGCTGAGTACCAGAGAGAAACCTTGGTAAGGGCAGCGACTTTTGTCTGTTGTTCACTGCTTTATCCCTGGCACCTACAAGGGTCTGCTGCTTAAAAGCTCTCAGTAAACATTTGAGTTTTTGTTTTTTACTTGAAGTCAGCCTTTTATTTTTTCCAGCTTTATTGAGATAGTGACAGATAAAATTATACATATTTAAGCTATACAAAGTGATTTTATATGTATGTGTGTATATAACAATCAAGTTAGTTAACACATCCCATAAACATTTGTTGAGCTCGGATTTGAAGCCAGTTTGGGCCAACTCCAAACCCATGTTCTAACCACAACCCTCTACTTCTGCAAGGGCATTTCTTTAGGGTTTCTGAATGTACAAATTTAGGGTTTTTGAATGTACAAATGATTTATATCCCATCTACTTCTTTTTTTTTTTTTTTTGAGACAGAGTCTTGGTCTGTCACCCAGGCTGGAGTGCAGTGGCACGATCTTGGCTCACTGCAACCTCTGCCTCCCAGGCTAAAGGGATTCTCCTGCTTCAGCTTCCCGAGTAGCTGGGACTATAGGCATGCACCACCATGCCCGGCTAATTTTTGTATTTTTAGTGGAGACAGGGTTTCACCATATTGGCCAGGCTGGTCTCAGACTCCTGACGTCATGATCCGCCTGCCTCGGCCTCCCAAAGTTCTGGGATTACAGGCATGAGCTACCATGCCTGACCTATCCCATCTACTTCTAAGAAGAAATCAAAGGAAGAAAACGTTAAAAAAAAAAAAAGAAGAAGAAGAAGAAGAAAAGATGATTGAAGAACTAACCCTTGTACGAAGAAGCTTATGGCAAGAATCATGGTTACAAATGAGACAAGTCCAACCCAAACTAATTTAAGTAAAAAAGTGAATTTATGATTGGGTTAATGAGGTATCTCATCAAATTCAAGGGCAAGAAAGTATCTAGGCTCTAGGCACAACTTGCGCTACCCAGTCTGAGGCTGTAGAGACTTTCTCTTTTCTCTGCAAATCAGCTCACTCCTCTGTCACTGTAAACAGGCTTTCTCTACATGGCAGGAGACGGGCCTGCTAGTAGCGCCTGTGTTTCACCTCTTACGGCCTTGACAACTGGAGACAGGCTGTGTCGTTGTTTTCTCTGGTTCTAAGACACCTCATACCCACTACAATGGCAGCTATAAAACAAAATGAAACAAAAGAAACCCAGAAGATAACAAGTGTTGGTAAGAATGTGGAAAAATTGGAACCCTTTGCACTGTTGGTGAGAATGTAAAATAATGCAGCTGCTGTGGAACGTGGTATGGCAGTTCCTCACCCCCAAGTGCTGATAATAATGCTTTTTTTTTTGTAGAGATGGAGCCTACAAAGCTGCTTAAGAGGCTGAGGTGGGAGGATCACGTAAGCCCAGGAGGTCAAGGCCTCAGTGAGCTGTGACCGTGCCACTGCACTCCAGATCCTGGGTGACAGGATGAGACAGACCCTATCTCAAAAATAAGAATGAGTGGACAAACAAAATGTATGTACATAGGATGGAATATTCAGCCTTAGCAAGGAAGGAAGCTCTGACGCATGCTACAACTTTGAGGACATTATGCTGAATGAAAGCCAGTCAGCCCAGGCGCAGTGGCTCATGCCTGTAATCCCAACACTTTAGGAGGCCAAGGTGGGAGGACTGCTTGAGGCTGGAGTTTTGAGGCCAGCCTGGGCAACAGAATGAGACACCACCTTTACAAAAAATAAAAGAATGATTACCCAGCACTCGGAGGTCAGAGTTTCACCTGCTTGAGCCTGGGAGGTCACGGCTGCAGTAAGCCTTGGCACCACTGCAATGCAGCGTGGGCAGCAAAGCAAGACCCAAGCCAGTCACCAAAAGACAAATATGTTATAGTTCCACTTACATAAAGTGTCTAGAATAGTCAAACTCATAGAAACAGTATCGTGGTTGCCGGGGGTGGAGGGGAAGGACAAATGGAGACGTTTAATGGGATAGAGTTTCAGTTTTGTAAGACGAAAAAGTTCTGGAAATCAGTTGCCAACAATGTGAATATGCTTAACACTACTGAATTGTACACTTCAGAGTGAATTTACCACCATTAAAAAAAAAAGTCAAAGTCCCAGGAAAGGGATCCTTTGGCCCAGCTTGGGTCTAGCGTTTATCCTGAGGCCCATCAGCCAGGCTGGAGATGGATTCTTGAAAGGATAGGACAGTTTCCTGGAAAGGATGGAGTGGAGGTGGAGTGGTTCCCAGAGGAAGAGTGTGGTGGGTTGGTGGGAGGGAGAGCACCTGGGCAGACAAGCAGGGGTGTCCCCTGTGGAGCTGCTATCTGCTACTCAGTAAGACACTTGCTTTTCTAGCAGCAGGGCTGAGCTTAAACTAAGTCCTCATGCCTTCTGGGTGGTACTTGCTACATCATGAGATATCTGTAGCAGTCATTCCTAAGAAATTTATGGCTCGGTATGGTTTTAACAAAACTGCATATCTCGTTAGTACTTGCCAAAAAACTTTGAGGTCATTTCTACAAATGAAACAGACTCACACTATTTCAATGACTTCACACAGGGCTGGTGTTCAGTTGTAAGGGACTAAAAGCCAATTTAAACGAATTTAGGTATAAAAGAGGATTTGTTGGCTTATGGAATCTAAGAGCCAACAACTGAGCTTCTGAACAGACAGGCAAGGTGCAGCTGGGCCTCAGGAACACCTGCTACCGAGGACTCAGACACACAGCAGTGCCTGTCTCATCTGTTCTCAGTGTGCCAACTTCACGTTTTTCTCCATGCAAACCAGCTTTCTTCATATGGTCATCGGAAGCTGCCACACCTCACACCTTACAGCTTTTCTCCACTGCAAAGAAGTGGACCAAATCCCAAGCTTAAAAGCCCCAGGTGGCTCACGCCTGTAATCCCAGCACTTTGGGGTCACGAGGCGGGGGGATCACGAGGTCAAGAGATTGAGACCAGCCTGGCCAACATGGTGAAACCCTGTCTCTACTAAAAATACAAAAAATTAGGCCGGGCGCGGTGGCTCAAGTCTGTAATCCCAGCACTTTGGGAGGCCGAGGCGGGTGGATCACGAGGTCAAGAGATCGAGACCATCCTGGTCAACATGGTGAAACCCTGTCTCTACTAAAAATACAAAAAATTAGGCCGGGCGCGGTGGCTCAAGTCTGTAATCCCAGCACTTTGGGAGGCCGAGGCGGGTGGATCACGAGGTCAAGAGATCGAGACCAGCCTGGTCAACATGGTGAAACCCTGTCTCTACTAAAAATACAAAATTATCCGGACGTGGTGGCACATGCCTGTAATCCCAGCTACTTGGGAGGCTGAGACAGGAGAATCGCTTCAACCCAGGAGGTGGAGGTTGCGGTGAGCGGAGAATGCGACATTGCACTCCAGCCTGGGCAACAAGAGTGAAACTCCATCTCAAAAAAAAAAAAGCCCCAGGAAAAGGCTCAATTGAGTAGAGCTGAATTCTGGTGTCTACCCTCAGATTAAGCATGACAGTGTGTCATCTAAGAACCTGGCCCTCCCTGTAGAACAGTATGATAGAATGAAGCCAGGGAACAAAGAGTTTTTAGAAGGAGGGCAGGGATGGGATTGGTGCTGAGTAGAGCAAACAACAGGTGTCCATAGCAGTGACACAGAGTAGGTAGCAGATCAGGAGAGAAGTCCAAGTCCTCTGACTACAACCCTTACTAGCACACGGTAACTACCGAGTACTTCCCGTGCAAAAGGAAGGCCCTATCTCTGCAAGACCCCCGGATGGTGCATTATCAAGTGTGAGGCTGGGTCAGATTTTGAGTCACCAGAAGTGGGGTGACAAGCCACCTGCAAGCAAGGCTTAAAGAAAAACCATTTAAGTCTGTGCCTTCTGCCTGAGCCTCCTTGGTTGTATCAAGGAGATTGAGGTATAAAGATGTTTTATATTTTTGAGACAGGGTCTCACTCTGTCACCCAAATTGAAGTGCAGTGGCACTCCCAGGCACAGGTGATCCTCCCACCTCAGCCTAGGAAGGCTGGGACCACAGGCACCCACTACCATGCCCGGCTAATTTGGTATTGTTTTACAAATGGGGTTTCGCCATGTTGCCCAGGCTGGTCTTAAACTCCTGGTCTCAAGCGATGTCCCCGTCTCAACCTCCTAAAGTGCTGGGATTACAGGCGTGAACCACTGTGTTCGGCCCCAAGATATAAAGACTTATATAGATGTTATTTGCAGATTCAAAAATGTCTCAGTGTCCTGCTGGATCTGCATAATGAAGTCAAGTTGCTTGGAGCCTGGTGGGTTCCCGATGGCAGACAAAAGTACCAGCTCACTTTCTCCAAACTTTCACAGTTAGACTCTTCAAGGGCTTTTTAGAAACTACCTTCTTTCTATTGTTTTAAATGTCAGCATGTAAAGGGTACAGAGAATTCGGTGATCATGTTTCAGCTGTTTTCAAACTTGTTTTTAGCTGTGGCTCCTTTTTTTTTTTTTCCTTCTCCCAAGTCATACATAAATTCCAATCTATAATATGTATGAAATAGAATGGCTTTGGGTCTGGATGGGGCACACCGTCTTCTGGTCCCTCTGATTTGGCGCGCCCCACTGTGGGACACACTTTGAAAATCCCTGATCCAGATTAGCAATGATACTGAGCAGTTAGAGAAATTGAGTCCCAGAGAGGTTAAGTCACCAACAGCAGCATATAGAGTAAGCAGCAGAGCTGTGCCTGGAATCCTGGTCTCCTGGGTCAGCAGTAGTGTTCTTTTTACTGGATTATGCCACTTCCAGTTATTTTTGAATTAAAAAGTAGTTGTATTTTTTTTTTTTTTTTTTGAGACGGAGTTTCACTCTTGTTACCCAGGCTGGAGTGCAATGGCGTGATCTCGGCTCACCGCAACCTCTGCCTCCTGGGTTCAGGCAATTCTCCTGCCTCAGCCTCCTGAGTAGCTGGGACTACAGGCACGCGCCACCATGCCCAGCTAATTTTTTTTTTGTAGTTTTAGTAGAGACGGGGTTTCACCGTGTTGACCAGCATGGTCTCGATCTCTTGACCTCGTGATCCACCCGCCTCGGCCTCCCAAAGTGCTGGGATTACAGGCGTGAGCCACCGCGCCCGGCCCGTAGTTGTATTTTTTATCAAGTACATGATAAGTTTAACTGGACTAATATGAAGGCAAGTAGAGGACTTTAGGAGTCAAAGAGCTTTATAATTAGGAATGCCTGTTAATTTATTCAACAGACTTAAATGAGTGCTTATCGTTCGCTATTCTAGGTGCTAAAGATATATCAGTGACAAGACAGTTCCTGTCTTCAGAGAGCTGGAGTCGTCCATGCTATGTCAGTGAATATGATAAATGCTGTAAGAGTCGTTCAGAGAACACACAAGATTTTACCTGACTTATTCCAGAAGAGTCTGGGAAGGCTTTCCTGAGGAAATGCGATCTGAAAAAAACATGAGGCCGGTTGCCATGGCTCGGAGGCTGAGGTGAGTGGATGGCTTGAGGTCAGGAGTTCGAGACCAGCCTGGGTGACATGGTGAAACCCTGCCTCTATAAAAAATAGAAAAATTAGCCAGGCATGGTGGCATGCGCCTGTAGTCCCAGCTACTCATGAGGCTGAGGCAGAGGGATTACTTGAGCCCAGGAGGCAGAGGTTGCAGTGAGCCAAAATCAAGCCACTGCACTCCAGTCTGGGCAACAGGGTGGGACTCCATCTCAAAAATACAAAAACAAAAAAACCCTGGGAACAATGGTCAGGAGCCAGGTAGGGGAGTGTTAGGGGAAAAGGCAGGAGAGGTCTGCAGAACCCAGGTCATTGAGGACCCTGAGAAGCATGAATCCTGAGAAACATCAGACGTGTTTCCTGGAGAGATCACTCTGGTACAATGCAGAGAAAGGGTTGGCTGCAGACAGCCTGGAGGCAGGGGGACAGTTCAGATATTTAGCAGGTGGCATTTATAGGACTTGATGAAATGTTGGGAGTGAGGGAAGGGAAGGGGTCAGGAATGAGGCTCAGATTTCTGACTTGAACAGTTGATTGGACAGTGGCCAAGTCCTTTGGCCAAGATAAGAACACTGGAGGAAGAGCAGGTTTGGGCTGAGGATGAGTTCAGTTTGGAACTTGTGGAGACTGAGGTATCTGTAGAGAATCCTCATGGGACTGGATATTCAGGTTGAGCCCAGATTGCACTCTGGGCTGGAGATAGGGATCTCAGAGTCATCAGCATTGATGGTATTTGAAGCTGGAAGATGAGGTCACTCGAGCAGGGGGTGTAGTGAGAAGAGAAGCAATCTGGAGCAGAGCCTTGAACATCGACAGAGCAGCTCACAGAGCTGGGAGAAGGGAGTGGTCTGCAGGGAAGTGTGTGGGGGTCATGCACAATAAGGAATGAGAAGTGTCCATTGCATCTGAGTGATAGCATCAATGGTAACCTTGGCACAAGAAGAGCCAGCTGAGGGTTAGAAAATGGAAGCCATATTCTAGTGGTTTGAGGACTGAATAGGAAGAAAGAAAGTGGCAAGTGTCTAAGTTAGGAAAGGAAGGAGAGGGGGTTGCTAAAGGGAGGCCTGGGGCTAAAGCAGTTTTTTTTTTTTCCTTTACTTCTAAGAGACTTACACATTTTAAAATGCTGCTTGGGCTGGGCGCAGTGACTCACGCCTGTAATCCCAGCACTTTGGGAGGCCGAGGCGGGTGGACCACCTGAGGTCAGGAGTTCAAGACCAGCCTAACCAACATGGAGAAACCCTGTCTCTACTAAAAATACAAAATTATCCTGGCGTGGTGGCGCATGCCTATAATCCCAGCTACGCAGGAGGCTGAGGTAGGAGAATCACTTGAACCTGGGAGGCAGAGGTTGCAGTGAGCCAAGATTGTGCCATTGCATTCTAGCCTGAGCAACAAGAGCGAAACTCCATCTCAAAAAAAAAAATGCTACTTGGAAGGAGCTAGTTCTAAATACTAGAAAATGACCATTTTTCTTAATATGATACAGCTCTTCCTTGACACTGTCTACAGGTGGGGTTACCAAGTCATCCTGTTTGGCTTGGGATTTACTGGTCTCAGCACTGAAAGTCTCATGTCCTGGGAAACCCCTTAGTGAGGGTAAGCCAAGATGATCGATTACCCTATGTAGAGACTTCCTTCCAGGAGGATTAGGTAAGACACATTCTGCAGTTGCAGAGACTGTGATTTAGCTTTTCTCTGAAGATTTAGAGGAGCACCCACCTCTGAAAAAGACCCTGTTGCAAATAATAGAAGAGAATGTAGGTGAGACCTGATTAAAGTTTCAGTAGGATTCAAAAGATGGTACATAATTCACTTACAACCAGCAATCCTACAAATGGAATGATCTGGGTTGAGAAGAGATTAGGAGGAGGTTAAAGACATGGCTGCTGAGTTAGAAACTGCATGGAAGCAATGAACACCAGGTGGAACGCAGAAGATCAATTTAGTAAAGAAAGCAAGCTTCAGAGTGTCTCCCAGAACACAGGAAACTGATAAAATACATGAAAATAAGGTAAAAGAAGAGCTCTAGAGGGCAGAACAATGAAAGGTGAATTTTGATAATTCAAAACTGAATGGACTCATGATTAGTAATGAATTATAATCGTGAGGACATGTTGAGTACTTGCTCTGTGGCAAGCCCTTTCCAACCCTTGACATGTGTGAACTCATTTAATCCTCATAACAATACTGAGGGATGGGTACTGCTATCCCCCCCTCCACCCCATTTTCCATATGGCAAGCCTGAATCACAGATTAGCGAGTCAATGCAAGTTTATGCAGGCAGGAGTTGGGGAGCTGGTGAACTCAGGTGGTCTGGCCCCAAAGTCTTTGCTCTGAAGTGCTGCGCTGCACTGCCTCACAGTGTCACATTGAAACCAACTTGTTCATGTATTCATTAAAGTATGTTTTGGTGTCTACTAAGTGCCAGGCTCAGCTCTGCTGCTGGGAAAATATCAGAGAGATAGACAGGGTTCCTGCTCAAATGCAGCTTACATTCTCGAAGCAAGAAAGAAAAAAAAATGCAAGTAACAAACAATGAAGAAAATTTCAGTAAAGTATGAAGTCCTGAAAAGTGAAAAACTGAAAAGCAGGGTAGAGAGTGATTGGCGTATGTGTGTGCTGAGGTGGGCCTTCTTGCTCTGTCTCCCAGGCTGGAGTTCATTGGCGTGATCTCGGCTCACTGCAATCTCTGCTGCCTTTTGGGTTTAAGCAATTCTCCTGTCTCAGCCTCCCAAGTAGCTGAGATTACAGGTGCCTGCCACCATGCCCACATAATTTTGTATTTTTAGTAAAGACAAAGTTTCACCATGTTGGCCAGGCTGGTCTCAAACTCCTGACCTCAGATAATTCACCCTCCTCGGCCTCCCAAAGTGCTGGGATTACAGGTGTGAGCCACCGTGACCGGCCGGTTAATTTGTTCACCGTGATGGCCAGGCTGGTCTCAAACCCTTGATCTCAAACGATCCACCCACCTCGGGCCCCCAAAGTGGTAGGATTGCAGGTGTGAGCCACCGCACCCGGTCTGGTATTTATTCTAATTGCAAAGGAAGGAGTTAAAGAGTTTTCTGGCTGGTTTGTTCATTTAGCAGGGGAGGAATATGATCTGATTTACATGCTAAAAGATAAGTCTGGCTGCTACGTGAAGAATAGACTGTAAAGGCATAACAAGGAAGTGGTCTGTGGAAGCAGGAAAAAGTTTAACAGGATGTTCTGACGGGAACCAGGGCCTGGAGCTCAGAAGTTTTGAACTGTTTCTTTGCTTTGGGGCACCTTTGTCTTTTCTTATCACATTCACTAATTTATCTTCCTGTGGAAAACGAATCAGAGATCATAACTTCCTAAAAGAATGACTACTGTACCCCGCCAGGGCCCTAGCTTCTTAGACCAGTGGAGGGCCGGCCGGGCCAAGCACACTCCTCCCAGGAATTTCAAATCACATCTCAGTCCTAGCTGGGTACGCTTGAATGGAGAAATACAAGAACCACGTTTGGTTATACACAGGAAATAGCTATTGGTTGTTATGAATGGGTGCGCTACAAAACAGTGAAGGCGAAAAGCAGCAGGTGTGGGCCGGAAGCCCAGAATTGGGAGGGAGAGAGAGATTCCTCTTGACTTCCCAGCTCCTGGTTCCTGACCCTCCTGAGACCTACTGTGCTTCCTTGGGTTTCTGAGATACCTCTGTTTCCTTGTAAAAATCTCCGTTTTCATCAAAGTGGATTTCATTTCTGTTTACCCACAAGGCTCCTTGCTCCAGGTGTGTACTCTCTGGGGTCCTGGCCTCGGCGGCCCACATCACTCTCATGTGTGGCTCACGGACCCCTTGCTTCCCCACAGCCTCACCTGCTGGGGCCTTGTTGCCGTTTTTTGTTTTTTTCTAGTTTTATGGCCCTATATGGTTATCTTAAAGGTAATTGACTTTGCATTTGTTTTATTTCCTGGTCAGACTATCATTTTCCTAAGATAACTTTATTATTCATGTTGTTTACATTTTAAGCCCGTTCTGGGTAGAATCCAGTTTCATACGTAAATACTCAACTGAGTTTATTGGATAATAAACATGTATCTGGGTTTGTTTCATTGTTTTTTAAATCAACACATATTTCTCCACATTCTCTTTGTTTCCTTTGTTTTGTTTTTGTTTTTGAGAAGGATCTCACCCTGTCACCCAGGCTGGAGTACAGCGCCAGGATCTCGGCTCACTGCAACCTCTGTCTCACGGGCTCAAGTGATCCTCCCAACTCAGCCTCCTGTGATCCTCCCAACTCAGCCTCCTGAGTAGCTAGGACTACATGTGCCACCATGCCTGGTTACTTTTTTTAAAAATAGAAACAGGGTTTTGCCGTGTTGCCCAGACTGGTCTCAAACTCCCGAGCTCAAGCGATCCTCCCGCCTTAGCCTCTCAAAGCGCTGGGATTACAGGCATTAGCCACCGCGCTGGGCCTCTTTTCTTTTTGTATTCTACGGAAGATTGAATAGAAATTCATTCATTCGTCAAGCATCCTTTGAGTTCTTATTGTGTATCAGTGCTGGGCATATGAAGATAAGCCTGTCAGAGTCCCCATCCCTCACTTTGCCCACCCTAGAGAAGCTGGTTTCCCGAGCCCTCCTCTCCTCTTGGGGGAAAGTCCTCCCTGAATGATTTCACCTGCCTTCAAGCTTTGGCTCCCACCTGTTCCGCAGGATGAGCAGGCTTTTTGTTTGTTTTTTAACGGTGTGTGACTGTTACTGCATGCCGTTTGTATTCAGTGCTTGCACGTTCAGTTTGACCCATGGGAAATTTGCCTGAGATATTTCTGATACTATCAGAAATACCTTGGTGCTGTCCACAGGTACAGGTTGAGTTAAACGGGCTTACACTCTAAAAAGCGTCTTCGCATGCACCAGGGCGACAGGGGCGGCTCTTCAGGAGCCAGCAGAGCTTACCCAGAAGCAACTCAGCAGCGCTGATCTACTTGGACCTTTGGTCTGTGGCTGCCCTGCACAGCCCCGGCAGGGATGAGGCTGCCTGTGCCAGAAGTGACACCTGGGTACTCGTTGGAAGAGTCGATTTGGCTTGGCTTCTACTCATTGCCAAAGAGGGAAGTGTGTGAGGAAGGGTGCTGGGAGAGTGGCTTAAGTGCCCAACAGCTGGATTTAGGAGAGACTTCGGTCTCACATCACAGAGTAGGAGCTAGAAAGGGAAACCCATGTTCTTGGCCACATGTTCCCCCAACAGTTTTCAGAATGGAGCCGGTGTGCACTGATCTCCCTCAAGCTCTGTCCTAGCTTCTAGACCTTCCTTCTGGATGTCCCACGCACACTTCAAACTCACCATGTCCAAGACAGAGTCCCACCATTCCCCAAACCGTCCCCTCCTCACTTTCCCCAGTGCTGATTGTAATGGTCTCCCTGCCAGCCCCATCACCCACGCCAAAATCCTCACGTCTTCCTCAACCCTTTCTGGGACCCATCCCTTTCCTTCTGTGATAACCACCTGGTCACAGGATCTTAACCATCTGTATTAGCTTCCCGTTGTTGATATAACAGAGCCATTGACCCTTGAACAGCAAGGCTTTGAAGAGCATGGAGAGTCAGACACAGAGTTTTTTCAACCACAGATTGAAAATACAGTGTTTTCAGGATGAGAAACCTGTGTATACAGTGGATTCCACATGTACCTGCCATTACTTCAGGACTTGAGTATGTGGATTTTGGCATATTTAGGGTGTCCTAGAACCAATCCCCCACGGATACTGAGGGACAACTCTAACCACAAACTTTGTGGCTTAACACAACACAAATTTAGTACCTTTTTTACAGGTGTGGTGTTCAGAAATCTGAAATGAGTTTTGTGCGCTAAACTCAAGCCGTCGGCAGCGCCGGTTCCTCTGGAGGCTGTGGGTGAGAGTCCACTCCCCATCCCTCCAGCTTCTCCAGGCGGCCTCCATTCCTCGGCTTGTAGCCACATCACTTGGATCTCTGCTTCTGCCATCATGTTGCCTTCCTCCTACTCACTGTTGTGGAAGACCCCTGTGATTACATTGGGCACCTGGACAACCTAAAATAATCTCATCTCTAGATCACTAATTTAATCATGTCTGCAAGGTCCCTTTTGTCATTTAAAATGACAGTCACAGATTCTGGAGATTAAGATGTGGACATCTTTCATGCCATCCTGACCACTTGCAATTTCTGAACTCACCTATTCCAGCTGTCATTGCTCTTCAGGCCAGATCATCTCCCTCTCTTCTAGGCTAAGACAGCCTCCTAATTGGTCTCCACCTCTGGTCCTGCCCCCTTCAACCCATGATCCTTCTAATCTTCTATGTCTGTCTCTTGATTCTGAGTTTGTACTGACTCCCCATTATCATCAAGATACAGTCTGAGCACCTTAGATGGTGTGCACGGTCTTTCTCCTGCTCACTCCTTCAGCCAAATCCCTCACCTGCCATGACAAAGCTATTTTTCCTGTCTCAAGACAGAGAAGAGAGTGGCTTTTAGAGCTTCTGAGGCCACGCTTTTTTTTTTTTTTTTTTTTTTTTTGATGGGGTCTTGCTCTGTTGCCCAGGTTGGAGTGCAGTGGTGTGATCTTGGCTCACTGCAACTTCCGATTCCCAGGGTCAAGCGATTCTCCTGCCTCCCGAGTAGCTGGGACTACTGGCACGTGCCACCAGGCCCAGCTAATTTTTGTATTTTTAGTAGAGATAGGGTTTCACCATGTTAGCCAGGCTGGTCTTGAACTCCTGACGTCAGGTGATCCACCTGCCTCAGCCTCCCAAAGTGCTATGATTACAGGTGTGAGCCACCATGCCCAGCCCTGAGGCCACATATCTCAGGCTTGGATCTCAGCTTACCAAACAGGAATTCTTGGCCCAGTAACTTAACATGCCTGTGCCTCAGTTTTTTTCTTTTCTTTTTTTTTAAGACAGGGTGTCACTCTGTCACCCAGGCTGGAGTGCAGTGACAAGTTCTTGGCTCACTGCAGCCTCGACCTCCTGGATTCAAGCAATCCTCCCACCTCAGCCCCTAAGAGGCTGGGACTGCAGGCATGTACCACCATGCCCAGGTACTTTTTGTATTTTTTGGAGAGGGGTTTTTCCATGTTGCCCATGCTGGTCTTGAACTCCTGAGATCAGGCGATCCTCCCACCTCAGCCTTCCAAAGTGCTGGGATTATAGGCATGAGCCACCAGAGCCTTAATTTCACCTTTTAAAAGTCCCACAAAAGTGCTCGCTTTGGCAGCACAAATACTAAAAGTCCCACAAAAGTTGTGATGATTAAATTACGTAATACTTTAAAAGTACCTATTAAAACAGTGCATGAGCCAAGCATGGTGGCTCACACCTGCAATCCTAGCACTTTGGGAGGCCAAGGCGGTCAGTTCGCTTGAGCCTAGGAATTCAAGACCAGCCTGGGCAACATGGCGAAACCCTATCTCTACTAAAAACACAAAAATTAGGTGGACTTGGCATGTGCCTGTAGTCCCAGCTATTTGGGAGGCTGAAGTGGGAGGATCATTTGAGCCCAGGAGGTCGAGGCTGCAGTGAGCCATGATTGCACCACTGCACTCAAGCCTGGGGACACAGCAAGACCCAGTGTCAAAAAATAAAAATAAAATAAATAAATGAAACAAACAAACAAACAAACAGTGCTTTCCACATCATTAGCTTTTCCTTCTTTAGTGCACGTTCTTTCAGTCCCATTGATGCTGGCCAGAGTGCTCTCTCCCCACCCACCTCTCATTTCCCTGGAAATTGTTACCCATCCCTTCCAGGCCTAGCTCAAGCATCACCTCCTCTGCTCTGGCCTCCAAGCTGTCCCCACACCACAGCCAGGTGAGTCAGCCGCTTTCTTCACTGCAGCCCGTAAACTCCATCACCCAACCAGAGATCCTACCACACTGTATTTTCAATTATTTGATTATGTGTATCAGGAAAACATCCTGAAACACTAGTTTTTATCCTTTTCTTTTCCACACTTCCTTGTATGTGATCCTCCCCTTCATCAGCCAGAGGCATTCCGTTGCCTTCAAGAATCAGTATTTTATAGTAGGAATGCACAAATGATGGGGAAAAAAACCTACATTTAGTTTTTCAACTTCCAAACTAGACCTCAATGTGGTCACCCGCATGAATAATTTTGAAAGCCAATGCTCAGCTTTATGGAGAGAAAGGATTTTGAGAACCCAGAGAATGTCCCTGAAGGAGGCAGAGTGTGAAGTTAATGCCTTACGCGTGAGCTGGAAGGAGCTGAGAAGTGTGTCCGCCCCATCCTGCTCACAGGGAGGCTCATTAGGGGTCACTCAGGCTTGGAACAGGGACATGAATTGATTTTGGAAGAGATCAGCGTGGCCTGAGATGGAAGCAAAGATGTGGAGAGGAGCAAAGGCAGCCTCAAGAGACGCCCAGCAGCAGGGCCAGTGCGTTGTGGCCGCCAAGCAACACCAGTGACCATCCACGTCCTCCAGTTAGCACGGCCGGCACCTGTGCTGAGGAGCCATAGTCGCGGTCCTGCTCCTCACTTGCTGGGAAGCTTTTCTTTTTCTTTCTTTCTTTTTTTTTTTTTTTTGAGATCGAGTCTTGCTCTGTCACCCACCCTGGAGTGCATTGGCATGATCTTAGCTCACTGCAACCTCCGCCTCCAGAGTTCAAGCGATTCTCCTGCCTCAGTCTCCCAAGTAGCTGGGACTACAGGCACCCACCACCTTGCTCGGCTAAATTTTTTTGTGTGTGTTTTTAGTAGAGGCAAGGTTTCATTATGTTGGCCAGGTTGGTCGCAAACTCCTGGCCTCAGGTGATCTGCCTGCCTTGGCCTCCCAAAGTGCTGGGATTACAGACGTGAGCCACTGCACCAGCCAAGTTTTTCTTTTGTCATCTGCACACTGCTGCCCTGCAATCACCTAGCAGAAGTGATGCCTACCCACCACCCATGCTTGACCCCTTTGGAGGCGTTTCCTGTGGACACTCTTTTTTCTTTTCTCTCCTTTTCTTTTCCTTTTTTTTTGGGTGGGGGGACAGAGTCTGGAGTGCAGTGGTGCCATCTTGGCTCTGCAACCTCCGTCTCCCAGGTTCAAGGATTCTCCTGCCTCAGCATCCAAGTAGCTGTGATTATAGGCATGCGCCACTACGCCCGGCTAATTTTTGTGTTTTTAGTAGAGATGGGGTTTCTCCATGTTGGCCAGGCTGGTCTTGAACTCCTGACCTCCCCCACCTCGGCATCCCAAAGTACTGGGATTACAGGCATGAACCATGGTGCCCAGCCTAGACACTCACTTTTCATAACAGCTCAGGCGTCTTGTACACTGTCAGTGCTGTGGGAAACAAAGTCTCCAGCACCTGAGTTTGGGAGAAACCAGACATGGAGGTGATCCGTTTCACATGACCACATGCCAAGCCAGACTGAACCTCTGCGGAGGCAGCAAGCACTGAGTTGGATTCATCTCTATATCCTGAGCACAAGGCTGGTGCTTGGTGATTACTGTATGGAGAGAATGAATGAAAATCACAGTCTAGTGAGGAAAACAGACACATAAACAATTATAAGACAACCTAACTGCTGTGACAAGGGACTGTAGGAATCACAGCATGAACAGAAGAGGAAAAGGGCCCAGCAACACTGGGGATCTCCTGCAGCGACACCAGGATGAGCACACAGGTCTCTTGCCTGCTGCCCAGCACACCATTGGAGTAGGGACCCCTGGGGACACCTGCTCAGCTTATAGGCTCCCTCTTGGCACCACGGGAACTGGTCCCTGGTGGCCTCTCAGCCATGGGCTGTGGGTGCAGGACCCAAATTGGGCAATGGGTTCCCTGTCCCATGACCTTGCTGAATCCCATTCAGAGATGCTGGTATGCTTCCTCTGGTTACTTGAACTGAAACCTGAGAGCCAGCCATGTTAGGTCATGAGAGAACCGGGGGACATCGATCTGCCAAGAGGTGTAAGAGTGAAGCAGACAGGCCAGGCATGGTGGCTCACGCCTGTAATCCCAGCACTTTGGGAGGCTGAGGCAGGCAGATCATGAGGTCAGGAGATTGAGACCATCCTAGTCAACATCGTGAAACCTCATCTCTACTAAAAATCCAAAAATTAGCCGAGGGTGGTGGCGGGTGCCTGTAATCCAGCTACTCAAGAGGCTGAGGTAGGAGAATCACTTGAACCTGGGAGGCAGAGGTTGCAGTGAACCGAGCTCGTGCCACTGTACTCCAACCTGGGCAACAGAGCGAGACTCCATCTCAAAGAAAAGAGTGAAGCAGATGTGCAGAAGGAGGGTGGATAGTAGGAGACAGTGAGGCCCAGAGAGGGAGAGAAGCTTCCTGCTTCTCATTCTTCAGATCCTGGTTCTCACGCCTCTGGCTGCTCCTACCCTCCGGTTCCCTGTGCCATCTCTGAAGATGGGATTAAAAGCTCTCAGCCGGAGCTTGCCTGAGTGAGCTTCTGTGCCACTGAGTCTTGGTTAGCATTGTTCCCACTGATGGTCACCATCACACTCGTGGTCACAGTAGACATTTCCACAGCCCTTCCACACGCAAGACTGTTCTGAGAGCTTTACATGTAACAACCCATTAAATCCTCCTAATAGTCCCATGAGGTGGGGACAGCGGTCAACCCCATTTTTCCATCTTCTTCTTTTTTTGTCCCCGTTTTTCAGTAAGAAGATGGAGCTACAGAGAAGATAAGTCGTAACTTGTTCATGGACATACAGCTGATAAGTGTATGAGCTCATATCCAGCATTGCAGTTTTATCACATTTAGCAAAAATGTGTATATATATATATTTTAACTCATTCTCCTGGAAGAGTGCAGTTCTAAGAGCCAAGCACCACGAGGACCCCTGAATGAGTCCTTTCTCCTGCCTAAGCTCAGGATCCTTGCTAGAAGCATGAGGCCAGGTGGGCTGGGAACCAGCCTGCTCTGCCTGCCCCACACGTCCTGCCACTCACTTTGACGGGCCTGGCGGCGGAAGCGCGGGAAGGAGCTGCTGGGCCAGGTACAGGGCTTGGCGGCAAAGTGGCTTGTGCGGCGGGAGGCCAGAGCTGTGCCCTGGCACCTGGCAGGCAGCCCAGCCCCGCCGTTGAGAAAATACCTGCAACAAAGGCGTCCTCCCGCCACACTGGCCGCCTTTCCTTGTCCTGGTAACTCCTTGGCTGAGGAATCTAACCTCTGGGCCAGGCCAGGTCAGGTCCTTACATGGCCTCAGGAGGCTGCGGAGAGGCCTCGGGGCCCAGCCTGGAACACCTTCCTGGCTGTCCCGGGTGGGCATCCCAGGGAGTGGCCCTGGTCCACCCCACACTGCATGGACTCCGGGCCAGCTGCCACCCAGGCATGCTGCTGAGCTTCCTGAGCCTCCCAACACTGCCACCCTCCTCCGTGGTGTCCGGGCAGGTGGCTTCACAGATCTAGGACCTGAAATCCCCCCAGCCAGGAGGTCTCCCTCAGAGCAGTGGCTTGTCAGATGTGCACACTGCACACAGGTGTGTCTGTGGTGAACAGGAAATGGCTCTGCAAAGGAATTTGGACATAATCCACAATGGGCGTTTGGGACAGTCGGTCTGGACCAGTGCCTGGGAGAATGAAAAGTCAGGAGCCCCTGAGACTCCAGGGGTGTGTGTGTGTCTTGGTGGACATACCTTATTTTATTTTATTATTATTATTTTTTGAGATGGAGTCTCTCTGTCGCCCAGGTTGGAGTGCAGTGTCACAATCTCAGTCTCGGCTCACTACAACCTTCACCTCCCGGGTTCAAGCGATTTTCCTGTCTCAGCCTCCCAAGTAGCTGGCATTACAGGTGCTCACCACCACGCCCATCTAATTTTTTGTATTTTTAGTAGAGACAGGGTTTTGCCATATTGGCCAGGCTGGTCTCAAACTCCTGACCTCATGCTCCGCCTGCCTCCCAAAGTGCTGGGACTACAGGCTTGAGCCACTGCACCCGGCTGGAGGACATATCTTAAGCAAAGCTCTAGAAGCTCCTCTGGGAGGTCCAGACTCCTAAGCTGGTGGCCCACGGCCAATTCTATCCCTCCTTCTGAGCAAGACCTCAGGACCAGGGGTTTACGCAAAAGACCAGCTTGCTGCAGCTCTTTCATTCAAATAGCAACTGATCCTGGAACTCCAGGCCAACATCAAGCCTTGCTCCACCACCCCTGGGCTTTAGGGACTGTTGCCATCAGGGCACTGCCAACCTATGTGGTGCACATGATGACTCAGAAAAAGAAGTTGTTTCCTGTTCTGATAGAGCCCTATTCCAGCCCCCAGCAGTGCCAAGTGGAGCAGGGCGTGGACTGGCCTTCAACCCTGCTTGCCTCTCGTCAATATGGTCTTGTGCAGACCCATCCTGTGCTGTCTTATGCAGGTGCAGTGTCTTTTAGGATAATCCCAAACATGACCCTGGACCCCTGATCCCCAGGTTAAACCCCATCCCCTGACCTGGATATTCCTGGCCTGGACAAAAGGAGGTCAGCCAGGGAAGGCTCCTCCTCACTGTCCCAAACCAGCTTCAGACAGTGGGGCAAGGATGCCTTCTTTCCAGACAGAACCCCCAGCCCTGGAGTAGCCCCAGATAAGGGAGCCCCCATCCCTATGGGTAGCCCCGAGGCCATCCTCAGGGCAGGATGCTGTGCAGGGGTGGAACTGACCACCATTATGTGATTCTGGGTGGAAGACAAGCAATTTCTGGTTGCACACGCCCACACTTTTGGGCCCAGCCTTCTGTCCCCTGAGCTCACGGCTCAATGCCCGGGCCCAGGGAGCTCACAGGCTCTAGGCCTAGCCTGCCTCAGTTCCTCATGCACCTCAGGGCCCAGGGTGGCACCTGTGCCCACCACAGTCAGGCTCAGAGCACAACTGGCACAAATGCTCATGTGATGAATGACTGACTAAAAGAATCATCCAGGCTGGGCATGGTGGCTCATGCTTGAAATCCTAGCACTTTGGGAGGTCAAGACAGAAGGACCACTTGAGTCGAGTTCAAGTCCAGCCTGGGCAACATTGCAAGAGCCCATCTCTACAAAAAATTTTAAAATTAGCTAGGCGTGGTGGTGCGTACTTGTAATCCAGACACTTGGGAAGCTGACCCTGGAGGTCAAGTCTGCAGGGAGCCATGATTGCACCACTGCACTCCAGCCTGGGTGACAGGGCAAGACCCTGTCTATAAAAAAGAATTGTCCGAGGGAAGAGGCCCTCCTGAGGCAGGTGTGGGCCTGGGCACTGACACCTGGAGCCGCAGCTCCACCACTCCTGGCTGTGGGCCTCTGAGCCTCACTTCCTCTCCTATAAAACACACATGAGACACACCTGCCTCACGTGGGCCTGGACAGCTTGCTGTTACTAATAAAACAGCAGCAACCACAGGACAGCTTCACTTCTGGAAACTCCCTCCGTCATATACTTTGTATGAATCCTCACACTGTCTCACCAGGGCGCTCTCCCCGGTTCACCAGTGACTTTGTTACAACCAGCCTTGCTCAGGAAATGGCAGCTGTGTCTGTCCTTTCTGTGTGCAGTGGGGTGTGGGTTGTGTGGAGCCGTGGTGTCGGTGGAGTTCACAGGCTGGGGTCAGAATCCAAGGCTCCCGACTCAGCTGCCACCCCCCAGGTGGTGAGGGTGCCTGATCCAGAGCTGAGGTCCAAGCTGCTAGGGGGTTGGAGTTTTGGGCTCTGGCCCACGTCCACCTCTGATTGGTTCTGCCACCTAGGCTGGTCACTGTCCCTCCCTGGGCCTCAGTTTACCCCGTGGTAAAGTGAGAACTAGGGGGTCAGACCCCTTGATGACCAAGATCTTGGACCATAGCCAAGGCTAAGGGAAGCTCAGGAAAACGTGGGGCCCTTCCAAATTCCCGGCCTCTCTCTGCCCCCTGGTGGACACTGGCAGCCTAGCATCCAGGGGGAGATGGTGGGAATCAACTGATTCCCAGGGACTTGAGGACTGGCTTGTGACCTCTGCTAAGACTATCACTGCTGAGTCGCAGTCCCCATCTGCTAGAGGGGGATGATAACAGAACCAACACCATCAGCATGTTTTGAGGATTAAGTGCTATGACAAATGAGAAACGCTTGCTACTGAGCCACGCACTTAAAAAGTACCCAGTAAATATTAGTCATCATTATCTCCCCTCCTTTCCCCTAACCTCCATGTCCCATCAGTCACCAAGCTTGGCTACTTCTTGCCCCCCTCGCACCCCCTGAATTCCTAGATGAGGTCACATCATCTCCCTCCTGGAATCCTCCAAGTTTCACCACCTTCTCCGCAACCCCTCCAGCCATCCTGTGCCTCCACTCAGGGACCTCATCTGTCTACTCCACAAGTCCGGACCTGAAAATGCCCCACTGTAGTCAATTGTCTAAGCCCCTCAGCCTGGCCCTCAGGGACCCTGCCTTCGCCCCCATTCAGCCTCGGTCACCCTTCGCCTTTATGTTCCCTGTATTCTGACCACACTCGGCTTCCAGCACCCTCAACACAGGCCCAGTGCCTGCCTCCCAGTCACGGCCATCAAAGGGATGCCTGATTAGCCTTTGCTTCCCCCTTCTGTAGCTCTGCAGGAGCCCAGAACCTCCCTAGGCCTCAGCTTCCTTATCTGCCAAATTGGACTGCGGGAGGATGAAAAGAGAGAATATGCTGAAGTATCTGGCCCAGAGTAGCCACTCCACAGAGGCAGGTGTCTGCGGCTGGACAGAAGTTTCAGCCTCGTCACAGCATAGCAGGGAGTCATAACGTATCATTCAGAAGGTGGAGGTGAGAGGCAAAGGAAGCTCCAAGGCCCCACTGCAGACCCAACCCTGGCAGTAGCAGGCTCTGAGCAGTGAGCACAGACACGACCTCCAGGCAGAGAGCAGAGCTGAGTTAGCACCTCCATGTGATCTCTCTCTTCATACACCCAGGACCAGGTGGAGAACAGGCCCTTTGGCTCAGTAGCTCCAGGGTGCAGGACAGGGACTACAGTGCTGACAGCCCTGTGATTTAGGAGGAGGGAGGCACATGAAATGAGGAAGACCCCTTCTGACCCTCTGACAGGGCTGGGATCAGAGATACAGATTGGAGTCCTAAGGGCCAATACCCAAAGCCTGGGAGCCAAAGAGGGGGAGCCCTCAGCAGTCCTCCAGTTTATTTGGGGAAACTGATGTGGGGATTGGGAGAATAAGTTCCTTAGGGTTACATAGAGCCTTCAATAACTCAACACATTTTTTCAGTCTACTTAATGTATTGGCTAAGTAATATATTCACATCATTCAAGAAATCATGTGGAAATCCTCCAATCACTTTGGGAGGCTGAGGTGGGCAGATCACAAGGTCAAGATATCGAGACCATCCTGGCCAACATGGTGAAACCCCGCCTCTACTAAAAATACAAAAATTAGCTGGGTGTGGTGGTGCGTGCCTGTAATCCCAGCTACTCAAGAGGCTGAGGCAGGAGAATGGCTTGAAGCCAGGCAGAGTTTGCAATAAGCTGAGATAGTGCCACTGCAGCCTGGTGACAGAGCGAGAGTCAGTCTCAAAAAAAAAAAAAAAAAGAAAGAAAAGAAGTCTCCACTGGGCATGGTGGCTCACGCCTGTAATCCTAGTAATTTTGGAGGCCAAGATGAGAGGATTATTTGAGTCCAGGAGTTCAAGACCAGCCTGTGCAACATGGTGAGACCCAGTCTCCAAAAAATGAGCAAAAGGCTCTCTTCCTCGGCACTGCCTACGGAGTGGGCAGCCATCTCTTCCTCAGTATCATGGCTGTCCTCAGACCCCTTGTGAAGTCCAAGATCATCAAAAAGAGAACCAAGAAGTTCATCCAGCACCAGTCAGACCAGTATGTCAAAATTACGCATAACTGGAGGAAACCCAGAGGTATTGTCAACAGGGTTCGTAGAAGGTTCAAGGGCCAGATCTTGAGGCCCAACACTGGTTATGGGAGCAACAACAAAAAAAGCACATGCTGCTCAGTGGCTTCCGGAAGTTCCTAGTCCACAACATGAAGGAGCCGGAAGTGCTGCTGATGTGCGACAAATCTTACTGTGCTGAGATTACTCACAATGTTTCCTCCAAGAACTGCAATGCCGTTATGGAAAGAGCTGCCCAGCTGGCCATCAGAGTCACCAACCCCAATGCCAGCTGCCCAGTGAAGAAAATGAGTAGACAAAAAAAAAAAAAAGAGAGAGAGAGCAAAAAATTAGCCAGGTGTGGTGGCATGTGTCTGTAGTTCCGGCTACTCAGGAAGCTGAGGTGGAAGGATCGCTGGAGACTGGGAGGTTAAGACGGTAGTGAGCCAAGATTGTATCATCACACTCCAGCCTGGGCGACAGCGAGACCTTGTCTCAAAATAAACAAATCAACAGAAGCCTCCCTGCCACGCCCACTTCTATCCTTATTCTGTTGTCCACCTCATCCATTCGCTGTAAGTCAACTTTGTTAGTTTCATAAGTGTCTATTTCATATAAATACAGCAAACGTAAAATTTTATTCTACCGTTTTACTCAAAGAAGAGTATACTATGCTCTGCATCTTGCCTTTTTCATTGAACAATGTATTTTGTAGCTTCTATCAGTCCGTAAAGAGCTTTCCTGCTTTTGTGTGTGTGGAGTTTCTCAGCTGCCTAGCATTCCATGGGGAGGATGTTCTGTAGTTAATGTAACTAGTCCCTTCCTTAGGAATAGACACTTGAATTGTTTTCAGACTTACACTATCACAAACCATCCTGTGATGAATAACCTTACGTACACAGGGCTGATGATTGGGCAGAATACCAGAGCATGCTGTACTAGTTTTGGGGGTTTTTGTTGTTGTTGGTTTTTGAGACAGGACTCACTCTAGATAAGAGTTTGCTCTGCTGATCTAGGAGTTGTGCCATCTCATTGGCTGTGGTAACTAAAGGAAAGGATAGACTTCTAATCATTGTCTGTAGAGCATGGTCTCCTGTTGACAAGCAGCAGAATTTATAGCGTTATAGGGAACCCGGAGTCAGTGTATACAGTCGCTAGGACTGTCCTCTTCACCCAGGGATCAAGCAAGGGAAACGTGATCCAAGAGGCACTGTCATTGTCAATAATTATATAAGATTATAGGTGAGCCAGAAAGCAACCCTCTTCCCTAATAAAAAGATATTCCAGTCGGGCGCAGTGGTTCACACCTGTAATCCCAGCACTTTAGGACGCCGAGGGGGGCAGATGGGCAGATCACCTGAGGTCAGGAGTTCAAGACCAGCTAGACCAACATGGTGAAACCCTGCCTCTACTAAAAATACAAAAAATTAGCCAGTCATGGTGGCGGATGCCTGTAATCCAAGGTACTCAGGAGACTGAGGCACGAGAATTGCTTGAACCCAGGAGGTGGAGGTTGCAGTGAACCAAGATGGCACCACTGCACTCCAGCCTGGGTGACAGAGTGAGACTCTGTCTCAAAAAAAAGAACAAAAAAAGCCCTATGAATTCTAACAGGATTAAAAGAAAAGTACACCTATGCACATCACAGTAAAATGACTGAAAATCAAACACAATTTTTTTTTTTGAGATAGGATCTCACTCTGTTGCCCAGGCTGGAGTGCAGTGGTACAGTCATGGCTCATTGCAGCCTCCACCTCCCACATTCATGATCCTCTCACCTCAGCCTCCTGACTAGCTGGGACTACAAGCACATGCCACCATGCCCAGCTAATCTTTTTGTGTTCCACACCCAGCTAAATTTTTTTGTATTTTTTGTAGAGACAGGTTTTCAACATGTTGGCCAGGCTGGTCTTGAACTCCTGGGCACAAGCCATCCACCTGCCTCAGCCTCCCAAAGGGCTGAGATTACAGGTATGAGCCACCACGCCTGGCTGGATGAAATCTTAAAAGCAACCAGAGCAAAGGGCAGTTTTACCTTCAAAGGAAGACTAGACTAACAGTTGACCTCTCAACAAAAACAATGCAAGCCAGGAGACACTGAATAACACACAGTTGTCCCTCAGTATCTGTGGGATTTGTTCCAGAATCCTCTGTGGATACCAAAATCCATGGATACTCAAGTCCTTTGTATAAAATGGCATAGTGTTTGCATATAAACCTATGCACATCCTCTCAAATACTTTAAATCATCTCTAGGTTATTTATAATACTAATACAAGATAAATGCTATGTAAATAATTGTAATACTGTATTGTGGGGGTCATTTTAGAGATGGATCTCGCCATGTTGCCCAGGCTGTTCTCAAACTCCTGGGCTCAAATGATCCTCCTGCCTCAGTCTCCCAAAATGCTGAGATCATAAGCATGAACCACTATACCCAGACTACATCGTGTTTTTATTTATATTATTTTTTATTGTTCCCCCCTTTTTGGGGTGGGGGAGGACAAAGTCTGACTCTGCTGGCCAGGCTGGGGTGCGTGGTGTGATCTTGGCTCACTCCAACCTTCGCCTCCTGAGTTCAAGCGATTCTCCAGCCTCAGCCTCCCAAGTAGCTGGGATTACAGGTGCCCACCACCATCTGCAGCTAATTTTTGTATTTTTAGTAGAGACAAGGTTTCACCATGTTGGCCAAGCTGGTCTCAAACTCCTGACCTCAGGTGATCTGCCCACCTTGGCCTCCCAAAGTGTTGGGATTACAGGTGTGAACCACTGTGCCTGGCCTCCCCAAATATTTTTGATCTGTGATTGGTTGAATCCGTAGATGCAGAATCCTGATACAGAGGGCCAACTGTACTCAAACTGTTTAAAGAGAATTGCTGCTTATCTAGAACTCTATACTCAGCAAAAACATCCTTTAAAAATTAAGGTGACATGAGGCTCTTTCAGACAAAAAATTAAAAAGGTAGTCCTTTCCAGCAGCCCTATATTGAAGAAAATACCATAGGGTGCTTTTCTATTGGAAAGAAAATAACCCCAGGTGAAGGCTCAAAAATGTAAGAAGGACTAAAAAACGATGAAAATGGCTGGGTGCAGTGGCTCACACCTGTAATCCCAGCACTTTGGGAGGCCAAGGCAGGCAGATCACTTGAGGTCAGACCAGCCTGGCCAACATGGTGAAACCCCCATCTCTACTAAAAATACAACAATTAGCCATGTGTGGTGGTGGATGCCTGTGATCCCAGTTACCTGGGAGGTTGAGGCAGGAGAATTGCTGGCACCTAGGAGGCAGAGGCTGCAGTAAGCCAAGATCGTGCCACTGCACGCCAGCCTGGGCAACAGAGTGAGACTCCATCTCAAAAAGAAAAAAAAAAGAAAAGAAAAGTCTTCATTTGGCAACCATCATAGTAGTAATCGATTTAGGTTGAAACTGGGTGATGCAACTTTGATATGGAACAGGATATTTTTATAGTCTCAGAACATCTCCCCATGAAATATTTATTCATTACTCATCACTGAACAAGTACAAAATGCTGTTAACTTCCCAGTGGAGAAACCTGAAAGACATCATCTTAGCCAAGTGGTAAACATTAGCATCAGCAGTAATGGGACAAGCTGACATTGTGTGACTCCTAATATGGTACATTGAGAAGAGCATCACATCGTTTCTCTGGTATTCCTATCAAAGATGCATAAATCATGAGTAAACAGCAGACAAACCCAAATTGAGGGATAACCTACAAAGTCATTGTCCTGTATTTTTCAAAAATCATGGCAAGAGAAGGGAAGCCTGAAGAATTGTTCTAGAATAAAGGAGACTGAAGAGACTCCTTGGAGGTGACTGAATTGGATCTTGGGCCTATAAAGGTAATTTGGGAGACAATTGTTGTAATTTGTTGTTGTTGTTTGGTTTTTTTGTTTTTTTTTTTTTTTGTTTTTTGACAGGAACTCGAATTGTCACCCAGGCTGGAGTGCAGTGGAGTGATCTTGGGTCATTGCAACCTGTGCTTCCTGGGCTCAAGTGATCCTCCCATCTCAGCCTCCCAAGTAGCTAGGACTACAGGTGTGCACCACCACATCTGGCTAATTTTTTGGTATTTTTTGCAGAGACAGGGTTTTATCATGTCTCCCAGGTTGGTCTTGGACTCCTGGGCTCAAGTGATCCACCTGTCTTGGCCTCCCAAAGTGCTGGTATTACAGGCATAAGTCACTACACCCAGCCAGTTGGTCTATTTTGAATGGAGTTAGTCCATTAGTTTATATGGCTAATGAATAGCATTTTATCAGTATTAATTTCCTGATTCTGATTTTGTAAGGGTAATGTAGGATAGTATAATTTTTCTGGAAATACATACTGAAGTATTAAGAGTAATAGGGCATAATATATACAATTTACTTTCAAATGGATTGTAAAATATACAATAATATGATATGTATTATATATAAGGTATAGATAGAATAAGACAAATGGATAATCTAAGGGAAAAGTATATGGATGGTCTTAGAACTATTTCAAAACTTTTCTGCAAGTCTGAAATTATTTCAAACTAAAAAGTTTATAAGAAAGTGAATCAATAAAAAAGATACATTATGCAAATACCAACCAAAGGATGCTGCTATAACTATATTAATATTTTTAAAAAGTAGACTTTAAGGCAAAAATAATTATTAAAAATAAAGAGAGACATTTCATTAAAAAAAAGTTCAAGCCATCAAAAGATGAACTAATTCTAAGCCAAGCATGGTGGCACATGTTGTAGTCACAGCTACTCCAGAGGCTGAGACGGGAGGATCCCTTGAGCTCAATAAGACCAGATCAGCCTGGGCAGGGAGACCTCATCCCTAAAAAAAAGAAAAAAATTAAATTAAAAAAAATAAAATTACTCTATACTTAGATTCTCCAACAACATAGCCTCAAAATACTTAAAGCAAAAACTGACAGAATTCAAAAAAGAAATAGACAAATTCAAAATTACAATAGGAAATTTTAACATACTTCTCAATAATGGGTCAAAAAATTAGCTGGGTGTGGTGGCACATACCTGTAGTCCCAGCTGCTCAGGAGGCTGAGGTGGGAGGATTGCTTAAGCTCGGAAAGTCAAGGCTGCAGTGAGTCATGATCACACCACTGCACTCCAGCCTTGGTTACAGAGCAAGACCCTATCTCAATAAAAAATAAAGAAAGGAAGAAAGGAAAGGAAAAAAAAAAGGAAAGGAAAGGGGAGGAAAAAGGGAGACAAAAAAAGAAATGTCAGGCTCAGTGTGGTGGCTTATGCCTGTAATCCCAGCACTTTGGGAGGCCAAGGCAGGTGGATCACAAGATCAGAAGTTCAAGACCAGCCTGGTCAATATGGTAAAGCCCCACCTCCACTAAAAATACAAAAAAATTAACCAGGCGTGGTGGCACAAGCCTGTAATCCTAGCTACTCGGGAGGCTGAGGCAGGAGAATTTGAACCTGGGAGGTGGAGGTTGCAGTGAGCTGAGATCACACCACTGCCCTCCAGCCTACGTGACAGAGCAAGACTGTCTCAAAAAAAAAAAAAAAAAGGGTCAGAAATGAAAAGGGAGACATCACTATAGACCCTACAGATGATGGTAACTCATACATTTCCGGTAGAACTGTAAATAAGTACAAGAATTCTTGAAATCACTTTGGTATTGTTTACTAAGGTTGAAGGTATACATATCTTGTGACCCAAAATTTTATTCTTTGGTGTACAGCCAAGAGACATATATGCACTTTGGAGGAAAAAAAATCTCAAATACTTATTAATAGTAAAATGTATAAGTGAAAAATTCTATGCAGCAATGAAAACAAACTACTGTTTTATGCAACAGTATGGATGACTCTCACAAATCTACTATTGAGGAAATAAAAACCATACCCCCAAAAATATATACTGTATAATTCTACTTATGCAAATTTCCAAAATAGGAAAAAAAATATTGTTTGGTATTTGAATCAACAAGGGATGACAAAGCACTTATCCTCAGGACTAGCGAGAGCAGAAAAGTGTGATTACTCCTAAGCCTGAATGAACAAGGGGAGAAGAGGTTGCTAGAATTCAACATAAGAGATGACACTTGGATGAAGTTATGACTTTTAAGTAGAGGAAAACTGCCACTCCCAGATAGAGAGGGATCTGGGGAAATGAAAATCCTGATCTTTTTTCCTCCCATGCTTGTCTTCTGCCAGTGCTCCCCATTGGTCAAGCCCAATCAGAAGCTGGAGAGTAGGAAGTCCATTTTCTGCAGTTTATAGAGGACAGCTTCCAGGAACACAGAACAAGATGGAGAAGAATAAATAATGGATCTGAAGGAGAAAACAGAGAACACTAGAGCAATATTAAATCTGGAAGAAAAATTCTTGGATTATCTAATCTAATAAATTTTATGAAAAAATGTGGTTATTTGATAGCAAAAGTAAACCATATAATGAAGTTTTAAATTTTTTCAAAATAGTACTGACTCCTGAAACTTGGCCAGATGACGCTCGCAAACTTCTGTGGGTTCAGTTAAAAAAGATTACTACAATTAAACAAACGAATTAAATATGACATTAAATTAATCATCTTGGCCAGGCACAGTGACTCACACCTGTAATCCTAGCACTTTGGGAGGCTGAGGTAGGAGGATTGCTTGAGCCCAGGGTTTGAGACCAGCTTGGGCAATAGAGTAAGACCTCATATTTATGAAAAGTTTAAAAATTAGCTGAGTGTGCTGGTGAATGCCTGTGGTCCCAGCTACCCAGGAGGCTGAGGTGGGAGGTTCACTTGAGCCCAGGAGGTCGAGACCATAGTGAGCTATGATCACACCACTACACTCCAGCCTAGGTGACAGAATGAGACCCTGTCTCAAAAAAAAAAAATTAGCTGGATGTGGTAGTGCATGCTTATAATCCCAGTTACTTCAGAGGTTGAGGTGAGAGGAGGTCGAGGCTGCAGTGAGCCATGATCAGACCACTCTGCTCCAGCCTGGGTGAGAGTGCGAGACCCTATCTAAAAAAAAAAATAATAGAAAGAAAAAAAATAATAATCATCTTCGTCATTTGGTCGATTATACAGATATTGTATATACGAAAATCTTACACACCTACTAAATAGAGAATATTAGTGGTAAAATTTCTAGAGGAACACTCGACTTCCTTTATTGTTTATTTTTTTTATACAATTTTAATGATTTGGTAGAAAAATGTAAGAACTTTTCATGTTACTTACTCCAGTAAACAACACTAAAATATTTTTTAACTCACCTAACATTATAATTGTTAGAAGAACTTTCATATGATTGCCGTTAGTTCAGAAGCTAAGAAGAGTTTTAGCACCATGAACAATATCACTTTTTTTGTTGTTGTTTGTTTGTTTGCTTGTTTGAGATGGAGTTTCACTCTTGTTGCCCAGGCTGGAGTGCAATGGTGCGATCTCGTCTGCTCACTGCAACCTCCGTCTCTCAGGTTCAAGTGATTCTCCTGCCTCAGCCTACCAAGTAGCTGGGACTACAGGCACCTGTCACCACATCTGGCTAATTTTTGTGTTTTTAGTAGAGACAGGGTTTCACCATGTTGGTCAGGCTGCTCTTGAACTCCTGACCTCAGGTGATCCACCTGCCTCAGCCTCCCAAAGTGCTGGGATTATAGGTGTGAGCCACCGCACCCAGCCAATATCACTGATTTTAAGAAAAAAAAATTTCTGTTTATTAAGAGTATAAGTCACCTAAAGATGACAAGTCAATTTAATGGGGATGGCATTGGAAGGGTTTAATGTCAAATCATGGCTCAGACAGGGGCATCATTCAGCCAGTGACAACTGCATTATACCAGCAACATACCAACACTTTCTAAAAACCAACACATGATTTTGAAATCATGAGAATAATTTGATGAGTATATTAGCACCCATAATTTGCATCACTCATTAGACAGTCACATAATGCATAGTTTAGATAAATTAGAGAAGGGAATATTTTTAAATTATCACTATATATAGACTTATCAGTATGTATATCCACTTGTTAAATATTTTGAATATTACCTTGTACATATATAATGTCTTAGTGCAGAGATATATCTATATAATAAGTTCTCAAAAGGATTGCTAAGAAGTGTAGTGCATTTGAAATTTTGATAGGTATTGCCAAATTGTCCTCTATAGAGATTGTGCCATTTTTATACTCCCCTTAGGAATTTATAAGAGTTCCTGTTTCTCCACTGCCTCATCATCAGTCTGTGTTGTCAAGCTTTTAGATTTTTGTTCTTTTGATAGGTAATAAATTTTAGCACAGTGTAACTTAAATTTGTATTTCTCTTATGATAAGTTGAACATATTTTAATGTATTTAAAATTTACTTGCATCTCTTTTTTTGGTAAGAACCATGCAAAACATTAAAAAAAAAAAAAAAGTCAGGTTGGGCATGGTGGCTCAGGCCTGTAATCCCAGCACTTTGGGAGGCCAAGGCGGGCAGATCACTTGAGCTTAGGAGTTAGAGACCAGCCTGGCCAACATGGCAAAGCTTGGTCTCTACTAAAAAGACAAAAATTAGCTGGGCATGGTGATGCGTGACTGTAGTCCCAGCAACTCAGGAGACTGAGGCAGGAGAATCGCTTGAACCTGGAAGATGGAGGTTGCAGTGAGCTGAGATCGCACCACTGCACTCCAACCTGGGAAACAGAGCGAGACTCCAAAAAAAAAAAAAAAAAAATCTTCAGAACAATGGAAAGGTATTGAAGGATTGATTGCTGGGGAGAAATATAACCTTATCTGCGTTTGGAAACAAGCACCCTGCAACTGTCTCCTAACTCCTCTCCCTCCACCTAGTCCCATCTCCTGCCAATGAATAGTGCAAAGTTCCAGAGAAGCCTGGAGCGCAGGAGCGTCTTTCAATAGGGGGAAGGAAAGGAGGATTAGGCAGCCGTAACGTTAGGTTATCTGCTGCGAGTGAGGAGGGAGAAGGGAAGCTTGAAGTCTGAGGACAGTGCAACTAAACAAAACGCACTAGAATTGTCTGACGGCATCGTGGTTGGTGACTGAATTTGTAATGTTACTTACACTCCCAGTAGTTCTTAAAAATGTTTCCTGGCCTGGCTGTAAGCATAAAGGAGATGCATAGTTAGGTTCACCAAGAGTTTGGAGGATTTGTTTTTTTTCGTTTTTTGAAACAGAGTCTCGCTCTGTTGTCCAGGCTGGAATGCAGCGGTGCAATCATAGCTCACTGCAGCCTTGATCCCCAGGGCTCAAGAGATCCTCCCACCTCAGTCTCCTGAGTACCTGGGAATACAGGTTCACACCACCATGCCTGGCTTTT
>NW_016107700.1:1831703-1861640 GCF_001604975.1 Cebus imitator
ACCCCCAGTACAGACGAGGTCTCTTTGTGTGGCTCAGGCTGGCCTCGAAGTCCTGAGTTCAAGTGATCCTCCTCCTGCCTTGGCCTTGGTGCTGGGATTACAGGTGTGAGCCACCATGCCCAGCTGGTTTGTAGTTTTGATAGGTTGGTGCTGAGGAAAAAGGGAGAGCCAAGGATTTTAGGATGATGAGAGGAAGTGATGGGAATGATGGAACATGATATTTAAGCTGGTTAAAGAGGAAAATGAAGGCAGAAATGAGTTGATGGACAGGGAGATATTGAGGGAGGTCTTGAGGAGGTCCAGAAAAAGAAGTACCTTGATTGGTGGAGCAAGCAAGTGGGAAGGACAGGAATCTGTGGACCTAAGAGAAGTCCTGGGCTTTGACTAGTTGCAGAGGGTTGTCCAGGACACCGGGGCCCAGTAAAGCGGGGGCATTGTGATGGGGAGATAAGGAACTGAAAAGCTGGGGGTTGGAGGGGCAGAGCCATGGACAATGGTCCTGGACCTTTCTTTGTAGGTTGAAACTTCAGAGGATCTTGGCAGCACTTGTGTTGGGAATGTGTGGAAGAATAGGGTTTCACTTTTTGTTTATATTAAAATTGTGGGAAGTAGAAGAGTTCCTCTTCAAAGTTTCGTAAGTGTTAGAAATAATTGTTTTAAAGACTTTCTTCAAAGCCTTCTTGTTTTTTGCTAGTAACTCTTTGTTAAGCCCTATCCTACATAGCTGTTGGACATGCTTATAGGCACGTAGTACATTCTGTGTCCTTGTACTTTAACAAAGATATCTGTGCTGGACATGCTCACAGGCATGTCCCAGCTTGCAGCCTATGCCCCTTCCTTATTTGGACTTCCTTTTTTGTTCTCCATTGCTTTTACCTGTTTAGAAAAGTTTTAAGTGTTAGCCACTTGGGTTTTAGTTTAGATTGTGAAGTCTGACTCCAACCAATGGAGATCAGACACAGTAGTAAGGACAACCCTAAATGCATAAGGGATAAATATGTCTGCTTTTCCTTTGTTCGTTGTAGTCTTGTGGCAAGATGGCCTGCAGGTACCCTTTCTGCAGTAAGTAAAAATTGCTTTGCTGAGAGATCCTTTATCTCATTGCTAATTTTTCTTTGAGGCATCGAGCATCTGTTTCCAACAAAAATTTTGAAGACTCGGCCGGGCGCGGTGGCTCAAGCCTGTAATCCCAGCACTTTGGGAGGCCGAGGTGGGTGGATCACGAGGTCAAGAGATCGAGACCATCCTGGTCAACATGGTGAAACCCCGTCTCTACTAAAAATACAAAAATTAGCTGGGCATGGTGGCGCGTGCCTGTAATCCCAGCTACTCAGGAGGCTGAGGCAGGAGAATTGCCTGAACCCGGGAGGCAGAGGTTGCGGTGAGCCGAGATCGCGCCATTGCACTCCAGCCTGGGTAACAAGAGCAAAACTCCGTCTCAAAAAAAAAAAAAAAATTTTGGAGACTCATGTTCACCTTGGAGTGGAGACTTAACATTTAAATGTATTACAATTAGGAGGATGGGCGTAGCGGCTCATGCCTGTAATCCCAGCACTTTGGGAGGCTCAGGCAGGCAGATCTCCTGAGGTCAGGAGTTCGAGACCATCCTGGCCAATGTGGTGAAACCCTGTCTCTACTAAAAACACAAAACCTAGCCGGGCGTGGTGGTGCACATCTGTAACCCCAGTTACTTGTGAGGGTTAGGCATGAGAATCACTTGAACCCGGGAGGCAGAGGTTGCAGTGAGCTGAGATTGTGCCACTGCACTCCAGCCTGGACAGAGCAAGACTCCATCTCAAAATAAAAATAAAAATAATAAACAAATAAATAAATGTATTACAATTAGGCCCTAGAAGTCAAAAGGTCTTTTCAGGACATGAAAGCACTCAAATGCACAGCCTCTGTAAACTTGCCAGAACCAGTCTGTGGTCAGTGGTATTACTATCAGGAGAAAATTATTGAAATCAGTCTCTTTCCCAGTCCAAGCTGTATTATGGCTTGTGGAAACTGGTCAGTTAGCGGATGTGTTGCAGTTATTTTAATATTGCTTATCTCGAAGCCTGTGCTTATTGCTCTGCTAGAGAAAACGAAAACCTTGTGGCTATGAGAACTTAGTTTATTATTTAAGTGTAGGGCGACTTAACCCTTGCCTGGCTTGGCCTGCTTTTTTGTTTGTTTTTGTTTTTTTCTGAGATGAAATCTTGTTCTGTTGCCCAGACTTAAGTGCACAGGCATGATCTTGGCTCACCTCAACCTCTGCCTCCGGGGTTCGATCCTCCTGCCTCAGCTTCCCAAGTAGCTAGGATTACAGGCATGTGCCACCACACCCAGCTAATTTTTGTATTTTTAGTAGAGACAGGGTTTTGCCACGTTGGCCAGGTTGGTCTCAAACTCCTGATCTCAAGTGAGCTGCCCACCTTGGCCTCCCCAAAGTGCTGGCATGACAGGCATGAGCCACTGCACCCAGCCTATAATTTTGTATCTTATTCCCATAAAAGTCTGTCCTGTCAGTCTTATGATCTCTATTTTAACATCAGTGCTGGTCAGTTGTTTTGTCTAAGCTCCAAAGGGCACCTCTTATCCTGCCATGGCTGGGGACTCCATTCCTAAGTTTTTTCTGGTGTCCCCTTGGCCAAGAGGGGGTCCATTCAGTTGGTGGGGGGCTTAGGATTTTATTTTTAATTTATAGTAGGCAACTTTTGGTGGAAAAGGAAGTCATAAAGAAATGTGAAAAATATGTACTTCCGAATAACGGAAAAACTACATGAAAGTTTGTAGGACACAGCTTAGCTGTGTATTAGCAGCACCTAGAGGCAAATTTATATATTTAAATATATTTGCTGGAAAACAATACATGTAAAAATAAACAAGCCCCCAAGAGAAACAAAAACATATATCTTTACAAAGACTTGTAAGTGAATGTTCACAGAACAGCTGTTTGAAATAGCCAAAAAAGGAGAAACAACACAAATGCCCATCAGCAGGTGAGGAGACAAATGAAATGTGTTTATCCATCCATACAATGGAATACTAGATGCCGATGAAAAGGAGCAAAGTACTGCCACAAGTTACAATGTAGATTAATCCTCAGTAACATTAAATGAAAGAAGCCAGGCACAAAATGCCACATATTGTATGACTCAATTTTTGTGAAATGCCCAGGAAAGGCAAATCTATATATAGAAAAAGTGGATTAGTGGTTACCTAAGGCTGGGGGCAGAAAAGGCAATAAACTGTAAATAGGTGTAATATTTTTTTTTTGGGTAATTGAAATATCCTAAAATTGTATTTTGGTGATAGTGGCATAACTTTGTAACCGTACTAAAAATTTTGAATAAGGCTGGGTGCAGTGGCTCACACCCGTAATCCAAGCACTTTGGGAAGCCGAGGCGGGTGGATCACAAGATCAGGAGATCGAGACTATCCTGGCCAACATGGTGAAATGCTGTCTCTACTAAAATAATAATTTAAAAAATTAGCTGGGCATGGTAGTGCACACCTGTAGTCTCACCTACTTAGGATACTGAGGCAGAGGAATCGCTTGAACCCGGAAGGCAGAGGTTGCAGCAGTGAGTTGAAATTGCGCCACTGCACTCCAGCCTGGTGACAGAGCAGGACTCCATCTCAAAAAAAAAAAATAATAAAAATAATTGAATAGTACCCTTAAAGCAGGTGAATTTTATGGTGTGTAAATTATACCTCAGTAAAACTGTTAAAAATAAATAAGGTAATTCAGTTTAAGTTGGTGAAAAAAGAGCAACAAAACAAATGCTTACACAGAAAGAAAGTACTTAAGTCAGAACAAGGAAAGAGAACAAATAAAAGAAGGAAAAATATTTTAAGCATTTTTTCAGAAAAATTAATAAAATACATAAGGCTGTTGAGTTTATTTATCCAGTGGTGGGTTAATTATCCAGGGACTGTGAGTTCATTTGCAGATTAAACAACTCGTTTCCAGTAACAGACATGCCATCTAAGCTTTCAGCCATCGCATTCTTCACTGATGACAGGACTTGCCATCCCAATTCTAGGATATGCCTTCTATTGAGTGGCTAGTACCCATCCCATCCAAGCATTTTGCATGTATTTTCTCCTTGCCTCCTCAGCCCAAAGAGGTAGGTATTACAATGATCGCTATGAAACCGATGGGGCTCGAGGGATGGGAGCCTTGGCAGAGGTCAGAGTGCTGGAGTCATCATCTCTCCCTGAGTGTCCACCAGGGGGCAGAGAGAGGCCGAGAATTTGGAAGGGCCCCACGTTTTCCTGCGCTTCCCTTAGACTTGGCGGTGGTCCGAGATCTTGGTGATCAAGGGGTCTGACCCCCTAGTTTCTCACTTTACTATAGGGTAAACTGAGGCCCATGGAGGGACAATGACCAGCTCAGGTGAGAGAACCAATCGGAGGCAGACGTGGGTCAGAGCCCGACTCCAACCCCCCTAGCAGCTTGGACCCCAGCTCTGGATCAGGCACCCTCAGCTGGGGGGTGGCAGCGGCATCGGGGGCCTTGGATTCCAAATCCAGCCTGTGAACTCCACAGACACCGAGGCTCCACACAACCCACACCCAACTGCACACAAAAAGGACATGGCTGCCGTTTCTTGAGCAAGGCTGCCTGTCACCCGGGAGAACGCCCCTGGTGAGACGGTGTGAGGATTCATGCAAAGCACGTGACGGAGGGAGTTTCCGGAAGTGAAGCTGTCCTGTGGTTGCTGCTGTTTTATTAGTAACAGCAAGCTGTCCAGGCCCACGTGAGGCAAATGTGTCTCATGTGTGTTTTACAGGAGAGGAAGTGAGGCTCAGAGGCCCAAGCCAGGAGTGGAGGAGCTGTGACTCCAGGCTGCAGTGCCCAGGGCCACACCCGCCTCAGGAGGGCCTCTTCCTTTGGAAAACGGTTTTATGCATTCATTGTGTGCACATGAACCCTGCGTAATGCTGCTATCCTAGCTCTCTAGGCAGGTACAATTACGATACCATCTAACACTCGAGGAGTCAGAGGCCCAGAGAGGTTCTGGGTCACATGGCCCATGCACAGCTTTGATGTGAACCCCTGTCCGTGTGACTGCAGAGCAGATGCTTTCCCCTGCCCACCCCCAGATGGCGTCTTGCTCTGTTGCCCAGGCTGGAGTGCAGTGGTACCATCTCAGCTCACTGCAACCTCCACCTCCCGGGTTCAAGCAATTCTCCTGCTTCAGCCTCCCAAGTAGCTGGGATTACAGGCACGCACCACCACGGCCCGCTAATTTTTGTATTTTTAGTAGGGATGCGGTTTTGCCATGTTGGCCAGGCTGGTCTTGAACTCCTGACCTTGTGATCCACCGGCCTCAGCCTCCCAAAGTGCTGGGATTACAGGCATCAGCCACCATGCCCAGCCCAGAGCGGGTGCTCTTGACTTTACCATTGCTTTGCCCTCAACTATCCACCACCCGGTAGAAGGAATGAATAAAGGCTTCAGGTCACTAGGATGTGTCCACGTGCATAAATATTGAACTATAAGATGTCAGAGGTGCTCTGTACCTGCCCCTGCATTCTGCTTGGTCCATTCTAGAGAGTGATTTGAGTACGAATGTCAAGGCCAAGCTTGTGCAACCCAAGGCCCACGGGCCACATGCAGCCCAGCACAGCTTTGAATGCAATCCAACACAAATTCAGAAACTTCCTTAAACACCATGAGGTTTTTTTTTTCCTGCCATTTTTTAAAAGCTCATCAGCTATCATTAGTGTTAGTGTATTTTATGTATGGTCCAAGACAATTCTTCCAATGTGGCCCAGGGAAGCCAAAAGATTGGACACTCCTGATAGGCATTACTCTTGGTCATTTTTTTTTTTTTTTAAATATAGGATCTTGCTCTGTCACCCAGGCTGGGGGACAGTGGCACAATCATAGCTCACCGTAACCTTGAACTCCTGGGTTTTAAGTGATCCTCCCATCTCAGCCTCTCCACAGTCATATGCTACCATGCCCAGCTAATTAAAAAAAAAATTTTTTTTTTTTTTAGAGATGGAGTCTTGCTATGTTGCCCAGACTGTCCTCAAATTCCCGGCCTCAAGTGGTCTTCCCACCTCAGGCTTCCAAAGCACTGGGGTTATATCACTTTAAAAAATTATGGGTCAAGCACAGTGGTCCACACCCATAATCCCAGCATTTTGGGAGGCTGAGGCGGAAGGATCGCTTGAGCTCAGGAATTCAAGACCAGCCTGGGAAACATAGCAAGACCTCATCTCTACTAAAAAATAATAATAAATTAGTCAGGCCTGATGGCATAGCTTTAGTCCCAGTTAGTCAGGGGGCTGAGGCAGGAGGATTGCTTTAGCCTGGGAGATAGAGGCTGCGACAAGCTATGATTGCACTCTAGCCTGGGTGACAGAGAGATTCTGTCTAAAAAAAAATTATAGCAAAGTATAGAATTACAGTTTTATCTATTTTGGGGTGTACAGTTCATGGCATTAGGTTAATTCACATTGTCTGTGGCCATCACCTTGTCCATCCCTAGAACTCTTTCATCTCCCCAAACTGAAACTGTGTACCTATTAAACAGTAAATCCCCAATCTCCCCTTTCTCTAGCCACTGACAACTACCATTCTATACTTTCTGTCTCTGTGACTATGACTACTTTAAGCACCTCATATGAGTGGAATCATACAATATTTGTCCGTTTGTGTCTGGCTTCTTTTATGTAGTATAATATCTTCAAGTTTCATCCATGTACTGTGTGTCCAATTTTCATTTCTTTTTTAAGGCTGAATAATATTCCCCTGTATAGACATACCACATGTATTTATCCATTCATCTTTTGATGGACATTTAGGTCATTTCTACCTTTCAGCTGCTTTGAATAGTGCTGCTATTAACATGGATGTGTAAATATCTGTTCTTTTTTATTCTCTCCCATTCTTGTGAATAAGACAAATCTATATATAGAGAAAGTATTTATATATAGTATCCCAGTAGTGAAACTGCTAGATCATATAGTAATTCTATATTTAATTTTTTTTTTTTAAACAGAGTCTCACTCTGTCACCCAGGCTGGAGTGCAGTGACACAATCTCAGCTCACTGCAACTACCAACTCCCAGGTTCAAGCGATTCTCCTGCCTCAGCCTCCTGAGTAGCAGGGATTACAGATGTGCACCACCACGCCCAGCTAATTTTTTGTATTTTAGGTAGAGATGGGTTTCACCATGTTGGCCAGGCTGGTCTTGAACTCCTGACCTCAAGTGACCTGCCCACCTCAGTCTCCCAAAGGGCTGGGATTATAGGTGCATCACAAAATGAATTTAATTTCAGGTGGAAATCTTCAGAAATACCCATTTTCACTGGCTTCTAAAATAAATATGAGAACTTTAAAACTGCTTTTCTTTTCTTTTCTTTTTTTTGAGATAGAGTTTTGCTCTTGTTACCCAGGCTGGAGTGCGATAGCACGATCTTGGCTCACCGCAACCTCCACCTCTCAGGTTCAAATGATTCTCCTTTCTCAGCCTCCTGAGTAGCTGGGATTACAGGCATGTGCCACCATGCCCAGCTAGTTCTTGTATTTTTAGTACAGACGGGTTTTCTCCATGTTGGTCAGGCTAGTCTTGAACTCCCAACCTCAGATGATCCATCCCCCTTGGCCTCCCAAAGTGCTGGGATTACAGGCATGAGCCACCTCGCCCGGCCAAAATTGGTTTTAAACCATACACAACAATATTTAGTGTACTCTGGGCCTTTCATGTTGTCCTACATGTCCTTCTGTTTCAGCAGAATGCATTCTGATGAAATGAATCCATCTTATCTTTATCTCTGCTAATATTATTAATGTTGAAGTCTACTTTACCTGACATTAGCCACTCCAGTCTTCTTTCACCTTTATTTGCATGATATATCTTTTTCTGCTCATTGATTTTCAATCTAGCGGTGTCTTTATATTTATAGAACATCTCTTATAGAAAGCATGTCATTTGTTCTTGCCTTTTTTCTTTTTTTCATTAATTCATCTGACAATTTCTGGCTTTTTTAAAAGACAGGGTCTTGCTGTGTTGCCCAGGCTGGCCTGAACTCCTGGGCTCAAGTGATTCTCCCACTTCTCCCTCCTAAGTAGCTGAGATTATGGGCACATGCCACTTCACCCATCTTCTGACTGTTTTTTTGTTTTTTGTTTTTGAGACAGAGTCTTGCTCTGTTGCCCAGGCTGGAGTGCAGTGGTACAATCTCAGCTCGCTGCAACCTCCACTTCCTGGGTTCAAGTGATTCTCCTCAGCCTTCCAAGTAGCTAGGATTACAGATGCACACCATCATGCCAGGCTAATTTTTGCATTTTTTGTAGAGATGGGGTTTCACCATATTGGCCAGACTAGTCTCGAACCCTGACTTCAGGTGATCCACACCCCTTGGCTTCCCAAACTGCTGTGATTACAGGCATAAGCCACCATGCCCAGCCCATTTCTGACTTTTAATTGGAGCATAGTCCACTAACAGAAGGTGACTTGACCCATTGACTGAAGACTCCCCCGTGAAGACAGGACTGTCTCGTTACATTTATTTGTTTCTTTATGATGTGTAAGCACACCCTGGAACACGATGAACTGGATTTTCCCAGCATCCTATGTGTACCCAGCAAGGAAAGCAAATGAGACACCCTTTGGGCCCTCAGCAGTTGTTGAATGAGGCTTTACAAATGCACTAACCTCATGGTGGCCTCTGGGGCTGACACAGTCATGACTTAGGGCCTCACTGTAGGATCCTGTGATAGAATTAAACAGGGCCTGAGATCACAAATGCAAAGGTTAAATGTGTCGCTGTCTGTTAACATGAGATAATCTCCATTCCTGTATCATGTTTCTCTTTTCTTTTCTTTCTTTCCTACCTTCCTTCCTTCCTTCCTTCTGTCTCTCTCTCTCTCTCTCTCTCTCTCTCTCTCTCCTTCTTTCCTTCTTTTTTTGAGAGAATCTCACTCTGGCACCCAGGCTGGAGTGCAGTGGCGTGATCTCGGTTCACTGCAACCTCCACCTTCAGTTTCAAGCGATTCTTCTCATGGATTTGCATTTGAGGCTGGTATGCAAGAGAGCTCGTCACTTGCCGGCCACTGACCTCTCCTTCAACACAGCTTGGTGCTTGTGTTCTTCATCCCCGCGAAATTATGAGCACTTCTTAGTGAATTTGTGAAGGCTGTGAGATCCATTCCTTGAAACTGTTAAGAGGCTATACTTTTCAGAGGCTATTTCAGAGAAAGAGAGGCTACTGTGTTTCACAGATACTTACTGAAACCCTAAATGCAAGCCTGGCACGGGATCCAAAGGCAAATTAAGATGATGGTCCTTCTATTGGTAAAAGGAATGGTTGAGAGAGTGAGGGAAGGAAGAAATGACTCTGCCCATGAAGGTGGAGAGGGCATCAGGAAAAGGAGGTGTTGCTTCAGCTGCATCTTAAAGGGAGGTAACACCTGAGCAGATAGGCAAAGGGATTTCCCTTCCTGGTAGAGGAAACCACATGTTCAGGTGAACAGAAGTGTCAACAGCAGGACAGGTGGGGGACCAGAAGTATTCCCATCAGACTGCAGCAAAGAATATGAGGTTAGTGGCCAGACAAGACTGTGGAGATGAGTCGGCAGCAGGGACCAGACCACTGGGTCCTGGGCACTTATCACATTGTGCCTTGCTGGTCCTCAAGATGTGTTCCTCAAAAACTAAAAAGTCATAGTCACATGCATTTGGAAGAAGCCAAGTTAAGGCTAAACAGATTTTTTTTTCTTAACTGGAGGACTTCTCAGAGCTTACAAAATGCCAAGTGCATGAGGGATCTCCCAACAGGGAAGTAACAGAGTATAATGTTATTATTATACATAATAATTCAGTGTATACTGAATCCCTGTTGTAGGAAAGCCCTCAGAAGCCTCACCTGGGGAAATTCTGCTATAAGCAATGAAAGGCCATGAAAGGACTCAGATTTTCATTTGGAAATGCATTCTGCAGAATGAATGAGGGCTGGGCGGGTGGTGAGATGAGAAACAAGGAGACCAGTGGGGAGGAGGTGCTCCATGAAACACCTGAGTGTAAGGGGGCGTGCACAGGCTCAGGGATTCAAGAAGCATTCCAAGGTAGAATCAATAGACTGAACTGCCTTTGGGAGGAAGGGACCTACGTCGGTGCCAGGGTTTTGGTTTCTGGGCTCTGGTCGTGTCTCATCAGTCGTTGGATATAGCTTCTGGCATCCAGCAGGAAGGCCTGCTCTGCTAGTATATTTGGAGTTGGGTGTGACTGTATGGCGGCACTGAAGCCTCAGTGGGTGAGCTCATCACCAGGTCGAGTCTAAGAGGGATAACAGGACTGTGGACAGACCCAGGGGAACATCCATGCTTTACAAGTGGGCAGGAAGGAGTGGTCAGCAAGGGAGCAGGCAACCTTGAAGCCAGGGGAGGAGAGTGTTGCAAAAACAAGAGAGCGGTGTGTAGTGACCCCCTACATACAAGTTACAACAGCAGAGAAATGTTTTAATCTATCAAATCAGCAGAGATTTATTTATTTATGTATTTAACAAGTTAGAGCTTGTGTTAGTAAGGGTGAAAGAAAATAAGCAGCCTCATGGTATTGGAGCAACAGATAATATGTATCACAAACCATAAAAAGTGTATATGCTCTTTGATTCAAATATTTCATCCCTACATGCCTGTAATCTCAGCACTTTGGGACACTCAGATCACCTGAGCCCAGGAGTTCAAGACCAGCATGTCCAACATGGCAAAACCCTGTCTGTACTAAAAATGCAAAAATGAGGCGTGGTGGTGCACACCTGTCATCCCAGCTACTCAGGGGGCTGAGGCACAAAGACCACTTGAACCCGGGAGGCAGAGGCTGAAGTGAGCCCAGATCACACCATTGCACTCCAGCCTGGGTGACAGAGCGAGACTCCATCTAAAAAAAAAAAAAAAAAAATCCATCTCTAGAAATTCATCCTAAAGAAATCATCATGAATGCACACAGATTATTCTATAAGATTGTTCATAACAGCATTGTATATAATGTAAAAATATAAATATATTATCTTATAACATAAGCTTGATTAAATAAATTATGATGAAGAAATACCAAGAAGCCAGTCAAAAAGAAGTGTGAAATAATTAATGGCATAGTAAAATACTGCAATATAACATGAAGTGAATAAAGCAAGTAAGATACTATTTTTTGTATTAAAAATATACACATAAATGTAAGAAAAAGATGCATCAAATCTTACCAGTGGTTATCTCTGGAAACAGGGATTTGGGTGATTTTTAAAGTTTTTTTGGGGTGAATTTTTATCTTTCTACGTTTTCAAAAGTTTCTACAATAAGCAAGTTACCTTTGTAATCAGGAAAAAGTGGTTCTTTTAGTGCTCTGAATAGTATAATAATAATTTTTATTTCATTTCATTATTTACCTGGCCTTGCAGAAATTTACCTCTTTGGTAAAAGACAGAGTAGGCATGTGCTTAAGACATCAGCAAATGACTATTTACATTAATAATTTATTAATAGAGAAAATTTTATTGAAGCGATGACTTCAAAATGTGATTTTGGGGGCATTATACACTTGCTTGGAGGTTTAATCTTCAATCCACATGGGGGGCACCATAATCTCTGGTGCTTAGGGACCTCGTCTAGCCCCTGTGAGGCCCTTTGCAGTCCCTCCCTTGCCAGCCCCTCCAGCCTCAGCCATTTGCCCCCTGGGCTCTCCAGGCTCCACTGAGCAGCTGCCCACCTGCCTCAGCCCAGCTCCACTGCTGTGCTACCTGGCATAAGTCCCTTAACCGCTGTGTGTCTCAGTTTCCTCATTTGTTAAAAGAGGAGGTTCCAATGGTATGTACCCCCTAACAATATGTGAGCATTACAGAAATGACACGGGACACGCACTCAGAACATCCCTTGTGCGTGGCAAGTGCTGACTGTTACCTGCCATTATTAGGCTCCCCGGCCCGGGGGTCTCAGAGCCTTGGCACAAGCTCTTCCCTCTGCCTGGAGCACTTTGCTCCACTGACCTTTCCTGGAGCTCCAGGTCAACTCCAGCAGCCTTCCCAGGGCAGACTAGGTGCCTTCCCCTTCTGCAGCGCCTGAACCACACATGAATAAATAAAGTGAGAGCGCGCCCAGGGAAGAGCAGTGTGTACAGAAAGGGGCTGAGTCAGTCCAGGCGTTTCCTCGGGGATCCTTCTCCTGCCAGGCCTGCACGGGGGCCGTGGCAGCGAGAAGATGTGCATGGGTGGCTCCCGGGTGCTCGGGAAGGGCCCCAGAGCTCCTGGCCCGGCTGGAGGCAGGAGGCCAAGTCTACTCCGCGAAGCTGGATCAGTACCGGGGGCACAGGGCGTGCAGCGAGGGCTGGCGGGGGCGGCCCGCCTGGGGGGCTGCCCGGGCGCACGCGAGAGCCAGGTGGGGGGTGCGGGAAGAAGGCGCCCGCAGCAGCGCACGCAGGGGCCGCGGGGAAAGCACCAAGAGGCGGCGAGGGGCCTCAGTGGCCGGAACCCGGGCCGGCTGCTGCAGGCACAAGAACGTGCCCCACCCTCGGGGCTTGGCTGGCACCGCCCGGCCCTCCAGGTCTGTGGCAGCATCCCAGCCTCTGTTTACTCATCTGTCTCCCCAGGACCAGGCTGTCTTCCTGGGGCAGCTCAGGTGGGCAAGGACATCATCTGATTTTTACTCCTGGGCGCGTTTGGGGCAAGGTGAAGGCAGCTCCTGGAGTCCACAGCGACCTCCACATACCATGACGGGGCGGCCGGGTGGCACCACTGGCTGGACCCGGACTCGGGTCCTGCTTTCCCGGGACCGCGCTGCAGCCCTAGGATCTCTGCGCCGAGGCCCGCGGCAAGAGCCACGACGGCGCTGATCACGCTGACGTCCCTGCTGCGGGCCCCTCGCCCGGGCCGCCCACCTGCCACGCCCAGGTCGCACCTCCAGTTCGCCCCACCCGCGACACCGGCCGCCGCCAATGGTCCCCCTCGTGGGCGTGGCCTCCGCGCCCTGGCCCCGCCCCCGCGCCACCATTGGTCGGACGGGGGGGGGCGGGCGGCACCGACGGCAGGGGCAGGGGCAGGGACTCGCGGGAATCTCACCACCCGGGTCGCTGCCGGAGCTCGCCCGTCGCCCCTGCGCTGCGCGGACCGCGGCCACAGCCGGACACGCGGGCACGGCGGCGACAGACGTATTGGCGGACAGTCCCAGCCCGCTGAGTAGCCCCGACCTCGAGGCGCTGGCGTCCGCGTCCGCTAGTCTGGGAGCCTGGGCAGGTGCCGCGCGGGAGGCGCTCCGGGGACCGCGCTGAGGCCGCGGACGCCGCCTGCCCTGTCCCGCTGCTCGCTGAGCCCAGCACCCCGCTCGCCGTCGGGGCGTCTCCGGGCCCAGGGGCGGCCGCGGAGCCGATGCGCACCGGCTGAGCACCCCCGGCCCACCATGGCCGCGCGCCCCGGCCCGCTCTGGCTCCTGGGCCTGGCGCTGTGCGCGCTGGGCGGGGGCGGCCCCGGCCCGCGACCCCCGCACGGCTGTTCCCAGTGGCGTCTGGGCGCCCGCGAGCGCCGGGACGTTCAGCGCGAGATCCTGGCTGTGCTCGGGCTGCCCGGGCGGCCCCGGCCCCGCGCGCCACCCGCCTCCTCCCGGCTGCCCGCGTCCGCGCCGCTCTTCATGCTGGACCTGTACCACGCCATGGCCAGCGACGACGACGAGGATGGCGCGCCCCCGGAGCGGCGCCTGGGCCGTGCCGACCTGGTCATGAGCTTCGTCAACATGGGTGAGTGCGGCCGCACGCGCTCCGCGGGGACCCTCAGAGTGAGCTGGCTGCAGGAGAGAGTGCGTGCCTCCGCAGGCGGTGCTGGGCCCTGGCCCAACCGGGAGTCACAGGCGGTAGACGCGACCCCTAGGGGAGGGCGACCGCCTTGGCCAGGGAAGGTCTAAGGGTCCTGGGGTACCCTGGGCTGCGGGGTGGTCAGGAGCAGAGTGGGGGGAACTGTGGACTCCCAGGGGAGCCCTTCACCCTGCCTTCACCTGCCCCAAACGCACCCAGGTGAAGGCAGTAAGAATCAGGTGATGGTCTTGCCCACCTGGGCAGCCCCAGGAAGACAGCCTGGTCCTGGGGAGACAGGTGAGTAAACAAGGCCAGGATGCTGTCACTGTGATAAGGGCAGTACTGAGGAGAGGGCCAAAGTTCAGCGTGGAAACCTGTGGTCACATCATCAGAGTGACCAGAGCTGACCCGGTGCCCTGAGTCCACAGCAGGCTCTTCCCTGTTTGGAGCCTGGGTGGGGTGCAGCTGTCAGGGGAGCGGCTGGGGAAGGAGCAGACCCAGGTCGGTGGGGCAGGGACTGTGGCCTTGTCACCCTGGGCCCAGCCCCTGGGATATGGCCTGGCGTAGGGTGAGTGTCTGGGCCTGTGGAATGGCCCAGTGGGCAGCTGGACCCACTTTGTTCTCCCAGGCAAAGCCCGGCTTTTCCTGTCTGCCAACATCTTTTATCAAACCCTGGAGCTATTTACTCCTTAGGAGCCCAGAGATTTTTTTTGCAGTGCTAAACTCTTTGGTCTGTGGTCGTATAGTGACTGTTGGTCAGGTCCCCCATCTGCTTTGCCTCCTCTCTGTGGCAAGTGACAAGCCGGGGTCTGGAGAGCCAAGGACAACAGTTCAGCCTGAGGTGAGGGAGCTGTGGGGCTGAGAGCAGGAAGAGGGTCCCTGCCCGGGTCTCCAGCCTCCCTCCACCGACAGCATCTTTCATTCTCCATCCTCACAGCAACCCTGGTAACAGCCACGGTCTGCATCCCCATCTCCCAGATAAGGACAGTGAGGCTCAGAGAGGCAGCGCCATGCCTAGGATAGCACAGCCTCTATGCGGCTGAGCCAGGACGGACCCAGGAAGCCTGACTGTCCATCCAGTGCTCAAGGAGATGACATTTCTGTTGTCAGTCCAGGTTTTCAGGGTGCAGAGAGCTTTCTGAGGAGTCTGGGCCGAAGAACCCAGGGCACTGAGCAGCAGCAGGTTTTGTGGGGGCCCTCAGCCATTTGCTTCCTACACTAGGGCAGAAGAAGGCATGGCCGAACCTCTGTTCCCCGCCACCCAGAGCTGGTGGTGGGCTGAGGTGGGGGGCAAGCAGCAGGAGGCAGCCATTCACGATCACTGAGCGCCAGTGCCAGGCACAGGACTCTGGCCTGTGGGATCTGGATGCCACCTTCCTAGTTAGAGGACAGGGTGGGGATGTGGGACAGAGGAGACCATCTGTGAAACTGGGGTTGGGGCTCTGTCATCAGGACAGGCTGGCCCCGGGCGCAGGACCAAGAAGACTTATGGATGGAGTCGCCCAAGAATGTCCCCTCGGGAGCCACCCATCAGAATGAGTCACCACCCAGCTCACATCCTACCTCCCCTGGCATCCCCTGAGTCAAGGCATGCACAGCCTGGTGGGGGCTGTGGATATGAATTGGGCAGTGGCTACCCCTGCTGTGTGACCTTAGGGAAGTTCCTCACCCTCTCTGAGCCTTGGTTGCTCCTTGGAAAATGAGGTGCCTGGTGATCTGTCCTCAAGGTTGTTGTATGATTGGTTGATAGAGGGGAGGAGCAGAACGCCTGTTCCTTTCCCCTCCGATGGTGAAACTGGAGCTGGCCTCTGTTGGCCCCAGACCCTCCCAGCTATGGCCTGGTACGGAGGTGACAGGAGCATCTCCATATGTCTTGTACACATGTGAAACCTAGAAACAGATTCTAAAAGCCAAACAAAAGGTGTTTGTACCTGTTTTTGGAATGAAAAGTAGCACGTGAACTTTCAGAGCCTTACAATTCCTCATTTCATTCATGTGAGACTGTTTTGCCAGCCCATGGGCTCAGGGAGGTTAAATGGCCAGCCCAGGGCCACACAGCACATCTGGGGTGAATCCACAGCTGTGGATTCCAAAGCCCAGCTTCTTCCCACATCAGCTCTGCATGTTTCATTAAGACCCGGGGCCTCCAGCACTGCGGGATTAACAGGCAGGTCGTTGTTAGTGGAAGCCCAGGCTGTGGGTGGGCACAGCCAGCTGTCAGAAGGGCCTTCTTTATTCTGATGTGCTAATTGCACTAGTGGAATTCTCTCAGAGTAGCTTTAACTGGCAACTACTGAGGCTGTGGCAGGGTGGGGTAGCCACATACCAGGATGCTCTCCGTGTTTGGAGGCCCCTGAAGGTCAGTGGCCCCAGAGGCCACCACGGGATCTAATAACAGGGTCACTGGGGTGTCACTGCCCACACCCAGGCTCCCACACCTGCTCCCTCCTGCTCCACCTCTCCTATCAGCCTCATCTGGCTCCCGAAAAGCCAGGCCTGGTACCCTAGGCCCCAACTGTTGATGGCAGCCTGTGGGACCCAGAGGGTGGGGCTGTCACAGACCCCCTCCGTGGCTCAGGCCTCTGTGCAGAGCCCTGCTTTAGGAAGTCAAGCCTGCGTCCTGATGTTCAGAGCCTGCGTTGGGAGGCCAGGGCTGGGGCAGAGCCGGGGCCCTGCCTGGCCTGTCGTCCATATCAGCCTGTAGACCTGGGCTTTCTTGGGCAGGACAGTGATGGAACAGGTGGATTCTGTCCCTGGTCTCTCTGTGCTCAGGGAGGGGAGAGCCCTGATCTGGGAGGCAGGACCCAGGTTCTTGTGCTGCCTGCGCCCGCCATTAACTCCTGCATGTCCCGGGCTGCGGCCCTTCCCTTCCCTAGGCCTCTGCTTTCTTGTCCATTCTACAGTGATGGCATCAGAAAGGCAAGGTGCCTCCCATCCCTGACCCTGTGGCTCTGTGGCAGAGGCGTCTTCTCACAACACCGCCCATGCCCTGGCCCCAGTGCCTCAGGCCGGCCTGGCCCCTCCTGAGGGAGGAAGGATGGCAGGAAGGACCACCTCTGCGCATTCCTCCCAAATCCTCCTCCACACATGTCAGCAGAGAGGCAGGTGCCCATGTTCCAGATTGAGAAACTGAGGCATAAGCAGGACTAGCAGGGAGAGGTCCAGCCAGGACCAGAATGCAGGCATCTTCTCTTTCATCCTGATCCCTTCCTGCACCAGACAGATTTGTTCCCATGGTCTCTGGTGGCTGTGGACAGAAGTGTTGATGAACTGAGCCTTCTGGGTTTGGGAGAAGCAGGACTGAGTGGGAGTTCAGGACCTGGCACGGGTCCTGCTCTGCCCTTGCCAGCCATGTGACCTGGAAGGGTGGCACTGTCTCGGTGGGCCCCAGGTCCACGTCCTTTGGTTCTTTACTACGGACTTCTTTCATATTCCCATCCATTAATTCATTCAATCAACAAATAGCTATGTAGCACCTACCATGGGCCAGGCACAGTTCTAGTTGTTGGGGATATAGCTATGAAAAAATAAAGTCCCTGCCCTCAGAGAGACAGCTGTGTGGTAGGATAGACACATACATGATCCCGAAAGGTAATTGTCAGGTGTGCTAGACAGCAAAGCCCCATCTGGAAACAGGAGGGGCTAAACAAATGGCAGGACAGACAGGGCTAAGTTGGAGGTGTCTGACCTGAGACTCACACACCCAGCATTTGCGTCCTGACACTGACACCTGATCTCAGTGTGATCTGGACTTTCCAGTCCACCTCCCCGAGCCTCAGTTTCCACCTCTGTAAAATGGAGGTAGTCATCTTATGGAGCTGTTCCGGGCTCATGTGAGACGATGCCCAGCAATGCCCACATGCCCAGAACCTCCCCATCTGTTCCTTCATTGGCATCTCACAATTGCTGTCACATCCATGTTTGAGAGGAAAGAGAGGCTCAGAGCAGGTAGGTGGGGCCACACAGAGGGTTACCTCCCTGTCTCCACATCCTTGCTTTTCTCCAAAATAGCAGCTGCCTCTCCACACAGCCCAGGGCCTGGCCCACCAGTAAATGCAGTGTGTGCTGCTGAAATGGACTGTGTTGAATGGGAATCTGTGATACAAACTGAAACCACTGCTTACAAAATATGTTTGTTTTAGGATTTATAGGACTAAATGCATGTTTCTTTTAGAACATTCAAATCATAAATTAATTATAGAATTTCACTATAGAAAGCTCAGACCATATATTCAGAAACGTATGAAAGCTCCAAGTAATCCTCTCTGTACCTCAGAGAATATCAGTGTTTTAATCCTTTAGTGTAGCACTCCATATCCCCAACCAGCCCTGATATTTTATCAATACAAACGTTAACATTTGTATATCATTACTATTTTCAGAGACAGGGTCTTGCTTTGTGACCCAGGCTGGAATGCAGTGGCATGAGCATAGCTCACTGCAACTGTGAACTCCTGGGCTCAAGTAACGTTCTCACCTCAGCCTCCTAAATGGCTAGAACTACAAGTGTGCACCACCATGCCCAACTCATTGCTTTAAATCTTTTGTAGAGACGGGATCTCACTATATTGTCCAGGCTGGGTCAAACTCCTGGTTTCAACTGACCCTCCTGCCTCAGCCTCCCAAAGTGCTGGGATTACAGGCATGAACCACTGTGCCCAGCATTTTCTTTTCTTTCTTTTTTTAACTGCATGAGACATTAACGCTCACTGTTTTGCAACTTTGTTTTTCTTTTAACAATACATATTTTATCCATCTTACCTTATGCCTAAAGGTATTTGTCCTTCTGAGAGTTGAAGGTAGGTCCCTTTTCTCCAAAGTTCTGTCTGGCCACCAGACTGTTGCACCCTGGGCTGGGCGTGGTGGCTCATACCTGTAATCCAAGCACTTTGGAGGCCAAGGTGAGCGGATCACCTGAGGTTGGGAGTTCAAGACCAGCCCGATCAACATGGTGAAACCCCATCTTTAAAAAAAAAAAATGTTGCACCCTGTGGATCCCTAGTGACAGGTCCCTCCCATCTCTGCAGTGTTTTCTCACCCCTGGAGTAAATGACTATGACTGTCCTCACTCACAGGAGGAAGCTGAGTCTCAAAGAATGTCTGGGTCCTGGATGCGCAGACCCACAGGAGCAGATATGAAAGGTGGATCACAGCTGTAGGAGCGTAGACCCTGAGGTGGTAGGTGACTCTGGAGTGGGGCTCACCGACTTTCAATTTTGGGTGTACTGCTTGAGATCTGTGAGCTGTTGAACAAGTCATTTGAAGTCTTGGCATCTCAGTTTCCTCATCTTTAAAACTGGGATAATGCCTGTATCCGGCCAGGCACAGTGGTGTGCACCTGTAATCCCAACACTTTGGGTGGCTGAGGCGGGCAGATCACTTGAGGTCAGGAGTTCGAGACCAGCCTGGCCAACATGGTGAAACCCTGTCTTTACTAAAAATATAAAAAAAATTAGCCAGGCATGGTGGCATATGCCTGTAGTCCTGGCTACTCTGGAGGCTAAGGTGGGAGAATTGCTGGAACGAGATGGAGGTTGCCTGGGAGACAGAGCAAGACTCTGTCTAAATAATAATAATAATAATGCCTGTATCATAGCACCATGATTAAATAGGTTAAGGCATGTAAAAACTTAGAAAGTGTCTGGCTGGGCAAGGTGGCTCACAGCTGCAATCCCAGCACTTTGGGAGGCTGAGGCAGGTGGATTACCTGAGGTCAGGAGTTCAAGACCAGACTTGTCAACATGGTGAAACCCTGTCTCCACCAAAAATACAAAAATTACCCAGTGTGGTGGTGGGTGCCTGTAGTCCCAGCTACTTGGGAGGCTGAGGCAGGAGAATCGCTTGAACCCAGGAGGGGGAGGTTGTAGTGAGCTGAGATCACACCATTGCACTCCAGCCTGGGCAACAGAATCGAGACTCCGCATCAAAAAACAAAGCAAAACAACCTAGCAAGTGTCTGGCAGAGCTCAGTCAGTGGCAGTGGGTATTACGAGGGAAGGGCCTGCAGGATTATGCGCCACTCCCCAGTCATTTACTTAGGGACCTACAGCAGGGTAGTAAAAAGCAGTCAGGTCGGGGATCTGACCAGGCTGCCTGGGTGAGATCCCCATTCCACCCAGGCCTCCTCATAGTGGATGCTGTTGGGGGCTTCCCAGAGCTTCTCTTCAGTCGCTTATGGCCCCAGCTGCCTGGAGTGACAGCTGCTAACAACTCACAGGGGAGTCCTTCTCTAGGTTTTTTTTTTTTTTTCTTTTTTCAGATAGAGTTTTGCTCTTTTCCCTCATGCTAGATATTAATGGCGCAATCTCAGCTCACCGCAACCTCTGACTCCTTGGATTCAAGCAATTCTCTTGCCTCAGCCTCCCGAGTAGCTGGGATTACAGGTGCCTGCCACCACACCTGGCTAATTTTGTATTTTTAGTTGAGATGGGGTTTCACCATATTGGTCAGGCGGGTCTTGAACTCCTGACCTCAGGTGATCCACTGGCCTCGGCCTCCCAAAGTACTGAGATTACAGGCATAAGCCACTGCACCAAGCCCTTCTCTAGATATTAATTGACTGCGCCCAAAGAAGCTGCCCGAGGCTAGGTACCATCCCGGGGGATACCCCACATCCAACAACTGGTCTATAGCAGTGTCAATGCCCAGCCCCCTTGCCTTAAGGAGAGACAGCTCTGAAGGAAGGGCCACCAGCCCCAGAGCTCCCCATTTGGTTGCAGTTGTCTGAGGCCTTTGTTGTGGTTGCATCCAAAACCTGCTCCCTTCATTCACTACAAAAAGCAATAGACTTTCCAGTTTCCCCAGTAAACTTTCCGACTCAGTGTCTGTTGCCCAGAGAGCCCAACCTAAGAAACAATTTATGTGATTGTAGCCCAATTTATTTAATGCTCTGAGCCCCAGTTTCCTCATCTGTAAAATGGGAGAGCTACCTCATTGGGCAATTAGGAGTATTAAGTCAGTTAATCTGTGTAAAATTATGAAAACAGTGGCTGGTCAGTGCTTAATAAATGTCAGCTTCATTTGTTTTTAGCCCAAGGCTGACTGATTAATGGCAAGACCAGAAACAAAAGTCGGTTATTTCCTTGAACTGCTGGCTCTATCTTGAGCAGCAACCATTTCTTCTGAACAGTCCTGGACCCTCCACACGTCAGGGTTCTGGGGAAGTTGAAGGCTGCAAGACTTAGGTATGGAGAAAGTTTACTCATTCAGGGCTTTAAGAGCAGTTTGTGGACACTCCTTAGTGAGCACTGCTGCAAACCAACTGTGTACTATTCTCTTTCCTGTTTATCTTGGGAGCTAATAAAAGCACAGCTCCAGCCCAGCCCAAAGTCTGCTCATTTATTGGGAAAGAGAGGCCCAAAGGCAACTCAATATAAATGATCCCCAAATGGGAGAAATGTCCATTCACCCACTTGGCAAACACGGGCAAGAGGGTTCAACAGCAGAGACCAACAAGATCCCTCTCTCATTTTGTGGGAGACAAACAAGGCCAAAGGAGAGGCGGCATGGCTCCCGGCTGGAGATGGGATCTTGCTCTGTCACCCAGGCTGCAGTGCAGTGGTGTGATCATAGCTTGCTGCAGCCTCAACCTCCCGGGCTCAAGTGATCCTTCACCTCAGCCCAAGTATCTGGGGACTACAGGTGCCCACCACCATGCCCAGCTAATTTTTAAACATTTTTTTATAGAGTCAGGGTCTCATGATGTTGCCCAGTCTGGTCTTAAACTCCTGGGCTCAAGCCATCCACCTACCTCGGCCTCCCAAAGTGCTGAGATTGCAGGCGTGAGCCACTGTCCCTGGCCTCTTGTATGTTCTTGAAACGCCAGTTCCTGAAGTGAAAATCCCATCATGGCTTTTCCTGCTCAGGACCTTCCATGTGTCCCTTCAAGCCAGAATGGAATTCACATTTTCCCAGCCTGGCATTCAGAACTCAGTGTTCTAGCTACACCACGTGGTGTTCCCTTGACTCATCTGCAGCTTGGCAAGGCCGTGGATGAGGAGAAACGAACGTAGACTTTGTAGTTCAGACATGCTTAGCCCTGAATGCCACCCTCAATGCTTCCAGTTGTGGCCTTGTGCAAATCAGTTAACTTCCCGATGTTTACTGTTCTCATCTCTAACCTGGGGTCAGTAATGTCCCCCACAGAGTTGTCATGGTGTCACCTTCACCGTGGCCCTCAATAGTGCCACCCCCTGGGATGTACAGAGTTCTGTGATCCCTCCAACACTGTACCAGTGCTGATCTGTGTGACCGACTGTAACATATGACACTAGTGGTGATAGGTACCTGACAGGATGAGTCTATAAAAGACTGTGGCTTCTAATCCCGGGTGCCTCGTTCTCGGGGAGGTCGTGAGGTGAGCATCCCTATGGAGAGAGCCACGTGGTAAGCAGCTAAAGACAGAGCTTAGAAGTGGATCCAGGTCGGGTGTGGTGGCTCACGCCTGTAATCCCAGCACTTTGGGAGGCCAAGGTAGGCGGATCATGAGGTCAGAAGATTAAGGCCATCCTGACTAACGCAGTGAAACCCCGTCTCTACTAAAGATACAAAAATTAGCCCATAGTCCCAGCTACTTGGGAGGCTGAGGCAGGAGAATTGCTTGAACCTAGGAGGCGGAGGTTGCAGTGAGCCAAGATCACGCCATTGCATTCCAACCTGGGCGACAAAAGAAGTGAAAAGAAGTGGATCCGTGAGCCCCAGCTAAATCTTCAGAGACAGCAGCCCTAGCTGACAGCTTGCCTGTGACCTCATGAAAGACCCTGATCCTGACCTACCCGGCTAAGTTCCTGGATTCTTAGTCCTAAGAACAATGTGCAATAACACATGTATGTTGTTTTAAACTGCTATGTTTGCATAATGAGTTACACAGCAACAGATAACTAACACAGTCAGGTTAGCATGAACAGGAAGGACATACAGCATGTGTGCAGCATGGTGCCTGACACACGGGTCAGTGCTTAAAAAGTGCCACCTGGCACAGCATCTCCCACCTCTCAGCTTTCCCTAGGTGACTCCCCTCCAGTTCTGTTCCTCAGAGTTCTTCCACCCCTCTTGAATATGTTTTCAAGGAAAGTTTTCTCTGCCTCCTTCCAAGGCACCATACATGACCGTGACCGTGACCTTGATGGGAGCGCTTGTCCTGCATTGCGTGCACTTCTCTTCGCTTTCTGCCTGTGCGATCCAGGGGCACACCAAGCCCCTCTTTCTCCTACTTGCCAGCAACCCCAGAACAACCTGAGAATAGGGACCAAGTCTGACTCTTCCCAGCCCCCGCTCTCACCCGGTGGCAGGAAGTTGAAGGAAAGAGGTGCCCGGCTGGAGGCAGGGAGCAAGGAGAATTGGGGGGATCCTGGGCCTGGGTCAGTGGGACAGAGCGGAGCCGCCCTCCCTGTCTGTGTGGGGCCAACGATGGGTGCCGCAGCTCCCTGGGCCCTCCCCTGGGACCCCAAGTCCCCGCTGGGCCCTGCCTGGAGGGAGGGGGCTTCACAGGCATTCTCAGGTGTCTGTTGACAGGAGGGCCTTGTTGGCAGGTGACCCCCATCCCGGTATTTCCCATTAATTCTGGGACCGCTCGTTTCACATTGGCCCCAAGTGTGAACATCCACATCACAAGCCTCCAATCTGACATGTGACTCTGGAAACCCTCTGCCCCTCCTCTGCCTCAGTTTCCCCACCTCTGCAAGGTTGCCTGAAGGCCTTTCCAGCTCTGACCAAAGAATGTGCCCACCCCCTGCCTGCTGATGGGGGCTCCTGCAGGGTGAGGCACAGGGTGGGGAGGTTCACCCAGCCCCCCTCCTCCCAGGGCCTCTTCCCCACAGGCAAGAGAGGATGTGTCACAATCTTTCCGGAAAATTCCCACAGTTCAGTTCTTTCCTGGGATTTAACTGGAGGAATTGCATCTTTCTTGCTCACATCTCCTGGGATCTATTCTTGGCCTTGGCAGGCTTGATGTGGTGGCGTGTGTGGGTGTTCCCTTTTAATTTGGGGTCCAGAGCCGTCTGAGGCCGGACCGGTAATTATGAGAGCAGCGCCATATATGGAAACAGCCCTTGAAACAAGCCAGTGATGAGACCCGGCTGGAAATACCTCCACATGGAGCCCTGGGCCGCCTCAAGGCGGTGCTGAGATTTCTGGGTGGGAGAAGCCTCTTCAGGACGCAGAACCGACAGGTCATGGGTCCTGGCCTCCCTTGGCCTGCAGAGGCTGTGGGGTCTGGGCCTTGTTTCGGGTCTGAAATGGGGTCTCCCTTCCCGCCTTTGCTGCCTGTGGGACCAGTCAGGCAGGCCCGGCCCATGCACCCCGAGCTCTGGGGGAGCCACCATCCACCCGCAGGGGCCAGGCTGGGAGAGAAGGCAGGTCCACAGCAGCGGGAATGTCGGTGGCTTCTGATGGACTCACACAGGGACATGGCAGCCACACCCAGACTGGCAGCAATACCCAGCCCAAAAGGCTGTGAGTGCCAAACACGGAGCCGCTGTCCTGGGGACAAGCGGCCCACAGGAAGAAAGGATGGGACAGCCCCACTCTGGGGCCCTGGAACACGGTGGCCGATGAGCCACATGGGAGCCTCTGATGTTCACACGTGGCTCGGTCCCGGCCCTCCAAGGGCTCGCCGTCCAGAGGAACAGTTGGATCAGAGACAGCAAGGCCTGGCATGGGTGCTAGGAGAGGCCAAAAGCTTGACCTGCGTGGGGTCTGAGGACTGGGAGGCTTCTCAGCTGAACAGAGAGGGGCAGGCTGCCCAGGGAGAGTAGCTTCCAGGAAGGAGTCTGGGGGAGGCATCTGCAGCCAGAAGGCACAAGAGGCCGGAGGGACAGATGGCAGGGCTAGCACAGGGAGGGCCTGTGACACTCCTCCTGTGGGCCCTTCGGGGCCAGGGAGGGCCTGAGGGGAGGCAGGACGGGTCACAGGCCACAGGATTCTGTTCTGAGCTGAAGGAAGAGGGTGTCTTTTGAAGTCCCGCTTTTTAGTCAGAAATAAGACAGATTTAGGTTGTGTGGATGAGACTAAATTGCCCAGGGCACAAAAATAGCTAGGGCCCTTGTTGGTGTCGGGCTGAAGGTCTCAGGGTTTGGCATCTGAAGGCCTAGGCTGGAGTGGCAGGCACAGGGCCCCAGATGTGGCCAGTGGAAGCCACCTCCTGCCCACAGTGGCCTTTCCTGGAAGCGTGGGGTCCAGAGGTTGATTTATCCATGGCTAGAGGAGGAGGCTGAGGGTTCCATCTGCACATATTGGTGATTCATGATTGTTTATTTTCCCAGGAGTCACATTAAGGTGGTTTAGATGATTTATAAAGTAAATTCATTTGCTGCTTCCCCAGACAGAAGCTGGTTCCGCATTAGCCCATTTGAGGCAGCTTTTATGATTTTGTAGAAAATAAACATTTAGAGGTCCCTGTGGAACCAGGTATAGGTTGGTGTCTTTCCTGTGACCAGTGAATTACCCTCTGCACATGTCTTTTCATATTTTGCCAGTATGTCTTTGGGGTTCTTGTGCCAAAGGGTAAATTCACATGTAATTTTGCTAGGTATCGCCAAATTTCTCCTCTATATAGCATTCCTATCAGCAATGCCTGAGAATGTTCATGTCTGATCTTAATCTTTTTCCTTGTCAAAGGCTATACAGAGCACCCTATGAAAAGCACCTGTTACTCTTGAACCCATAACCTTTTCTGTTTCCTTCAAAGCATTTGGAGTAGAACAATAGAAATTACATCCCATATTTTACTTGCTTTTTGTTTATCTTTTATGTTTTCCATTAGATGGTAAACTCCATGAGTGTGGAAAAAGTATCTTCTTATTCATTTTTGTATTTTCAGTGCCCAGAATAGTGTTGTACACACAGCAAGAACTGGGTAAATGTATTTCTAGGCAGGGCGTGGTGACTCCTGCCTGTAATCCTGGCACTTTGGGAGGCCAAGGCGGGCAGATCACTTGAGGTCAGGAGTTCCAGACCAGCCTGACCAGTATGGTGAATCCCCATCTCTACTAAAAATACAAAAATTAACTGGGCATGGTAGTGGACGCCTGTAATCCCAGCTACTGGGGAGGCTGAGGCAGGAGAATTGCTTGAACCCAGGAGGCGGAGGTTGCATTGAACCAAGATCATGCCATTGGACTCCTGCCTGGGCAACAGAGTGAGAACCTGTCCCCCACAAAAAAAGAACTAGGTAAATGTATTTCCAAATTAAATATGATGAACTTATGAGATGAGTGAAATAATACATATTTTTAGAAAAACATAATTCAAAGTCCTGTTTCTGACCAAAAACTAAGACTTCAAAGACACCCTCGGGTGCTGTGGGACAAGGCAGGTTCATTCCCGCTCTGCCCTGGGCTGGGATGAGCGCCCATCACCTCCTGCCCACACACGTCTGGCCCCATCCCCTGCCCCGCACAGCTGTTTGCCTGCCCACGGCTGGACCAGGTCCCCACCTCGAGGACAGGAAGTGCTCCTACATCCGCTGCAGCCCGCACAGCCTGGTGCTTTTACAAACCTGACTGTGGTCACTGAGCCCAGTAACCAGAGAGAATGTTTAAAAAGACTCACAAACATATCATTGAAATCTCAGTGTTGGGTTTTGCGGAAGGCACTGGGCGGCTCCCACCCCTGCCTTCTGGAAACACAGATTTCTGGAGTTTAAAAGGGACGGGAGGCTAAAGTGAGACTGCCCTAAATGTAGCGTCCCGGGCATTTCCGGGCACCTGGGGCAATGTGGGCTTCATTCCTTTGTTTGACTGGCAGGTCAGCCCCCGCCACATGGCCCTGCCGCCCATCTCACCTCCAGCCTGGCCTCTACCCTCGCCTCCGCAGTGTCTTCCTATTCCCCTCCACCCACACCGCCCCCTGCTACCCACAACCCCTGTGCTCCCCACTGGCCAGAGGCACAGCCCAGGCTCCTGGCCGGGGATTCGCACCCTCAGCAGGCAGGCCGCAGCCGAGCTCACGCGCAGTCCCCAACATTGCTGACCTGTGGGCGCCTCCACACCTGTGCATGCGAGGTCCCCTCTCCCTAGAGCGCCCCCTCTGCCACCTCTCCGCCTACCAGGACCCCATCCCACCCTTTAAGGCCAGTTCAGATGCCACCTGCTCACATCCCACCACCCAGTGGGACCCTCGACCTCCCTAGCACCTGACGGGGCCACTCCGGGAGCTGTCACTCCTGCCCTGATTTTTCTTGCTCCTTTCCACATTTCCCTCCTTCTTCCTGCACCTTGTTCCAGAAAGGAAACGTGGGTCCCCTGCCCTCTGCTGTCTTCTGGTGCTTGCCCTGCCCTCAGGCCCCTCCGCTCTGACCCTCTGCCCTGGCTGGCCGGCCCCTGCAGGGCCCATCTCCCTGACACCGTGGCAGATTCACACTCGGGCCTCAGCCCAGCTCAGCTGTCAGCCCTGAGCCCTCCCGGCTGCACCTCTCATCCCGGCAGTGGGCAGCCTCTGGATGGCCCGTGTCCCCTGACATGCCGTCGGTTGTGTCCCTGACTACCAGGTTTCCCCGCAGGTTCAGGGCTTTTTTCTGCCTTGGGTCCAATGTCCATCTTCTCTTTAGCTGGAAGCTCCCTGCTCTGTCTCATCTGTGGGTCCCAGCACCAGCCAGGGCCGAGAAGGGGCGCAATGGGAGTTTGGGGTGTGGAGCCTGGGGCCTGTTGAGCACAGCCAGGTGCAGGGCTCAGGGTGTGCCTGGTTGCAACAGCCCCTCAGCCCTGCCCACGCCATGGGGCCAAGCCTGGAACACACGTTTGAAGAGGACGAAGCCAGCCCCACCCAGGCCTCCTGGGTCCCCCTGCACCTTGAGCAGTGGGCAGCTGGGGACAGCGGCTCACACCAGCTCTGCCCACTCCAGAGCCCGAGCCATTCCAAGTGCCAGCCCAGCTCTGCTTTGTCTTCTAGTGGAGCGAGACCGTGCCCTGGGCCACCAGGAGCCCCACTGGAAGGAGTTCCACTTTGACCTGACCCAGATCCCAGCTGGGGAGGCTGTAACAGCCGCGGAGTTCCGGATTTACAAGGTGCCCAGCACCCACCTGCTCAACAGCACCCTCCACGTCAGCATGTTCCAGGTGGTCCAGGAGCAGTTCAACAGGTGCCTTCCCCTTGGCCTGGGTGCTCCCCACCCAACCCGCCTCATAGTCTCATGGTCAAGGCAGCCCAGCAGGGAGTGGGGGTGAGTGGAGCCTTTCCCAGAGGACCCAAAAGAGAACCTCAAAGACAGGAGAGGTGCTTGGCCCAGGGCCCCTGCACTGTGGGAAGAGCCCCAGTGTTGGAAATAGATGCTCGGTGCCACAAAGAAAAATTAGCACTGAGACAAAGGATATTTCAGCAACACAATTTTTCCTTCCTGGCCTGCAGGAAGGGCACTCTCACTGGCCATCTTGCTGCGAGAGTGCAGTGAACAATGGAAAACACGCAAATGTATCCCTTATGCATTTGGGGTCGTCCTTACTGCTGTGTCTAATCTGTTGGCTGGAGCCTGACCTCACAATCTAAACTTAACACTTATTAGCACACTTATTCTTTAACAAGAAAGGAAACTTTAAAAAGGAAATTTTCTACTTCCCACACCCAGTGACAGTCCTGCCTTCAGATCCCTGTCCTGCCATCCTGGCTGTGGGGACTTGGACAGGTCACTGAGCCTCAGTTTCCCCATGTGTACACCTCTGCTGAGGCAGTGAGATGAGGCTCAGAAGGGGCACGGACCAGAGCCAGGTGGGAGACACTCCTGTGACAGCCCCCAGGCGGGCCCTGCAGACACGGAGGCAGCTGTGCCGGCCGCCAGTTAATTGTTCTTTCATGTCCACAGGGAATCTGACTTGTTCTTTTTGGATCTTCAGACACTTGGAGCTGGGGATGAGGGCTGGCTGGCACTGGACATCACAGCAGCCAGTGACCACTGGTTGCTGAAGCGTCACAAGGACCTGGGACTCCGCCTCTATGTGGAGACTGAGGATGGTGAGGCTGGGGGCTCTGCGGGAGCAGCTCCTGGGGCTCCTGTGTGCCAACACAGGCAGTGGTAGTGACCTCCTGTGGCCATGGGTGCCCGGCCTCACCAGCTGTGCCTGCTGCGAGGGTCAATGAGGTTCAGGGCTCGAGGTCTGGCCTGGCGGGGGTGCTCCCTCCTCTCCTTCTGCTTCCTGGGAAGTGGGTGGTTCTTCCCACGGAGCAGCCTCCACCTTGGGAGTTTCTATCCTGGGAAGGAAAGGAGGGGAAGTGGCTGTATCCTCAGGTGCTGAGGCCAAGAGGCTGGGTTTGAAGCCCAGCCCAACGGTGCCCTGCCTCAGTGACCTTGGCCAGGACTTACCTTTCCTGACCGTCTTTTCTACAGGATGGGGATTCACGCCCTTGTTCACTCCACAGGTGATACTGGGGAGAGCCTGCTTTATGCCAGGCAGTGGGAATACGAAGGCCAAAGTGGGCATGAGATGGGCGTGTTTGAAACCCAGCAAGGGGCCGCCATGGAGCAGCGGCAAGGGCGGGTTCCCAGGGGCCACTCTGAGTCAGGGTAAACTAGGGCCAGGGTGTTGGGATTCTTAGAGTCATTTATTTTATTTAATAGCAGTGGAGGACGATAGGACCTGATTCAGGTTTTGAAAGAGAACCCTCTGAGATGCCCTGCTCCTGGGGTGGAGCAGAGCTCCCCACCCCTTCCGTGGGCTGCTCAGTGACTTGCTTCCCAAAAGTGCAGTATGGATGGGGCGTGGGGGACCTGAAGTGCAGCGCCTCAGCCAGGTTAGGAAGGCTCACTGCAGTGACCAGCACAGAGCTAGCACCTGCCCTGGGTGTAAGGCAAGAAGGCCACTGATCCTTGGAGGTCCCCATCCCTGGACCTGAAATGCCAGTCCAGACATAAGAAAACCATCACACAAACCCGAAGAGAAGGGCTTTCCGCAGAATACCTAATAAGTGATTCTTAAAACCACCAAGCTCATCCAAAAATGGGAAGGTTGGGAAACTGGAGGAGCCCAGAGGTGCCTAAGGGAACCGGCTCAGTGCATGTGGGGTCCTGGACCCGCAAAAGGGCATTAGGGAAACGTTATGAAATCCAGATCAATCATAGTATTTACTTAAAAAGATATCAGTATTGGTTGTTATGAGAAAGGTACCCCACTAGTGTAAAATATTAACATTTCCCAGGGCAGCTGGGTCCAGGTGTATGGGAACTCC
>NW_016107700.1:1862703-1869735 GCF_001604975.1 Cebus imitator
GGGGCCTCTTCAGAGCAGGGACCAAGACGGGGGCCTCTTCAGAGCAGGGACCCTTCCTGATGGAGGTGAGGGATAGTGTCCCCGCTGTCACAGTGAAGTCTGCTACAGTGGTTCAGGCACCCACTCTCCGGGTTGTCACAGGATTGAAGGAGGGTGCATGGCACAGCGTGAGTGCCCAGTGAGGGTGGTCATGACCGTAGATGGCACCCAGCAGCGCTTGCTCAGTGGATACTTGTCTCTGGGGAAGCTGGGGGAGTGGGGAGGGGGTATGGAGTTTGTTTCTGAGGCTCCATTGGGGCAGGAGGGAATCTGGCTGGCGCCCCCACAGCGGAGGTGGCGGGGGAACCACAGGGCGGAGCCGGGGAGTGGCCTCTTACCTGTCCTGAGCCTGGCCTGGAGGCTGGGAGGGGTGCATCAGGCCTCCAGCGCCCTCCCTGCTCTGTGACGCAGGGCCCCAGGCGCACACAGGCCTCACACGGTCTGTCCTGGCCTCGGACCCGGGCGGACCATGGCGGCGCTGCGACTCCTGGCTTCAGCACTCGGGCGCGGGGTCCCCATCGGCGGCTCAGGGCTGGCGCTGTCCCAGGGCTGCGCCCGCCGCTTTACCACCAGCCCCCGGCGCCGCGCCAAGTTCTACAGGGACCCAGTGGAGATGGTGAAGGACATCCCTAACGGGGCGACCGTCATGATGGGGGGCTTCGGGCTCTGCGGGATCCCCGAGAACCTGATCGCCGCTCTGCTCAGGACCCGCGTGAAGGACCTGAAGGTGGTCAGCAGCAACGTGGGCGTGGAGGACTTCGGCCTGGGCCTCCTGCTGGCCACCAGGCAGGTCCGCCGCATCGTCTGCTCCTACGTGGGCGAGAACTCGCTGTGCGAGAAGCAGTACCTGGCGGGCGAGCTGGAGCTGGAGCTCACGCCGCAGGGCACCCTGGCCGAGCGCATCCGCGCGGGGGGCGCCGGGGTGCCCGCCTTCTACACCCCCACGGGCTACGGGACCCTGGTCCAGGAAGGGGGCGCCCCCATCCGCTACACCCCGGACGGCCACCTGGCAATCATGAGCCAGCCCCGAGAGGTGAGGGAGTTCCACGGCGACCACTTCCTTTTGGAGCGCGCCATCCGGGCGGACTTCGCCCTGGTGAAAGGCTGGAAGGCAGACCGGGCAGGAAACGTGGTCTTCAGGAGAAGCGCCCGCAATTTCAACATGCCCATGTGCAAAGCCGCAAACGTCACAGCAGTGGAGGTGGAAGAGATCGTGGACGTGGGGACTTTCCCCCCAGAAGACATCCACGTCCCTAACATTTATGTAGATCGCGTAATAAAGGGGCAGAAATACGAGAAGCGAATCAAGCACTTAACGATCCGGAAAGAAGAAGGTGCAGACGCCCTGAAGGAAGAGGACCCCAGGACGCGCATCATCAGACGCGCAGCTCTGGAATTTGAGGACGGCATGTACGCCAACCTGGGCATAGGCATCCCCCTGCTGGCCAGCAACTTCATCAGCCCCCACATGACCGTCCACCTTCACAGTGAGAACGGGATCCTGGGCCTGGGCCCGTTTCCCACAAAAGACGAGGTGGATCCCGATCTCATCAACGCAGGCAAGCAGACGGTCACGGTGCTTCCCGGGGGTAGCTGCTTCGCTAGCGACGACTCCTTCGCCATGATCCGAGGTGGACACCTCCACCTAACCATGCTCGGAGCCATGCAGGTTTCCAAATACGGAGACCTGGCCAACTGGATGATCCCTGGCAAGAAGGTGAAAGGCATGGGCGGTGCCATGGACTTGGTGTCCAGTCAGAAGACCAGAGTGGTGGTCACCATGCAGCACTGCGCAAAGGACAACACCCCCAAAATCATGGAGAAATGCACCATGCCGCTGACCGGGAAGCGGTGTGTGGACCGCATCATCACTGAGAAGGCTGTGTTTGACGTGCACAGGAAGAGAGGCCTGACACTGAGGGAGCTCTGGGACGGCCTGACGGTGGACGACATCAGAAAGAGCACGGGCTGTGACTTTGCCGTGTGCCCGAACCTCAGGCCCATGCAGCAGGTGGCACCCTGAGGGAGGCAAAGCTGGGCGGGGAGGTGCGCTCCTCAGGGGGCCCCACTAGGTTCCCCAGGGGCGTTGGTCACTGCAGGAATACATTTCCCTAGCGATGGGAGGGGTTTGCTGCTGGCCTCCAATTTTCTTCCCTAGGCGGATTGTGCTCTTCTAGAGAGCTGGGACTTTAATTAAACACACAAGGAAAACAGATCAGCTCCTCTCTGTGTTCCTCGAGCATTGCAAGGCGAAGGGCTGTAGCGGTGAGGGATGGGTGTCTGCTTTGTTCTGTGACATTTACATGGAGTGCACACAGCCCAAGCGCATCCATGGCAGGATTTCATTCAACCGCCTCCCTCAAACTCGAACTGTGAAATGGAGATAAAAATCGTGATGAAGGAGAAAATCACTCCACCTAGAGTACACTGAAAGGGCCATTTTACTATTGCAATGAGAAATAGGAGAGCCAAGATGTGAATTTGTGATTTGAAGACATGCTGTCTTGACAAACTTGTTTTTCTTTTTTGAGGCAGGGTCTGGCTCTGTCACTCAGGCTGGAGGGCAGTGGTGTGATCTCACTGCAACCTCTGCCTCCTGGGCCCAGCAACCCTCCCACCTCAGCCTCCTGAGTAGCTGGGACTATGGGCACACACCTGTGTATTAAAAAAATTAACAATGCCTGGTTAATTTTTTGTTTTTGGTAGAAATGGAGTTTCACCACGTTACCCAGGCTGGTCTCTAACTCCTGGGCTCAAGCATCAACCTGCCTCAGCCTCCCAAAGTGCTAGGATTATAGACATGAGCCAGCGTGTTGGGCCAATTAACCTTAACTTACTGTAATTTCTTTTCTCTTCTTTTCTTTCTTTTTTTCTTTTTTTTTAAGACAGAGTCTCATTCTGTTACCTAGGCTAGAATACAGTGGTGCAGTCTCGGCTCACTGCAACCTCCGCCTCCCAGGTTCAAGCAGTTCTGGTGTCTCAGCCTCCTAAGTAGCTGGGATTATAGGCATATGCCATGACAGCTGGCTATTTTTTGTATATATATTTTCAATAGTAGAGATTGCATTTTACCATATTGGCCAGGCTGGTCTCAAACTCTGGGCCTCAAGTGATCCACCTGCCTCAGCCTCCCAAAGTGCTGGGATTACAGGTGTGAGCCACCGCACCTGTACTTCTTGAATGTTTTCATGTTTTATCTCCCCTGATGTTTCTTCTGGTGCCTTTGTTGTTAAATCAGGTTTCCCTGTAGCCTCCCCTCCTCCTCCCACATCTCTCCTCCTGAGACCTAATGAGATATCAAGCTTCTAGATGTCCCTAGAAGGAAAATAGGACCATCTTCAAGGGAAGGCACCAGGTGATGGGAGACAGAGTGGGGAGAGACTGTGGGTGCTGAAATCCACCAGGAAGCTTCCTCTATCTGTGTGTGGTCAAAGGCTACAGCCTAGGACAGGAGTTCTAGAACCCTAACCAAGGGACTAGATGAGTTTTCTCAACTTCATTTGAATTGTTCCTGTGTCATCTAGACCAGACACTTAGACCTTCCTCTCCGGAACAGAGGCCCAAACTGGCCTCTTGTGTGATGCTCTGTTGTAACCCAAGAGGCTGTGAGGCATTTCCTCCTGAATCCATAGTGTCAAAACCTAAAATGAAGATAAGATTCTGTGTGTGTGTGTGTGTGTGTGTGTGTGTGTGTGTGTCTGTGTGTGTGTGTCTGTGTGTGTGTGTCTGTGTTGTTGACAACCAAGCCTGGCATGTGGCATGAACTGCTTAAGTGTAGCTCTGGGGGTTCCCAGGCCAATAGGGGCATGTGGTCAGAGCAGTTAAGTTCTCACTGGTCAAGGACAGACTTTCCAAGGGGCTCACTGGAGCCTCGCCCTGCAGGAAAGGCCAGATCCTAGGAAGGAGAGAAGGGAAGGGAGAGTTGGTGTTCATGGAGGGGACAGCCTGGGGGTGTTGGAAAGGGGCCTGGGACTATGGCTGGGGTGGGCAGTGGGGTATCTTTTGGGGCTCCTGGAGAGGGCCACCTGATTTGCCCTGGGCATCAAAGAGTTTCCCAGCGCAGTGTGGAAAAGGCAGAGGTGTCTAGGAAAGGACAAGTGACCCTCTGGGCCTCCACCTCTGCCTTTCTGGAAGGGGTCTGCCCACAGCTGGGCATCCTGGGAGCCCGCTACCTGGACTGCCTGGCCTTCTCTGCAGCCGGCTAGAACCAGGGGGTCCTGCCCGAAGATGGGTGGGCAAAAAGCTGAGCTGGTGGAGAAGGGAGGCTCTGGGCTCTGGAAGGAGAGGGGTGGAGGTGGATGAGCTTCTCCAGGCCTGCCAGATGCAGAGCTCTGAACTGAGACCCACTGTTAGTCCCCTTTCACCGCCTCCCATTTCCCCTGAGCCACATCCTGCCAGGCCCCTGCAGTGTGCCGGGAAAGTGTATGACAGTCCTGGCTCTGACCCACCTTGCTCTGGGACCTTGGACAGTTGCTGCTCTCTGGGCCTTAGTTTCCACTTCTGTAAAATGGGAACCTGGGAGTAGCTGCTTCCAAGAGTCCCCAGTCAGGCTCGCCTGGCCTGTGAGACCTACAGAGGGGTTCCCAGCACCCAAGCCAGGCCTGGCTCAGAGGGGCTCTTTGAGGGTCTGTGGTGTAACTGATCTAATGCAATATTCTATCCTGCATCTGGGAGACCCCCATAAGACTCCTGAACACAGCCCCACAATAGCAAATAGTGAGCAAAGCCTGTGGGACTGATGGCCTCCCTGGCCTCACAGCCACTAGGGCTCCCCAGGGAATCAGGACAGAGCCGCACGTACAGCCGGGAGGGCTGCCCTGGGCCCCAGGCCGTCCCCATGTGTCAGTCTGCAGAGTGCCGCTCCTGTACCTGGCTGGTGACCATTGCCATCCCACTTGGCTGCTCTGTCCTCTCCCCATTGTGGCCTCACTTGCCTTTTCCTGTGTGCCCAGCTCTGTTCCTTGTAATTCTGCCGCTTCCCCATAACCTTGTCTTACCGTGAGCAGAGCTCTGTCCAGTGCTCTCTGGGCCTCCTTCCCGTCAGCACCTGCAGCTCACAGCCTCCGTCTCAGCAGCTCTTCTCCACGCTCCTGAGAGACAGCCTTTCCTGCCAGTGAATTTTTCTGTGGCAGGTAATGTTATAGATCAAAGATTGGTCTCTGGGTTCACTGGTTGTTCAATCAAGTGGCCAAGGGACACTGGGGCTGAGGCACAGCTGCTTCAGGGCTGACCTTTGAGTGGGACTGAGGGTGGGGCAGGCAATGTCTTTGGCCTGTAGGGTGTACTGGAGAACCACGTAGGAATAAATACATCTGTATGTGTAATGTCTAAGCATATGTACATCTGTGTTTATACGGACACACATATATGCATGTGTGTACATATGCATGTACATCTGTGCTTGGAGGTGAAATGTGCTCTCATGTAAACTGAACAATTGGCACTGTTTAAAGAGACATGAAAATGAGCTGGCAATCATGCTTTTGCAACTCAGCATCAGGAAATTTCACCCATGCACAGAGTGAAGAGGCTCCATTACACTCCCATCTTTATTGTGAAAACCAGGAAATAACCCACATGTCTAATCATGAGCCAATATCAAGTAAATTATGATATACTGCTCTAAGGGATTTTATACATTTGAAATGTTTATTGTGGAGACTTCTTTGAACAATGAGTTTTGTGTTTTTTTTTTCTTGAAACAGAATCTCACTCTGTCGCCCAGCTGGAGTGCAGTGACACAATCATAGCTCACTGCAGCCTCAACCTCCCAGGCTCAAGCAGTCCTTCCACCTCAGCCTCCTGGGTAGTTCACCACCATGCCCAACTAATTTTTGTTTTTATTTTTTTGTTGAGACAGGGTCTTACTATGTTGCCCAGGTTGGTCTCAGATGCCTGGGTTCAAGCAATCCTCTCACCTCGTCCGCTTAAAGTGCTAAGATTATAGGCGTGAGCCACCTTGCCTGGCCTCAAAACTTTCTTAATTGCTTTTACAATAGAAAGGTTATTTAAATCCAAACAAGTACAGGAGGATCACAGGTTTATTGGTGAGACTGATGTCTCCAGGGTTAGTTACCATATTTTTAGCAGCATCCTCAGTCTGGAAGTGGCAGTGGGGGACAATTCCGTTTACAAGCTTCGATCCTCCTGGGGCTGAGGTCCAAGTCAGCTCTCTGCTTCAGCCTTTTCTTTCTTTCATTTTGTACCTAAACCCAGCCTTGTACAGAAGAACTTGGGCTCTGGAATGAGACTACTGCAGGCTGAAACTTGGGCTCTGGGACTTGGTTCCAACAACTCTGCTCCGCCAGTGCCTCCCTTGTGGGCATCAGGGAAATAGTTCATGCCCTGCTCTTGGCATGAGCAAGCACTCCCTAACTTGGCAGATGCTGCCACAAGCTGTCTCGGTCATAAATTTGATGTTCATATCCCAGAAAGTGCGGAACGGAAGACAGGGCTTGGGGTCCTCGGACCGAGGTGGGAGCGCTGGTTCTGGGAGTCACTGGCAGTGGTACTCTGGGTCTCCTGTGAGATAGGAGCTGCAGGGTTACTGTAAGGACCCAATGAGGTGATCTGTGGGAAAAAAAATCTTCCAACTCATAAAGTGCTTCATAAATGTCTGTGTCACAGCTGTCGCTAATGACGCCGCCTGCAGCTCACTGAGGGCCTCCCCCTCCCCCACCCCCTCCAGATCTGCCCCAGGAGAGATGTGGACTGGCCGGGGCTGGACCAAGGGCTCCAGTCTTCAAATGTGGAAACTGAGGCTCAGCAGGGCCCTTGGGGTCCTCAGCCTTCACACTCCTGGACCTGCCCAGGCCCGGCAGAGAGATCCCTACTGTGTCCGCTGCAGGCCCATTGCCCATGAGTGACCCCTCTCTCCTTTCTGTCTCAGGGCACAGCATGGATCCTGGCCTGGCCGGCCTGCTGGGCCAACGGGCCCCCCGCTCCCAACAGCCTTTCGTGGTCACTTTCTTCAGGGCCAGTCAGAATCCCGTC
>NW_016107700.1:1873353-1879590 GCF_001604975.1 Cebus imitator
CCTGGAGATGGCCAGGGTGGGGAGCAGGTGGAGCTGGGGTGGGGCTGGGTGGGTCCTTGGAGGCGGCCACTGGGCTCATGCCCCTGCCTGTGTTCCCCTCCCTGGCCAGGTGCACCTGATGACACCAGACGCAGTCCCCAAGGCGTGCTGTGCGCCCACCAAGCTGAGCGCCACCTCCGTGCTCTACTATGACAGCAGCAACAACGTCATCCTGCGCAAGCATCGTAACATGGTGGTCAAGGCCTGCGGCTGCCACTGAGCCCAGCCCGCCCACCCTGCCGCAGCTGCCCTTCTCATCAGATTGGGCCCCTCAGAAGCAGGAAATCTTCAAACCCAGCCAGACCCCAAGCTGGGGTGTTACCAGGGAGGACCCTCACAATCGTGTCCATGCCCCTTCCTCCTTCCTGCCAGGCTCCTATGCTCCCTTTGCCCTGCCAGGTGTTTGTGTGACTGTCCTGTCTCCAGCCCAGGTGGTTTCAATCAACAGGCAGTGTTCTACCCAAACCCCTCCCCCAGAGGCATGTACTGGCCAGTTCTTTGGGGTTGGCACAGAAGTCCTGTCTAAGGACCTATACATGCCCCTTACTGGCCCAGGCCGTGGGTGGATGTGGGATGACCTGAGAGGCACCTGGAACCCACTGTTGGCCACCTTGAGCTCTTCACCATCCATCACAGGGTGTGGTATGTGTAGTCAGGGTCTAGTTGGCTCCCCATTGCCTGCCCCTCTGAGGTGCAAGGCTAGGTATAAAACTGGACATCCCCTGAAGTACTGTATATTCATGAATCTGAAGTACTGATCCACTGGCCACAGGTGGGCATTTGGTCAACTCAAGAAAAAGCTGAGTGAACAACATGATTTAGTGCTAAAGCCAATGGCATTTATCTTCCTTGTCTTCCTGCTTTGCATCTGCCTCTGCTGTCTGGGAAAGACATATAGTGCATGGACATTTTGCTTTGGAGAAACAGAGAAATCTTGGGGGGTTCCAACAGACCCATCTATCTTCCACTATGTTGACGCATCTGGAGCTCAGCTCTGTGGAGTTTTCCTTTTGCTAAGCAAGCATGCGGTTGCATTGGGTGGCCCAGGATGGCAACATGCAGCACAGATGCCATCATTTCCCTTCCCCTCTGCATGGCAGACATCAATAATCTGTTTTTTTTTCTTCTTTTCTTTTTTTTTTTTGGAGACAGAGTCTCGCTCTGTCGCCAGGCTGGAGTGCAGCGGTGCTATCTTGACTCACTGCAACTCTGCCTCTCAGGTTCAAGCAGTTCTCCTGCCTCAGCTCCTCGAGTAGTTGGCATTACAGGCGCACACCACCGTACCCAGCTAATTTTTGTATTTTTGGTAGAAATGGGGTTTCGCCATGTTGGCCAGGATAGTCCTGATCTCTTGACCTCATGATCTGCCCACCTCAGCCTCCCAAAGTGCTAGGATTACAGGCGTGAGCCACTGCTGATCTGGAATGTTTTTCTTCCAAATCTGAATGGAATTTTCAAATGATCGGCACAGACACTGCCAACAGATAAAGTTGATATGAAGTGAAAACTGGTTGCCTTCTGCCATGCTGAGGAGCAGTCCACCCCCACCAGAGCAATGTATCGGCAACATGGGCAGCCTGTGGCCAGGTCTGGGGTGAGACCAGGGGCCGTCAAAAACAGGCTGGTCACCAAAGTTAGCATCACCCTGAGTGCCCAGCAGCCCTATCCTGTGTCTTGGGCCTATGAGTCAAAGAAAAGGTCCCAGGGAGTGACAGGCAGTAATTAGGCTGAGTTGGGTGGGGAGGTTTGTTTCAGCCTCTGCTGTTCTCGGAAACTGCTGTTCTCCTTGGAGCAGCCACTGGAAGTTGGAATGTTTATTTGATTTTTGACTTGCTAAGCCTGTAATTTACCTGCTGGAACAGACAGAGTCCTGCTGCCCAAACCATGTCATTAAAAGCAGATCCTGAGCCCATCCCATCCACAGGCACAGCCTGGCATGGTGATTCCATCTCCCCATGTGCCCAAGGGTGCGCCTCTCTGGAGTTCACACGCTGCATCCCTAGGGATGGGGGCAGGGGTGAGCTGGTCTGGCAGCAGGGGTGGAGGCTGGAGCCATGCTGCAGGACAGCAGCCCCTCCACTCAGACCAGGGAGGGCATCTGTGTGCAAGCATGGAGGATGAGACCTTCCCATGTACCCAAAGGGCGGGCCCAGGCTGTCTGGAAGGTGGGAAGTTCCCTATCAGCACAGGGATCTCAGCCCTGGCCTGGATGTGAGACCTGACTTGTAGGTGGCTTCCTTATCTGGGTCTCCATTTTCTGTAACATGAGGGAATTGCACTTTGTGATCTCCAAACAACCTTCGGCCAGAGAATCTACCAACTCCTCACAGTGAGCCAGAAGCAGCCTTATAACCCTGAATATGGGACTCCAGTGGCTGTCACGAAGCAGAGTTGGCACATAACATGGAAACTGGCCAGGCACAGTGGCTCACACCTGTAATCCCAGCACTTTGGGAGGCTGAGGCAGGCAGATCACCTGAAGTTAAGAGTTCAAGACCATCCTGGCCAACATGGTAAAACCATGTCTGTACTAAAAATACAAAATTACCCGGGCGTGGTGGTATGTGCCCATAATCCTAGCTGCTCCGGAGGCTGAGGCAGAGGTTGCAATAAGTGGAGATCGCATCATTGCACTTCAGCCTGGACGACAAGAGCAAAACTCCTGTCTCAAAAGAAAACAAAACAAAACTATGGAACCTATCTGCCATCCTAGTACTTACCTAACAGTTCCTTCTTCTCAACATCAAAGATGGTCTTTTAGGCAACTGTAGATTTCAAATTAGCCAGTTATTTTGACGGCACATTTTTTATTCCACCTGTATCTTTTGTGCCCAGCCAATGATCTGGCATAGTCGGGGGTGCACCAAGAATGTCTGTTAAAGTACACAAAGGTTTGTAGATATGGAGTACACCTTACCCATTAATCAAGCTGTGCACAGCAGGAGCCAATACGAGCTGGGATCCTCCTGGTTCATACAGAACAACAGAAAAACATAAGGCTTTGTCTACCTAGTTGGCCATCAGATTTTCAGCAACTTTTGTCGTCCAGACGGTCACCAAATGAAATAAAATAGAAAAATCCCTTGAGCAATTCAACAATTGTGAATGAACAGAAGCCCGTGCATTTAATCCTTGAGTTATCTGTTTGCTGAGCCAAGCATGGCATCTGCAGTGGGTGGCCCAGGCTGGCAACAAAAATACCATTTCCCTTTTCTTTGCTTAGGGCACGGCCTGTTTATCTCGTTGCATCAGACTGGAAGGATGAGGGTGGTGGTTTCAGATCTACTGACAGCAATGAGAAATCAATGAGAGTTGACAGGAAGAGAGGACACACACAACAGGCGAAGGAGGAATGCCCAGCAGCTTTGGTACTTGTAGTGCAATACTGGCCTTGAGGCCAAGTCAGTGGGGGATTCGTAGTCACTGACTTCTAACTAAGGCAGGGAAGTCACACCTCTGGAAAAGGTCCAAGGAAACAGGAATAGAGGCAGTATAGCAAGACACGGATTTTTAGTGCCAAATAGCGGTTGAATCCTGGTTCTGCTTCTTCCTTTGTAGAGTAGGATATTGGTTCTTTCTTCCCAAAGCTATTATAAAGATTAAATATGTACACAAATCTTTGGGATGTCTGACATATAAATGCTTAACAATTGGTACTTGCTGGTATTATTACAAATGAATTTGATTATTTTGAGCCACTTCTATGCCTGTCCATTAAACCAAAATGTGTTCTTCAGGTGACGATATATTTATTTCAGAGCTGTACTTTTTTCCTAAACGATCCACACATGGCATCCCTTGGAGGGCAGGACTTGTATTCTTACAGCCTTTAACAGTCTAGCAAGTGTCACTTGTGGCAGTGGCTGTTTAACTTTGCTCTTGTGTTTCCAGACACCAGGATCCCATGTCCTGCTGAGAGAGGTCTGTACCCACCAGGTGCCTTGGGTGGTAATTTGCATGGGGGAACTGCCCAAGACCAAGCGCTTGACATTTTTGAAAGGAACCCTGGATGGGCACTTGACCCCCTTTTTCAAAAATGTCTTTCACTTCTCAAAAAAATAATGCAGTTTTGGAGGAAAGTAGGATATACAGATAATAAAATACAATTCAAGTCACCACAGTCCCACAAGTCAGATAAACACACTATTAATATTTTGGTGACTTTATTTCTAGGCTTTTTTCTGAAAATATACAAATACCTATGCTTACATATTACAGCTATTTTTACAAAATTGGGATCACACTGTACTATATACAAGTTGCTTTGTGATGTGCTTTTTCTACTTTAGTTTCCCATCACTGAACTCTACTAGACTCCATTTTCACCAGTAAAAAGTTGGTTCCATAATTCCTTCTTCAGAGGTTGCTGCGAGGCTGCCATGACTGCAGCAGATGCCAGCAGCATCTGGAGGCAGCTGTCAAGCTGTTAGAGAGGAAACTTCCACAGCCACAGCACTGATCCTGGGCCTGCCATCCCTGGTTTCACCCTTTATAAGCTATTTCAGGGCCAGCATGCAGATACTTAGATGGGCCCAACTCTGAATGAGTTAGCAGGGAAATGTATCAGCAAAAGGAAGCCCTGCACCCAGTCCTGGTGCTGGTGCAGCAATGGGTATGTGGAATGGGAAGGCCAGCTGGGACAGGAGCCATGCAGTCCCAGGGAAAGCCACTTCTTTGCCCTCCAGGCTGCAGGAAAGGGCGCCCACAGAGCCACTGGGTCTACTTCCCAGAGAGATCAGAGTTTTCCTTTGGCTTGCCACATGGTGTGGAGCCAAAGCAGGTGGCCAGGTTGTGGGGCTGCCCTGCTTTCCAGACCGGAAGGGCAGGGTCTTGTCTCCTGTGTCTCTCCACAAAGGTCCAGGCCAATTATGGGGACCATGACTGTGTCACCCCCCCAGGGCTGTGGACCCTGCCTGCCATAGATTGAGGCTAAAGCCTAGCAAACCTCCCAGGACTCCATTACTACTAAAGAGAGACAGGCCGGGCTTCTAATCCCAGCTCTGCCAAAGCACCCTGGGTGACCTTTGGCAGTCATGCCACTAAAGCCTGTTTACCTGTGCCGGGTTCCAGTGTGCATTCAATGAGATAACACCTGTGGACACCCAGGTGGAGCACTGGGAGAGAAGTCAACACCCAAAGGCTCCAAACCTGCTGGGCTTTCAGAACCGCTCACTGGCCTCCCCCTCCCAAGACTATCAGGGAGGAACAGAGTGACACGGTTGTCACAGGAATCTGTCCTTTTATGGGAGTCTGGCTGTGCTTTTTCTACACAGTCTCTCTTCATTCTTGTCCAAGCACCAAAGTCAGTGCTATCATCCCCAGCTTCATAGACGCCTGGCTAACACCTGTGATTGACCTCTGATGGCCATAATTTGCACTTAGAGAGGAGGGCTATGCTTTGAGGAAGGGTCTCTTTTGGAAGCTCCATAGGGGTCAGGGGTAACCATGTGGTACATCTCAGCTACATGGAGCCTGAAACAGCCAACTGCAGCAACTGGAGCTCAGAAGGTCCAGTTGGCACATGGGAGCCAGAGGTAGGGCCAGAATGCCACCATCCCTCAGCAGGAGCTATCCTAGGGTCATCAGGACCACGGGGCCTCTCCTGCCTCCTGGCTCGTCCAGATCACAACCCAAGGTGAAAAAGCTCAGCTCAGTGGATTTTGAATGGTCTGTGTGACCCAACCCACAGGAGGTGGCCAGCAGCTACAGGGCTCAGTCCCTGCTAAGAGACTTCAGCAGGTGAAATTCTTTAAAACCTCCTGGCTAACCAGCATCTGGAGGGGGAGTGGAGAGAAGCCAGCTCTAAGAAGTGGCTGCACACAGGAGGGCCAGACTGTGAGCTCCGCAGGGGGTGGGAGCATTTGTTCTCTTCAGTGGCTGGCAATCCTGTTTTGTAAAGGCTCAGATAGTAAATAATTTAGGCCTTGGGACTGTGATGGTCAATTTTGTGTGTCAGTTTGGCTAGGCCATGGCATCCAGTTTTTAGTCAAACGCTGGTCTAGATGCTGCTGTGATGATGTTTTTTTTCGAGACAGGGTCTCACTCTGTCACCCAGGCTGGAGTACAGTGGCATGATCATGGCTGACTGCAGCCTCAACCTCCCAGGCTCAAGTGATCCTCCCACCTCAGACTTCTGAGTAGCTGGAGCTATAGCTGTGCACCACCACACCTGGCTTTTTGGTTTTTTTTTTTTTTCCC
>NW_016107700.1:1879773-1892755 GCF_001604975.1 Cebus imitator
TTGAGACAGTCTCCCTCTGTAGCCCAGGCTGGAGTGCAATGGTGTGATCTCAGCTCACTGCCACCTCTGCCTCCCAGGTCTTGGTGGTTCAAGCAATGCTCCTGCCTCAGTCTCCCGAGTAGCTGGGCTTACAGGTATATACCACCATGCCCCGCTAATTTTTGTATTTTTAGTAGACACAGGGTTTCACCATGATGGCCAGGCTGGTCTTGAACTCCTAACCTCGTGATCTGCCGACCTCAGCCTCCCAAAGTGCTGAGACTACAGGCGTGAGCCACCTCACCTGGCCGCCTGGCCTATTTTTTAGATGGCTTAGTATTTAAGTCAGTAGAGAGTAAAGCAGATTACCCTCCATAATGTGGGTGGGACTCATCCAATCAGTTGAAATTCTTAAAAGACTGAGATCACCAGAGGAAGAAATTCTGCTTCCAAGTTGCCTCAGACTTGAACTGCAAACATCAGTTTTTTTCCTGAGCCTCCAGCCTGTTGGCCTGTCGTGCAGATTCCAGACTTGCCAACTCCTACAAATGCCCAAGCCAGTTCCTTAAAATAAATCTCTCTACATATGTACACATCCTATTGGTTCTGTGTCTCTAGAAAACCCTAATACAGGCACCATAGCCTGTATTGTGTCTATACAGGCCATACCCCCTACTCAACTCTGCCACTGCAGTAAGAAACCACCATGGACAAAATGTAAACAAATAGATGTGGCTGTGTTCCAATAAAACCTGATTCACAAAAACAGGCAGCGTGCTGGATTAGGCGCATGTAATTTGTTGGCCTCCTGTCTCCTGACAAATGGGCATAGATATAGTACTTGGCACAGAGAAGGCACTTTGAGTTATAAAAATTTCATTTTTCAAAATCTGTAGGATGAAAGTGAACAAATAGCTGGGTGCGGTGGCTCACGCCTGTAATCCAAGCACTTTGGAGGCCAAGGCAAGCGGATCACCTGAGGTCGGGAGTTCAAGACCAGCCTGACCAACATGGTGAAACCCCGTCTTTAAAAATAAAAAATTTTAAAAAAAGAAAGTGAACAAATAAACAAATGAACCATTAAGAGTACACTTGCTGGCTGTAAGACCAGCAGCTGGGTTTAGAAGCAGAGGCAGCAAAAGACAGGAACTTTCAGCTGTCTTTAATTTCCACTGCCCTGACATGGATGCCTGGCGTGAAGATACATCACTTGACGTTGAAGGGGATCAGCCCAAGGGAGGAAACAAAAGCTACAGGAAAGATGCTCTGCTTTCCCCTCTCAACAGCCTGCCTTGGGGGTCCAGCTTAGCCACAGACACAATCTCTGACAGCTCCCAAGAACTAGCAGGAAGCAGCAGTATAAGAACTAGGGTTTATTTTAGCACAGAAAACACTAAAGAGCCACATTGGTAGGCCCAGGACAGGCCCAGCAGCAAATGCTGAGAAAAGCCAGTGGCCTTTTGCATAGCCTGCCCATGGTGGAGGGGTGCACCTGTGCTGGCTCCTGGGCCCACAGCCATGCTTGGGACTAGTCCAGGCTGTGCCCGCAGAGGAGCTGCTCCAAGCGGGCGCTGAGGAAGTGCTCATACCACAAATGCTGCTTGCTTCAAACAAGCACCCTCAGTGCTGCCTCCTCTGAGGCTGCCAGCTCCTTCCTGGATGTGCAGGGGCAAGAACGGAGGGGGAAGCAGAGAGAATGTCGCCTCACACGTACTCCCCACAGTCAGCGATGATCACCTTCTGCTTTGGCTTCCCGTCCTTGCTGCCCTGGGCCTTTGTGGGCAGAACAGAAATAAGGGAGTGAGGGGGAAGACTGACAGTAATTTAGGGACGCAAACCCCTGCCTGCCCATTTGCCCACTTCCACCCTGGAACCTGGGCAGCAGCAGCCCCTCCCCCTGGACACAGGCCCTGGCCATCTCTCTGAGGTCACAGAACCTCTCCAGCCCTCCCACAGGGCTGTGCTCCAAGAGCCTGGGTAAGGAGGCCCGTTCCTGGCCATATACCTCAATTTGCCGCAAGACATCCAGGCCTTCAGTGATCTCTCCGAACACCACGTGCTTGCCATCTAGCCAGTCTGTCTTGTCACATGTCAGGAAGAACTGGGAGCCATTGGTGTTTGGGCCAGAGTTGGCCATGGAGAGTAGACCTGGGGGAGAGAACAACCATCAGCTCCCCCAACCCTGTCTACCAGCCCTTAAAGGACGTCTGTGCAGGCTGACAGCAGCCCTTCAGAGAGGCAGGCTCAGACTCCGGGATGCAGACCACATGCAAATATGGCCACCTTGTCTTCGATTCAGTTAACAGTCAATAAAATGGTGAATGAGGTGTTTCAATCACTTTATACTGGTCTGTTCTTCATTCATTTATTTAACAATTAAGTGTCTACTTGGTAACCAGGTCTCTATTAAACTCTGGGAACACTGATGAGCAGAAAACAGTCCAGCCCTGGTGGAGCTCACAATCAGTGGAAAAGAGTTATTCAAAATGACAGCTAGGAAAATGAGGCCTTATGGACATTTGCCACCTAAGAGAATGTTCATGTATATGTGTGTATCTGTGTACATGTGTGTATGTATGTGTGTGTGTATGTGTGTGTCCACAAGACTCCTAAGTTTCTGACCAAGCGGCTAAGTGGATAGTGACATCATTTATTGAAACAGGGAAGTGGAGAGGAAGAGTTTCAGAGAGAACACTAAGAACTGTTTCAGACATGTGAAGTGTGAGATGCTTGTGGGATATCCAGTGAAGACAACAGGCAGGTAGTTGGACAGGGGTCTGGGCTCAGGGAGCCATCAGCATGGAGACATCAACATGCACGAGCTTAACTCAAGAGATTCTGCCGAAAGCTCTGGGACTGGGTGTGACTGCTTAGGGCACTGCTTCTCAGTGGGGTTGGTGTCCTGTCCCAAGGAAACCTCTGGAAATTTGAATTTTTTTTTTTTTTTTTGAGATGGGGATTGCTCTGTCACCCAGGCTGGAGTACAGTGGTACAATCACAGCTCACTGCATCCTCAATCTCTGGGGTTCAAGAAATCCTCTCACCTCAGCCTCCCAAGTAGCCGGGACTACAGGTATGCACCACCACACTTGGCTAATTTAACTCTTTTTTTGGTAGAGACAGGGTCTTACTATGTTATTCAGGCTGGTCTTGAACTCCTGAATTCACATGATACTTTGGCTTTGGGATGCCACTTCAGCCTCCCAAAATGTTGAGTGTACAGGCATGAGCCACCACGCCTGGCTTGAAAGTGTTTTTGACTGTCAGAAATACTGTGGGGGTGCCACTGGCATTTAGCAGGTGGGGGCTTGGAATTAGGTGTTCTGCAATGTCTGGCACAATGAAGTGTCTCATATCCTCTTGGTCTTTCAAACATCCTGCTAGGGGCTGGGTATGGATTACAGGCTGCTCATGCCTGTAATCCAGCACTTTGGGAGGCTGAGGTGGGAGGATCACTTGAAGCTAAGAGTTCTAGTCTAGCCTGGGCAATATACTGAAACCCCATGTCTACAAAAAACTTAAAAATTAGCTGGGCATTATGGGTGGCATGCAACTGTCATCCCAGCTACTTGGGAGGCTGAGGCAGGAGGACTGCTTGAGCTAAGGAGGTTGAGGCTGGAGTGAGTCATCCTGCATCACTGCACTCCAGCCTAGGCAACAGAAAGAGACCCTGTCTCAAAAAACAAAAACCAAACAACAATAACAACAAAAACAAAACAATGAATGTCCTGCCAGATATTGGTATAGGTAAAAAATGTGTTTACAGTTATCTGCACCTAAAACATAATTCAATTATACATATAAGCCCAAAGTTTTAGAGTTTTTTGGTTTTGCATGGAATCTTCTAGGAATGTAACTACTATATAAATCAACAGACTGTTCTTTACTTTGGAATCTAATCAACTTTTTCTACTATTTCACAAGGCCATATCACCAACAGCATCACTGCTCCTAGTATTTAAGTTGCCAGGTGACACTCCCATCTACATTTCTAACTGCTGCATCTGAGTATAGGTGCAGACACCTGAACAATTCACTTTGTGTTCTGACACAGCTGTGTTTAAGCATGTACATCTAGAAACATATTCACTTATTACACAAATTTGTTTATTTCCTTTGACGTTCTTCCCTATTATAGATTAATATTGATTTTTAAAATAATGATGTGGGTCAGCTATGCATGTCAGTTCAGCATAGTAAAGAAGGGCCCTACAAACCACCAGTTAGAAAAAGGGAGCAGTGGGTAACGGGCTTGTGGAGAACAAAAGACTGGGCTCTGAGGCACTTCAGTGTTTAGGGGTCAGGAAAAGAAGGAGACAGCAAAGACAGATAAAGCAGCCAACTAGGTAAAAGGAGATGAGAGGAGGAAGGAGTCCTGCCAGCCAAGTGAAAAGTCAAGGAGCACAGAGCTAATACCGGCTGAGCATCCCAAATGTGAAAATCCAAAATCCAAAATGCTCCAAAATCTGACTTCCTGAGCACTAACATTATGTTCAAAGGAAATGCTCATTGGCGCATTTCAGATTGAGATTTTCAGATTTAGGATGTTCAGCTGGTAAGTATAATGCAAATATTCCAAAATCCAAAATACTTCTGGTCCCAGCATTTCAGGAAAGGGACACTCAACCTGTAGTACGAAATGCTCCTGAGAGGCGAGATGCGGTCTGGGAGGTGGGATAAGATGATCACTACTCTTGCTACTTGGTATCTTTGGCAAGAGTGGTTTCAATGGTGAGATGGGACTAGAAGTCTGGCTAGAAGGGCTTACAGAAAACGCAAAGGCAGCAAGTCTGTACCATGTTTTCAAGAAGTTATGCTAACAGGGGGACCAGGGGCATGGGTGATAGCTGCAGAGGGAACAAGGGTCGAAGGACGAAGATTCTTTTAAAGGTTGATAACTGCATGCTTTCATGCTAATGGACTGATCTAGCAGAGCAGGGGAAATGGATTACAAGAGGGGGACAACTTTAGAAGCCATGTTCCTAAGTAGAGGAGAGGGACAAGATCCAGTCCACAGGCGGAGGGGCTGGCCTCAGGAGAGACAGCTCATCCTCTGTAATTGGAAGAAAGTCAGAGCATGCACGAGTAGAGAGATGCAGGAGGCAAAGCATTAGATGAGGCAGGAAGGTGATGATATGAGGGCTTCAGGAGTAAAGACAGGCGTGGACACATCATCTCTGATTGGGACTGAGCATCAAGTGGGGAAATCTGGTCAGGTTGGCCAGGGCCCCCTTAAGAACTATAGTTACAAATTTCAAATGGGATCGTTCAGTACAATTCTGTGTTTCTTCTCTCATTGGTGCGGGACTAACCACTGAGATTTTACTAAGTAAATCTGATGGCGGAGGCAGGGAGAGTAGTGGGGTTGAGGGCATAAGAGCATGCAACGGCAGACTACAGAATCCAAGGTGGGTTAAGAGAAAGTGTGGACATGGCTGGGGATGGATAGTACCTGAATGTAAGCAAGCTGATGCCACCCTAGAGAGGCTGCATGCTTCTCCGGTGTCTGGTGGCTGTGTCTCCTCCAGACTCTTCGTCCCTCAGCCAGAACCACAGCCCGCCCTTCCGTCCTGCATGGCCATCCCACCCTCGCCCAGTCTCCCTTGCCACCATATGCCAACTGGCTCCTACCTGGTCCCGTGTGCTTGAGGATAAAGTTTTCATCATCGAATTTCTTCCCATAGATGGACTTGCCTCCAGTACCATTGTGGTTTGTGAAATCACCGCCCTGGCACATGAACTGGGGGATGATGCGGTGGAAGCTGCTTCCCTTAAAGCCAAAGCCCTTTTCATGGGTGCACAGGCAGCGGAAATTCTCTGGAATTGAAAAAGGAAAGAGCGCTGAGGTTAAAAAATAAAACAAAATAAAACAAGCAAAACCTCAGAAAAACTGTTTTGTTTAATGTTCATATTTTTGTTTAAAAATAAGAGACACTCATTATAATATACCCTTGCAGTACTAACCTTGTAAGGACCAAAAGGGATTCTTTTGTTTTGAGACACAGTTTCACTCTTGTTACTTAGGCTGGAATGCAATGGCGCAATCTCAGTTCACTGCAGCCTCCACCTCCTGGGCTCAAGCCATTCCCCTGCCTCAGCCTCCCGAGTGGCTGGGACTACGGGTGTGCGCCATACACCTGGCTAATTCTGTATTTTCAGTAGAGACGGGGTTTTACCATGCTGGTCAAGCTGGTCTGGAACTCCTGACCTCAGATGATCCGCCCACCTCGGCCTCCCAAAGTGCTAGGATTACAGGTGTGAGCCACTACTCTGCAGGAGACAGAATCTCCTGCTGCTATAGGAGATTCTGATGAAAGGGGATTGAATATACATATACTAGCTCTGTTCCCTTCCAAAACCACGTAGCAAACTGATTCTTTAAAATAAAAAACAAAGGATCTTAGAAGAAAACATATGGGCAAATCTTCATGACTCTGGATTTGGCAATGGTTTCTTAAATATCACACCAAAAGCATAGGTAAAAGAAAAAATAGATAATTAGATTTTATCAAATTTTAAGACATGCATCAAAGAACTATACCAGTAGAGGGCAAAGCAACCCACAGAATGGGAGAATGCTTATTTGCAAATCATATTTAATAAGGGTTTAATATCCAAAATGTATAATGAACTCTTATAATTCAACAACAAAAAGGCCAGGCATGATGTAATCCCAGTGCTTTGGGAGGCCAAGGGAGGAGGATCACTGGAGGTCAAGGGTCCAAAGCTATAGTAAGCCATGACCTCGCCACTGCACTCCAGCCTGGGAGACAGAGCAAGACCCTGTCTCTCAAAACAAACAGACAGACAAAAAAAAACCCAAACAATCCAGTTAATAAATGAGCCAAAGATTTGAAGAGATATTTCTCCAAAGAAGATATACAAATGGCCAACAAACACATGAAAAGATGCTCAACATCATTAGTCAGTAGGGAATAAAAATAAAAACTACAATGAGATACCATTTCACAACTGTTAAGAGAAGATGTTGGCCGGGCACAGTGGCTAACACCTGTAATCCCAGCACTTTGGGAGGCCGAGGGAGGTGGATCACGAGGTCAGGAGTGTGAGACCGGCCTGGCCAAGATGGTGAAACCCCATTTCTACTAAAAACAAAAAATTAGCTGGGCATGGTGGCAGGCGCCTTTAATCTCAGCTACTTGGGAGGCTGAGGCACGAGAATCACTTGAACCCAGAAGATGGAGGCTGCAGTGAGCCAATATGGCATCACTGTACTCCAGCCTGGGCGACAGTGCAAGACACCATCTCAAAAAAAAAAAAAAAAAGAAAGAAAAAGAAGACGTGAAAAAATTGAAACATTCATACATTGCTAGTAGAAATGTAAAATAACCCAGCCACTAGGGAAAATAGTTTGGCATTTCCACAAAAAGTTAAATATAGAGTTACCATATGACTAAGCATTTCCACTCCTAGGCATATATATCTAAAAGAATTGAAAATAGGGATTTAAACATATATGTGGATATTCACACCGGATTATTTACAAATAAGTCAAAAGATGAAAACAATGTGCAAGTATCCATCAATAAATGAATAAACAAGATATTTATTCCAAATATAACAATATTATTCAGCCATAAAAAGGTATGCAGCACTGCTAAATGGTAATGGAAGAACCTTGAAACCATTATGCTATGCAAAATAAGGCATGAAAAAGGATAGCTATTGTGTGATTCCACTTACATGAAAAATCTAGGATAGGCCAATTCATAGACACAAAGATTAGAGGTTATCAGAAGCTAAGGGGAGAAGAAAATGGGGAGTTATTGTTTAATAGGTACCTTTAACAATAAGAGGTTTTGGGCTGGGCATGGTGGCTCATGCCTGTAATCCCAGCAGTTTGGGAGGCCGAGGCGGGCAGATCACAAGGTCAGGAGTTTGAGACCAGCCTGACAAACATGGTGAAACCCCGTCTCTACTAAAAAGACAAAAATTAGCCAGGCATGGTGGTGCATGCCTGTAATCCCACCTCCTCAGGAGGCTAAGGCAGGAGAATCGCTTGAACCTGAGAGGTAGAGGCTGCAGTGAGCCGAGATCGTGCCAGGGCACTCCAGCCTGGGTAACAGAGTGAGACTCCATCTCAAAGAATAAAATAAAATAATAAAATAAATAAAATAAGAGGTTTTGTTTAGGGTGATCAAAAAATTTTCAACAGCGAAATTAATTAATTAACAGTAATTAATGCAAACAAAATGTACATTTTAAAACTTAAAAATCGGGGAGGAAGAGACAATAGCAACGAACATTTCTGAAATTACAAAACAAATAGATGAGTCCTAAATGATAAAGCAGACCCAAGAAAGCTGAATATTAAGCTGGTAAAAGCCAAGAAGCAACTCAGTTTGCACTCCAAAAGCTCAGAGAAACAGGTGCAGGTAATCCTGGAGACCGTAAGTTTGGCTGAAAGCCTGTATAAGAAAGTGGTTAATCCTTGGGCTCCTCTCCCTGACTCTGCAGCTGGGGGCCACCCTCCCCCACCTGGTAGCCAGCTGGGGGTCTAGTCTTCAGTAGGTTAAAGCAGGGGGTCTCTGGACTAGGATATCCTACACGTAGTAAGGGCTGAGGTATGTAACGACAAGTAGAGATTACATGAAAGCTTATATACTGAATGTTGAGGCATTCAGCCCTGCCCTCATCTCTGCTTAACAAGATGCAGACACCTGGATGCAAAGCCCCCAGCAGGATAATCTGGGAGAAAATCAGGAATGATTACATCAAAAACTGCACAAACAAGGCAATTATCGATTCCAGGCAAAACAAAATGCTGTGCATGAAAGGAAGTTATCACATGGTGCCTACATTGTTAAAATAATTTAGGACCTAACCAAAATTATGGTACCTATACAGGGGCAGAGAAGGGGATTTTTAAAAACTAATTCCTCATCCTCTGAAGTAGAAAATCAGAAGATAATGCTTAAAATGGAAAACAGGAAGTAGAAATATAAACCTGTTATCTATCAACATGGAAATAAAAATCAAAAGACATAAGAGTTGAAATCGGCTCCTCTGAGGAACAGCAAATGGTGTTGGCAGCAGGGCATAGGGACAGCACCAGGGGATGACTGTTTTTCCAAAACAAGCTTTGTAAAGTTGAATTCACTCTTTATATGTCTAGATAATAATAAAATTTATATTAAAAAGAGAATAAATAGAGTCAATATTTAATAAGTTACAAAGAATACTCAATAAAAGCACTAGTTACTTCTAGAATTCAGGACTGGATGTAGAGGAGGGAAAACAACTTAAGTTTTCAATTTATTGTCTTAATTATTATTGGAATATATGTGTATGGTATTCTTTTTTTAAAAAAAAAATACATTATTTATTTGTATTTTAAAAAAATGATTATTAAAAAGTAGTAAGCCAGCACTTATAAAGCTTCAAAAACACCTGCTCTGACTCATCTGTTACTAGATCCCAGGATCTGAGATGCCTCAAATCAACTTAGGTCAGAAGCAATATCAAGGGCACAAGAAGTAAAGTGGCAAGAACCTGGGAAAGGCTCACTGCTCAGCCACCAGCCTCCCGCCTTCCTGACCCCGGCGTCCCACTCACCTGCTGTCATGGGCACAACATCGGAACGCAGGAGCATCTGGATTCGGCCGGCCGGCTTGTTCCCAATCTTGATGTCCATATACACCTGAGGATTTGACCGGGCCTTTTTAGCAGCAGGCTCTCCCTAGGTGCAGAAGAAATTGCTAGTTAGAGAGAGCTCCCTGATGCCCCAAGTAGGAGCTGAGTATTCTACACACCCATCCAGAACACAGCTCCAATAAGCAGGCTGGAGCAAGTGCTGACGGGGAAGGCCTTGGCCTTGACAGGGCTGCAGGAGGCAGGGGCCACAGTCGTGGCGCCCAGCTGGATGCCCAGTGACAGGAGACCTCAGTACTGGCTAACCTGAGCCCCACACACAGGCATGTCATCTCATCAGGCTTGCCCTCAGACGTATCGGCTTCCTCCTCTTGCTTTACAGTCACAGAACAGCGCTTTTCTGGCCTATGATCCACAACTCTCAACATCTTCAAATGCCAATTCCAGCCCACACACTGTCCTCTAGTTAGGCAGACCATGTCCCACCACCTCCTCCCCTATGCTTGGCCCTGCACACACGGCTGGCTACATAGAAGCAAGGCGGCAGCCCTCTTGCTCAGATCTAAGTGCTCAGAAGACAGTGGAGGATGCTGGGCCTTGCTTTGTGCTCTAAGTAGATAAGACTAAGCAGAGGATACAGGGGGATTCAGGGGGACTCCACTGAGTGTGATGGCCACTTTATGAGTTCTGCTTTCCATCCAAATTTTTGGCTTGGGCCAATGTGTGGATGAATGGTAGCAAATTAGCCAAGACTGAGATCACAGAAGACAGGATTAGAGAAGCTGGGGATTCATTTTAGGCAAACTTAGGCTGCCTATGAGACTTGCAGGCAGAAATATCTGAAGCTCAGGACTAGAAACAGACCATGAAGGTCAACAGCATAAGAGAGGCTGCATAAAATTACAGACTGACTGCTACTGTTTCAGCTGAGAGAAAAGACAGAAACCATGAGCCAACAAAGAAATACAGAAGAATGACAACACTCACAAGGTACCTGGAGGAGGGGAAGTCCAAGAAGCAACTGTCAGAGACCTATGCTGAGAATCAGGGGGCAGTGCCCCAGTAGGTTCTCTTAGGACTGGAGAACCATGAACCCATGTACAGGGTAAAGGAAGGTAGCACTACCCTATCCTGTCACCCCTGCATTAGCACAGGAATAGGAAGACCATGAGCCTCATGCCAAACTCCTCAGTGAAGGAGGGGGACTGATCAGGAGGGATGAAGAGCAGCACCTCAGACAATCACAAATCCATACCTGAGCAGAGCTGAGACACTCATCACATAGAACACAACGTGGACGAGAGACCCAAAGCTTTGCCCTCAAATTCACTCAATACTGACTTTACCAAAGTACTAAGAATTCATTATTCATTCCCTCCACTTTGGTATATATGTATCTGCAAATTTCCATTAAAACTTGAAAAAAAAAAAAAAGTCTCCTGCAGACAGTGCCAGCCTGTCCTCTAAAAGCAGGAGACTTCATTCTCACCTCCTGGGTCTCTGCTTTGGGAGGCTCTGACCCTTCTTCCTCTTTATTCTCTTCAAGTGTCTTCCCAGAAAACTTCTTCAACCAGTCATCATCTGACCAAACTGAAAGAAAAGAATCAAACAAATGTTAATTCAAGCTATCAGCTTGAACTGAAAAGTATCTGCTTTGGTCAGCAAAGTGGAAGATGCTATGTGGCCTCTATGCCAGACAATTCCCCACTGAGAACTCCCAGGGGTAAGGAAAGTTCCCACCCAGAATGTTGGCCATTAAGTCCAGCTCTCAGTAGGGCTAAGGTAAGTAGGTATGCTGAAAGCAAAGGTATAGCCTTTGCTGGTTTCAGCCCTTGATGGAGTACCCCAAGAATGGAATATCAAGAAAACTGGGAAAGATGAGATCAAGCAGGAATTTCTCTCATAACAAAAACAATTACTCTGGCTTTGCTGAGAAGCTCAAACTCACTTTTTGTTTCCCTACAAAGGTGGTGCATGCCCCTCCCGACGTGAACCATCATCTACTCCTATCTACCAGGAAGCAGCATTTAGAGCACTGACTTCCAAGTAAATAGAGACAAAAAATGCAACTAAGGCCAAATTGCTGAACATCACAGGGAATCTAGAAGTTGCTCCTACTCACCTGGCCTGGAAGAGCCTTCCTTAATTCTCATTGGTTTAGCCAAATTGACACGAATTGTACGTCCAAAAAGCTCAGATTCATTCTGTAAAGATTGAAAATCCAGCTGCTTAAACTCTCTTAGGTTAACAGAGAGCCAGCCAGCTTTCCATATACTTCTGAGACGCACTCATGATTTGTCCTCCGTTAATCCCTGAGCCCCTACCAGTAAGCTATGCACCCACCCCAAAGCCACCTGTGACTTGCAGGGAACTCTAGAACCATCACACACCCACCTTTCTTTCATACCAGCACACAAAGACCTCTATTACCAAAAGTAACTCTGGGTTCAGAACACTCCAAAATTACAAGAATAAATGCAGTTTCCCAGTATCTGAGTTCACCTTCAAAAGTCAAGATAAGCTTTGTTTCCATTTTGTTTTTTTTTGTGGGGGGAGAGGGTTTGAGATGGAGTTTTGCTCTTGTTATCCAGGCTGGAGTGCAATGGCTCAAACTTGTAACCTCCGCCTACCAGGTTCAAGCGATTCTCCTGCCTCAGCCTCCCAAGTAGCTGGGATTATAGGCATGCGCTGCCACACCCAGCTAATTTTTTGTATTTTTAGTAGAGATGGGGTTTCTCCATATTGGTCAGGCTTGTCTCGAACTCCTGACCTCAGGTGATCCACCCACCTCAGCTTCCCAAAGTGCTGGGACTACCAGCATAAGCCACCACACCCAGCAAAGATAAGCTCTGAAGTGAAAGAAAAATGATCTCTGACAGCTGAGGAATACGTTTGGTGAATGGATAACAGAACAAGGAATAAAAGAACATTTCATTATCTAAAGATAATATCAGTATCAGGAAAGGTCACTTAATGTGAATCCACTTAAAGTAGTGATGAAGATTTCATGGTAAAAGTGAAAATTATAAAAGGTTTGATTGGGAAACTAATGAAACTAAAAATAAGTTTCTTACAATTAATATTCAGGATTAACTATGCATTAACTAGTAGAAAGAAATGTAACAGGCTGGGCGCGGTGGCTCATGCCTTTAATTCTAGCACTTTGGCTGAGACAGGTGGATCACCTGAGGTCAGGAGTTCAAGACCAGCCTGGCCAACATGGTGAAACCCCATCTCTACTAAAAATATAAAACTTAGCCACGTGTGATGGCACATGCCTGTGATCCCAGCTATTCGGGAGGCTGAGGCAAGAGAATCACTTGAACCCAGGAGGCAGAGGTTGCGGTGAGCAAAGATTGCACATCATTAGACTCCAGCCTGGGCTTCAGAG
>NW_016107700.1:1892765-1901532 GCF_001604975.1 Cebus imitator
AAAAAAAAAAAAAAAAAAAAAGAAATATAATAGGTAGCCCTGTTGGCTTGAGCCTGTAATTCCAGCTACTTGGGAGGCTGAGAAGGCAGGACTGCTTGAACCTAGGAGTTCAAGACTGTTTAAAAAAAAGTAACAGGCACAGTTTGAAGTATTTTTTCCAACAAAATTCTGTCAACAGTATGGTATCTTTGCACTTCATATCAGACATGAAAATTAAAAGGATCTCAAGGACGGCACAAACACTAAAGAGCATTATCATTTTTCCCAAGGATCTTTCCAAAATATCCAAATCATTTGTATCAGTGATTTGCAGCTGTCATAATTAAATTTCTCTTCTCAATTGTAAATTGGTCTAATAGTTCATGAAATCTTGCTATTTTGCAAAATATGCAGTTTACACTGTGCAATCAATTTGCGCTGTTTGCAATTTACCATCCTACACATGAGACAGCCAGTGAGAGATTGATCAACAAGGAAGATGAGGACTTATATTATTGTTAAATGGGAAAGGAGTCTAAGAACTGGTTTTATAAGTGATCAATTCACAGTGAATATTTTCACATGAGAATTTTTACCTCCCCTTGTAACCTTGTAACTTTGGAAGTCCAGGAAACTGATATATGACTAAGGACCCTCTGTACCACCAAAAAGCAATTTCAGCTATAACGAAGATTCCCAGCCATACCATGTTGTCGATAGCAGCTGCAGCATCCTGCCAAGGAAAGACAAAGGTGCAAGTTTAGGCTTACAGCCAAACACTTCTTAGGGTGTCTAAACACATACTCAGAAGCAAAAATCTAGGAAAATGCCACCTCTACATTTCTTGCCTAGGTTGTGTGTGTTTCTAATAAAGAGCCCTTCCTGGCTGATTTTAGAGCTGGTGGTGCAACAATCTGCCATCTAGTTGAAGGCACAAGAAATAATCACCACTGCTGCCAGGCAAGAATGCTCAATGAACAGAGGTCTAGGAGCTCCACTGCAGGGCAAGAAGGGGAGGGCCTGGAAGAAGGTCTGATGTGTTATTCACAGTCCAGTCTGATTATGTGAGGGAAGCTTTTCTTAGAACAACACTTACTTCTGATCTCTCTGGCAGTATCAGCTTAAGGCCCAACAACCTAATCAAATGGTAAAAAGCTTCCTTTGTAATCAGTAACACTACCACAAACCAATGACTAAACACTAGTAACACAGACTCTCACCTCTGCCAACTCGAATTCAACAAAAGCAAATCCTCGGTGCTTTTCTGCAAAATGGAAAAACAAAAACAAGTAATTACTATGTGGGGCAATCGGAAGAAACAGGATGGTCACAAAGTGAAGTCAGTTACATGCCCTATCTAAACACCTGTAATTCTATCCAATAGTTATTTAAGAAGAAGGAATCTCATTCTTTGATTATTCTTAAACAATACTTTAAGCAATAATAAACTTTGTTTTTTTAATGGACATAGCTGAATAACAAACTGTATTTTTAATCTTTAAAATAAGTATTATTCGACAAAAGCCAAACTTAAAACCTTAACTATTACATGCAAGGCAACTAGAAAAATAAAGACGGCCAGGTGCAGTGGCTCACGCCTGTAATCCCAGCACTTTGGGAGGCTGAGATGGGTGGATCACGAGGTCAGAAGATCGAGACCAACCTGGTCAACACGCTGAAACCCCATCTCTACTAAAATACAAAAAAAAAAAAAAGATTAGCCAGGTGCGGTGGTGCACACTTGTAGTCCCAGCTACTCGGGAGGCTGAGGAAGGGGAATCGCTTGAACCTAGGAGACGAAGACTGCAGTGAACCAAGATCACGCCACTGCACTCCAGCCTGGCAACAGAGCGAGACTCCATCTCAAAAAAAATAACTAATTAATTTTAAAAAGCAAGTCATTTGACCCCTCAATTATCTATCCAAATATACATTTTGTGTATCAACTGTGCATAAAGCATGAATCCTAAAACTTGATAAAGATGTTCAGTCTTTATCCTCAGGAAAATGCTGAACTAACTAGAAAGGCCAAGCACAACGATGTTAATTATAGAACTCGGAGCTAGAAGGGCCCTTAGAAAACCAATATAACCTTCCCATTTTACAATTACTCAGTCCCAGACAGTTTAAAGACCTTGCTAACGGTCATATGTAAGTTTGATGATAAAACTGGGCCTAAAACTACAATCCTACAAATGACAACAAAGGTAAAATAGAAAACTGAACGGTAACTGTGATACCAACTGAAGGGAAACCCACTCAGGTATTCAGAGGCCAAGAACCCCACCCCCGCCCACCATTACGGGGGTAGGCTTTCCTGCTGCCTCATTTAATAGCACAGCTGCCAAGTAGGAGCAGGTGGGATAGGGTACCCATCCAGATAGATTAATTTTAATTTTTTTTCTTTTTTTCATGTTTTTTTCCTTTACTGTCCTCCAAAGTTAATGAATTGAACCAAACATCCAGGTAGATTAAAACCACATTCAAATCTCAATGTAGTTCAAACCTATCTCCCTACTGGTCTACTGAAAAACCTGTCTTTTTTTTTTTTTTTTTTGAGACGGAGTTTCGCTCTTGTTACCCAGGCTGGAGTGCAATGGCGCAATCTCGGCTCACCGCAACCTCCGCCTCCTGGGTTCAGGCAATTCTCCTGCCTCAGCCTCCTCAGTAGCTGGGATTACAGGCACGCGCCACCATGCCCAGCTAATTTTTTATAGTTTTAGTAGAGACGGGGTTTCACCGTGTTGACCAGGATGGTCTCGATCTCTTGACCTCGTGATCCACCCGCCTTGGCCTCCCAAAGTGCTGGAATTATAGGCGTGAGCCACTGCGCCCGGCCGTAAAACCTGTCTTATCTCAATCCAACAGCTGAAGACTCTGAAAAGTACTTAAAGTTCACAACCACATGGCCTCAGAACATTCCTTCTCCATCAAGATCACTGTCACCAGGCACCTTCATGAACTTAACTGTAGTGTATACTAACTATATTTAGAATACATATTTAGAATTGTGATGTGACTTTAATTTTTTTTTAAGGCCTTTTCCTAATAGGAGGATTCTGAACGTGAGAGACACTAAAATAACTCACCTGTTTCATAATCCAGAGGAATCTGAATATCTGTGATGTCTCCAAAAGGAATGAATGCAGCATGAAGAACTTTGTCATCCACCTCCTCTGCCAGCCCACCTGCAAATAAGCCAAGGCCCTTCTGAACCACTGATCTCCATACTCTTGCAGAAGTCCTCGGCAGCCCAGTTAGGATGCTAGCCAGGAGACAGGGTCCTTCCATTCAGTTCTTTGGGTACACACACACACACAACCCTCTCATATCTGCCCATCCATACTTATGAAAACATTCCTCTCTTCACCCTGCTTTCAGATTCTCATCTAGTCATGGGTTTACTGCAATAGCTTCACAACTGACCTCCCTGCCTCCATTCCCTCTACCAATTCCACAAAGCCTACTAGAATGATCTTAGGAAAATGCAGATTTGAACCCGTAAATTCTCTGCTTAAACTCCTTCAAACACTTCCCACTGTCCTCAGGATAAAGTGCAAACTCCTTAGTGGTAGCCACCTCTCCAGCTTCTTTGCTTTGCTTCCCAATTCCTTGGGTCTCCTGAAAAATAGCCCACTTGCCCCCAAGTGTCAGGCTATTTCACACCTTTGGACCTCTGCTTTTGCGACTCCCTTGCAGTGAACAGCCTTGCTTCTGCTTTGGTAACGTACCTAACTTCTGCTCATCAGTTCTGGCATCACCTCATCCAGAGTTTGCCCTCACTTCTCCAGATGGGTCATTTGTCCCGCAGCCAAGCCCCCATCATCGTGGTCCATCCCCACTACAGCGCTTATCAAAAGTGTGCTACTGAGGTAATTCCCACTTCTTTTCTGGCTAGTCTGGGAACTCCTTCCCTTATGGCTGGGGCTGGGGCTGAGCCGTCACTGCACTGGATATTTGTAAAACAAATTAACAGGAGGATCTGGAGGACCATAATATTCCTCTACCGCTCCTCGGGGCCCGTTGGAGCTCAGCCGGCTAGGAAGTCAGAATTCCGTCTCGGGTTCACACACCTGAGGTGTGCGGCAAGGCTGTTCACTGCAAGGGCGTTCGCAAAAGCAGAGGTCCAAAGGTGAGAAATAGCCTGACACTTAGCAGCAAATGGGTCATTCTTCAGGAGACCCAGGGAATTAGGAAGCAAAGCAAAGAAGCTGGAGAAGTGGCTACCGCTAAGGAGTTTGCACTTTTTCCTGAGGACAGTGGGAAGCCTTTGAAGGAGTTTAATCAGAGAAGTTACGGTTTCAAATCTACATTTTCCCAAGATTATTCTAGTTTGCTACCATCTACTAAAGCCAGAGCTATACCGCCAGGACCACCGCCAGAGATCCAGCCTTGACAGCTGCTCGCCGTCCTCCTGGTTCAGAGACGTGTCCCACCCCACGCCCCGACCCTCTGGGGGTCGCGTTCGCCCAGACACCGCCTAGCGCCACTGCCTGCTCACCCACGTACAAAACGCGCTTGGTAGTGGCCATGTTGCTCGCGCGCTTTTCCGCCGGAAGCCAGCACTCGGCCCGCCCCCTTTCCCATTGTCCCGCCCCCTTCCCCACTGTTCCGCCCCCCTCTGGCCCCGCCCCATCCCCGCAGCCCTTACCTCTCAGACCCCGCCCACCCTGGCGTTGGTCCAACCCGCAACCCGCTACTAGGAAGCATCGGGGGCAGTGTGTGGTGCGCCATGGTGAACAAAGGGACGTGGTCCTGGCGCTTTCCCGTGCTCATGGTGTTGGGGCAGGCAAACCTTGGCCAAATCAACCCGACTCTTTTGTGCAAACGATAAACTACGGTGCGTGGTCAACCTGCGCGTCTTTTTTTTGATAACCCAGGAGCTGAGAATGATTTTTTACCTTTGAAATAGTTGGGAAAAAATTAAGAATATTTTCTTGCCCGGGCGTGGTGGCTCACGCTTGTAATCCCAGCACTTTGGGAGGCTGAGGCGGGCGGATTACTTGAGGTCAGGAATTCGAGAACAGCCTTGCCAGCATGGTGAAACCCCGTCTCTACTAAAAATATAAAAATTAGCTGGGCGTGGTGGCGGGCTCCTGTAATCCCAGCTGCTCAGGAGGCTGAGGCTGGAGAATCGCTTGAACCCAGGAGGTGGAGGTTGCAATGACTGGAGATCGCGCCATTGCACTCCAGCCCCAGAGACAAGAGCGAAACACCGTCTCTCTCTCTCTATATATATATATATTTTTTTTTTCTTAGCACATGAAAATTAATGTGAAATTAAAATTTCACTGTCCATAAAGAAAGCTTTATGGGGACACAGCCGGGCTAATTTCCGTAAGTATGACCGTGGCTGCTTTCCTGCTGCAAGGGCAGAAGAGCTATGGCCTGCAAAGCCTACAGTAATATTTACCGTCTGGCTCTTCAGGAAGAACGTTTGCCGACTCTTGTGTTAGGTTTTGAAGGGAAGGCAAGGGTTAAAGAAACACACACACACACACACACACACACACACACAGGGAGGCTCGACACCAAACACAGGCTTTATGTCTAGCATAAAACCTACAGAAGTGGGGAACCAGCCTAATGCCAGTGCCCACCACTGTTTACAGGCTGGAACGATTTATAGGTATGGGCGGGAGGGGTCTAGGCAGTATGGCTTACCGCCCAGCAAGGTATTGATAAGATGTTCTCATGAAGATGTGGTTTGGCCCTTGTTCCAGTTGGATGTCATCGTGGTATCCCTTGGACCTTTGCCCAGCAAGATATGACCGGGATGTTTCTTTAGTTGGGCCTTTGTCCGTCTTGTGGTCACGTGGTTAGGCAGGAGGTTTCTCACAGCCCAGACCCCTGTGAAATGTTTCACTTTGACCAAGGTCTGCAAAATAGCAGGGAGCTTACAAAATGGTGCAGTTTGGACTAGTATCTTGGACTAAACCCACTAATAAATAAATTACAGGTGGACATAATGGTAGGAAATAATGGGACCATCTATTTTAGATAGAGCAGGGGGTTAAGACCTTCCTGAGGTGACATTTAATTTGAATTCAGAAGAAGGAGCCAGAGAGAGGAGGAGACAGCTTCTGCACACTCAAGGAACTAAAAGACCAGAGACTGGGGTGGTGGAGTGGAGGGCATGATAATCAGATGGGAAAGGTGGGCAGAGGGCCACATCATGAGGATGCTGTAAGCCACCTGGAAGATTTGGGGGCTTTGAGAAGCTGCTGAGTTACAACAGTTACATGGTCACGTCCTTTTAAATAGTGCTCTGACCACTAGGCCCAGAATGAATTGGTTGGAACCCTGGAGACCAGGAGTTAATGGCACAAACTGGGGAAGAGTTGATATTGGCTCTGTTCCTCCAATCCACTTGTCCAGGTGATTTTTTTTTTTTTTTTTTTTTTTGACAGGCGCTGTCACTGCATTCCAGCCTGGGTCTCTCACCCAGTCTGGAATGCAGTGATATGATCATGGCTCACTGCAGCCTCAATCTCCCAGCCTCAAGTGATCCTCCCACCTCAGCATCCCAAGTAGCAACTGGGAGCACAGGTGTACATCACCATGCGGGGCTATTTTTTTTTTTTTAAGATGGGGTCTTGCCGTGTTGCCCAGGCTGTTCTCAAACTCCTGGACTCAAGCGATCCTCCCACTCAGCCTCCCAAAGATCTGGGATTACAGGTGTGAGCCACTACACCTGGCCTAGGGTGATCTTTCTTCAAAATAAACTTAAATTCTCTAGAACTCCCTACTTAAATCACTGTTGCTGCTAACAAGGTCCTTGACAAGGGGTCCCTGCCTACCTCAAGTCAACCCTGCTTCCACATCAGCTACCCACCTACTTAGCAGAGGCACTTTTCCCTTACCTCTGCTTTTGCTCATTTAATTCTCCCTTTTCTGCATCTGGAGGCACACACCAGTCCTTGCAGTCCTTGCAGAGGTTCCAGTTAAGCTTTACTCACCCAAATCCCAGATAGACAGAGTCCATAGTCCCCAAGTTCAGAAGACATTTGGAACACACCCTGTAGCTATAGTCAGGTACGTCTCTCTCTCCCAGTAGATCAAGATATTTGACACCACGGCCTGTACCCATTGTATTCCCAGAGCTAAGCAGTGGCTGCACACACAGGTAACCTTACCAACCTCATGCCAAACCAGGGAGTCGATGCTTATAGGAATGAGGCTATGAGATCTGATTAGGAGAGCTCTTTGTGTACCCATCACTATTCCAAACCAAAAGGTCACTCTCAAGAAGAATCTGACCAGGTGTCCTTTATGTGGTGTAGTATAATAAAAAATAGATATTTGGTCTTTGTCCTAGTTCCTGGTACAGAGTTTCTAAACCCCTTGGAATATCCTGAGTGCTGTGTCTTTTGTTATGGATAATGAGCCCATTTTGACCATATGTAAGTTTATGTGAAGCAGGTGAAGTTTGTTCCTTCTACCTTGAGTAGGTAGAACCCCTAGCTCGCTTCAGAATGGGAGTTGGTCACCAGAGAAACCAACTATATGGTTAGAGGGTTGGGACTTCAGCTCCCGCCTCCAACCTCTGAGGAGAGGAGGGGCTTGGAAATTGGGTTCAATCAGCCATGCCTAAGTAATGAAACCTCATATACACTCTAAATGCAGTTTGAGGAATTTCCAGGTTGGCGAACACATTGATGTGCCTGGAACACAGCATGCCTGGAGAGGGCATGGAAGCTTTCCAGCCACTCTGCATTTCCACCTTGCCCTATGCATCTCTTCCTGTAATCTTTACAGCCAGGTTTGAATCCATTGTTTGGATGAGCAGCAACACACTTCTCCTGTGGGGAGAATAGTTCATAAAAAGAAAAAACAAATGGAATCTCAATAACCATGTTGTCTGGGTCAGCACCAGCTTCTGGCCCTCTTTTCCTTTACAGGTGCATGGGTCACTCAGCACCTGTTTCTGCTCTTGGGAAAATGTTCTTGGCAGCATGGAAGCCGTCGGGGGTTCCTGGCCCACACATGGACCTCAGGCTGGGATGCCTGGGAACAAGGAGAGGCAGTGGGTTAGCACCTAAGGAAAGGACAGCACTCGATGGTGGTCCGAGTTAGGACATTCCCACCGCTCAACACCTGAAGGCTACCATTCGGAATCCAAAGGAAGGGAAGAAGTAATGGTATTTGACCAAATTCAGCCCATTGTGAGGGGAGTGGTGGTGACATAAAACTATATAGATTCTCCACCGAGCACAATGCCTCACACCTGTAATCCCAGCACTTTGGGAGACTGAGACAGGTAGATTTCTTGAACTCAGGAGTTCGAGACCAGCCTGGTCAATATGGCAAACCCCTGTCTCTACTAAAAACACAAAAAGTAGCCAGCATGGTGGTATGCATCTGTAGCCTCACCTACTCAGGAGTTTGAGGCAGGAAAATTGCTTGAATTTGGGAGGGAGAGGCTGCAGTGATCCGAGATCATGCCACTGCACTCCAGCCTGGGTGATGGAGTGAAACTCGGTCTCAAAAAACATAACTATGAGGTTGGGCATGGTGGCTCACACCTATAATTCAAGCAATTTGGGAGGCCAAGGTGGGCGGATCACTTGAGTTCAGGAGTTCAAGACCAGTCTGGCCAACATGGTGAAACCCTGTCTCTACTAAAAATACAAAAATTAGCTTGGCGTGGTGGTACGCCCTGTTATCCCAGCTACTTGGGAGGCTGAGGCAGGAGAATCATTTGAACCCGGGAGCCAGAGGTTGCAGTAAACTGAGATGGCACCACTGCACTCCAGCCTCGGTGATAGAGTGAGACTCCGTCTCAAAA
>NW_016107700.1:1901589-1906287 GCF_001604975.1 Cebus imitator
AAAAAAAAAAAAAAAACAACAAAACAAACAGAAAAACTACATAGATTCTCATCATATGTGTAATAACATGCAACATAATTAGAAAGGGGAGGTGAAAAGAGCCCATCCAGAACATACCTACTCTGTGTTGGGCTTAGTGCTAGGGAGGTATTTCCACAGACATTTAGTTATCACAAACTTAACATAGAGATTATCTCCCAGTTTTACCAATGAGGTCAATTTACTCACATTAGCAGAGTAATAACTGAGTATTAATTTGTTGATTGAATATGTAACTATCTTTAGCAGTACAGCTTTTTCTAAGGACCACATTATCCCCTTTGGAGGGATTCCCAGAAGTGACTGAACCAAAAGGTGTAAATACCAAAACAGTTATAACTATGATATGTCATGATGCGTCTTTCATTAAATGCTCTAGAAATATTAGCATATGATGTCAGTGACAAGCTCCAGTCTAGAAGTAGGTCCCTGAAGGCAGTACAAAGTCTCAGTATCTTTTCATGTGGCACTAAGCTTTGGAAATCACTTTAGAAAGCTTTAGGTAGGTGAAATGAATGGGACCATGGGAACCCATTCTGTCTCCTGTATTTCTGAGGGGAGCAGTTAGACATCATAGTCACATGGAAGCATGGGAATCATTCTGTCTCCTGTATTTCTGAGAGGAGCAGTTAGACATCATAGTCACACTTAGCACAATTTATATTTGCATCTACTTTTTTTTTTTTTTTTTTTAAGACAGGGTCTCATTCTGTTGCCCAGGCTGGAGTGCAGTGGCATGATCATGGCTCACAGCAGCAGCCTCAAGCCTCTACCTCCGGGGCTCAACCTCTTGCCTCAGCCTCCCGAGTAGCTGGACTACCAACTAGCATGCACCAGCATGCCTGGCTGATTTTTCTATTTTTTGTAGAGACGGGGTTTTGCCACATTGCCCAGGCTGGTCTCGAACTCCTGGGCTCAAGCGATCCTCCCACCTCAGTCTTCTAGAGTGCTGGGATTACAGGCATGAGCTGCAGCACCTGGCTGCATTTACATTTTTTAAAGTATTCAAAAGTAGAGGATTCATTTACTTCTTAAAACCCCTTTTTTCCAGCCAGAGAAAGAACATTTTGAAAGCAGGGACCATGTCAATTTGCTTACCACTGATATCCCAGTCCACTGTACAATTCCTTGGTATTTAGTAGGCTTTTAATATCTGATGAATGAAGCAGAGAAAAGTTTTTTGAAAATAAAGTTGAAACGGAAAATTCTATTCTTAGCATACTGGGTGCCTGGGTTCCGCTACAGAGGCTGAATCACAAGCCCTGGGCTGCCAGCGTCGAAGGTGTGTTTATACAGGGCAACCGCACAAGGAGGAGCAGTGAGCATGGATGTGGTGGCACAGGTGCTAAAGCTGTACAGCTGCAGGATTCTCAAAGAAAAGAACAAACTCAGTTCAAGTTCATCACTCTTAGCAACCACAGTCTCCAAGAGTCTTCCTTTGATTCTTAACTGAGTCAGTGTTTGTATCATGGAGATTGTTTGAGGGACTAGAAGCTAAAAGAGTCTACCTGCCAGTCAGTGACATTCTTCTTCACTGGTAGCAGGAGGGACAGATGTCCAAGTTCTGCCAAGACCTAGGGCTGGTGGCCACTTTTCCTGCTTTACACCACAGCCTCTTAGGGCTGCATCATTTACCAGTGCCCTAAACTCTAGCTTCCTGGGTCTGGCAGGTTCCATATTCTAAGATAGTGGTCCTAAAATATGAACCTGCATCAGAATCATCGGAAGGTTCATTAAAACACAGATTGCTAAGCTCTACTCCCAGGATTGCTGACTCAATAGGTGAAGTCAAGAATGCTCACCTCTAACAAGTTCCCAGGTCATTTCGAAGCTGCTGCTGTGGGGACTATCCTTTGAGAACCACTTTTTCCAAGAAAAATAATGACAGGCTAAGAGGAACCCATTCTGGGTGCAAACATTTTGCAGGTGTGTTGTCTGGAAAGAATTTTAAAACAATAATAAAACAACTAAAAAGCCCGGGTGTGGTGGCTCATACCTGTAATCCCAGCACTTTGGGAGCCCAAGGCGGGTGGATCACCTGAGGTCAGGAGTTCGAGACCAGACTGACGAACATGTTGAAACCCCGTCTTTAAAAACAATAACAACAACAACAACAACAACAACAACAACTAAAAAGTCATTCACTTTTGACTGGGCGCAGTGGCTCACGCCTATAATCCCAGCACTTTGGGTGGCCGATGCGGGCGGATCACGAGGTCAAGATAAGAGACCATCCTGGCCATGGTGAAACACCATCTCTACTAAAAATACAAAAATTAGCCGGGCGTGGTAGCACATGCCTGTGGTCCCAGCTACTCGGGAGGCTGAGGCGGAAGAATCGTTTGAACCCAGGAGGCAGAGGTTGCAGTGAGCCGAGATTGCGCCACTACACTCCAGCCTGGAGACAGAGCAAGACTCCATCTTAAAAAAAAAAAAAAAAAAATCTCTACAGAAAATACAAAAAAAACCATAGTTTGGCATGCTGGCATATGCCTTTAGTCCCAGCTACTTGGGAGGCTGAGGTAGGAGGATCACCTGAACTCGGGAGGTCAAGGCTGCAGTGAGCCATGATCGTATCACTCAAGCCTGGGCAATAAGACCCTGTCTCAAAAACAAAGGTAAGACAGGTAAGACCCTGTTTCAAAAAAAAAAAGGCTGTGGCTTATTCCTGTAATCCCAGCACTTTGGGAGGCTGAGGCCGGTGGATCACTTGAAGCCAGGAGTTTGAGACCAGCCTGACCGACATGAAGAAACTCCGTCTCTACTAAAAATACAAAAATTAGCCAGGTATGGTGGTGAATGCCTGTAATCCCAGATACTCGGGAGGCTGAGGCACGATAATTGCTTGAGAGGTGGAAGTTGCAGTGAGCCGAGATCACACCACTGCACTCCAGCCTGGGTGACAGAGACTCTGTTAAAAAAAAAAAAAAAAAGTCAGTCACTTTTTATTATTATCATGTTCATGCAACTCTGAACAATATTAGTCACAAAATACTCCTGAAAAAAAACTTTCAATTGTTTCTAAGTTGAAATCGTTGCTATGGGTACTCTTAAATATCAATCAAATTAGCACATTTTATTACTTATCCTTAATAAGCACTGTAGTCTATATAAAAGTTAATTTGCGAATCTTACGATACAGTTGATCTCTAAGACACTTGGACTGAGCTACATGTGCTTGTTTGGCAGGTAAATTCTTACTGATTCAGAACAGTTTGAGCTCCTTCAAGCTCACTGTGGTCACAGTTTGTGTTTCTAAGCCTTGTGTTACTAAAGATTGCATTTAAACTATAGATTTAAAATGAAACAGGATATGGTTGTATGTGATTTTTCTTTTCCAGGTAATGTTTTTTAATGGAGTGAAATTTTAGATGAAGTTTCTAAGACAAAATATTTGCAAACAGTGGGACTTGGTCTTGAATGATATAGAGTAAATTGGTAACCTTTACAATTGTCACATGGATTTGGCAATGATCTCCTAGACAAGAGAGCAAGAACATAAGCAACAAAAGAAAAAAATAAGTAAATTAGACACCATCAAAATTAAAAGCTGTTATACATCAGACAACCCTATCAAGAAAGTGAAAAGACAACACACAGAATGGGAGAAAACATTGGCAACTAATATATCTGACAGGAATCTGGTACCCAGAATATGTAAATAACTTTTTCAACTCAACAATAGAAAGTCTTATTAATATATGGGCAAATGACTTGAATAAACATTTCTCCAAAGAAGATAGGCAAATGGCCAACAAGTAGGTGACAAGATCAACATTGGTAGCTAGGGAAATACAAATCAAAACCACAATGAGATACCACTTCACATCCATTAGACTGGCCATCCTAAAAAATGAAATATAACAAGTGTTGGCAAGGATGCGGAGAAATTGGAACCCTTGTACACTGCTAGTGAGAATGTTAAATGATGTAGATTTCTACTCTGGAAAATAGTTTCAGCTGTACCTCAAAACACTAAACATAATTACTATATGCCCCAGCATTTCCAACCTAACTACATACCTAAAATAATTGAAAACAAATGTTCAAACAACAACTTGTACACAAATGTTTATAGCAGCACCATACACAATCGCCAAAATATGGAAATAACACAAGTGTCCATCAACAAATGAATGGATTTTAAAATGTGGTGTATCAATATAGTGAAAAGTTACTCAGCCATAAAAAGAAATGAAGCACTGATACATGTTAAAACATGGATGAACTTTGAAAACATTACACTAAGTGAAAGAAGCCAGACGCAAAAGGCCACTTATTATATGATTCCATTTACAATGACTGCTTAGGCACAGGGTTTCCTTTTCTGGGGATGAAAATGTTCTGAAAGTGTTACTGAAACACTAGGGGTTCAGTCTAGGTCCTGCTGCTCACAGCACAGAAAGCCAATGACTGAGACAATGAAAGAAGAAGGTTTTAATCGGGTGCTGCAGCTGAGAAGATGGAAACTCAGTTTCAAATCCATCTCCTTGACTGACTAAAACTAAGGGTTTACATAACAGTGAAGAAATATAACAATGCATAAGAAAACAGAAACTGGGGAGGGACAAGGAAGCAAACAAACATGATGAATGAAGGGTTTGGCATCTGATTGTTGGAATGTGGTGATTTGGTGAGTTTCCATTTTTTGATACTTTT
>NW_016107700.1:1906927-1924631 GCF_001604975.1 Cebus imitator
AAGAGAAAGAAAGAGGGAAGGAAGGAAGGAAGGAAGGAAAGAAAGAAAGAAAGGAAGGAAGGAAGGAAGGAAGGAAGGAAGGAAGGAAGGAAGGAAGGAAGGAAGGAAGGAAGAAAGAAAGAAAGAAAGAAAGAAAGAAAGAAAGAAAGAAAGAAAGAAAGAAAGAAAGAAAGAAAGAAAAGGAAGGAAGGGAAGGGGAGAGAGAGAGAGAAAGCAAGAAGGAAACAAAGAAAGGATTGTCTATTGGGTAGGACTTCTGGTGATGGTGGAATGAAGAGTTCACAAACTCTCTCATGAAAAACAACTATAAAACTGGACAGAATTGTCAAAGACAGCCATCTCAGGGCTCTAGAAATTGACAATGCACACAGCAAACTGAGAAGTGTTTATTGATGAAAAACTGCCGAATTTCAGCCAAGAACAGTGGGAAGCTGTGATGTTCTTGCCTGGTACTCTCATCTTTCCCCTCCCTGTCCAGTACAGATGGCATAGCCATGCTACAGGACAGAGCTGGCTGTGAAAAACAGCAGTTTTGCTGCTACTGGAAAGGGCACACTTGATTTAGAATAGAGAACAAAAAACATATGCCAATTTATATTCTCAGTAAGAATATCAAGCTCATTGGAAATTGAACTGGGAAAGCCCATAGCTCTGCTAGCCTGAGATTGCAGTCCCACTTGGCAGCCAGGCCAGAAATTTAGCAGGAGATCCTGGAAACACGAAAACTGAAGAGGGACTGGATGAGCTCTCCCCACATCCCTGGCTGGCTGGAAGGCTGCACCACACATGTACGGGCAAGGCCCAAGAAGGCTCAAGCTCTGCACACATTCCTGGCAGACTTGGAGACTATCCACACAAAAGAAGTACCAGGGAAGTCCATTGGAAAGGGAAACCTTGGGAAAACTTGAAAAGTGCCCAAACTTTGAATGCACTCCTCAACCCACACAGAGATTCATAGGCAAAGAGTGGAAGGCTTGCTGGCACAAAGTGTTTGAGTAAAACCTCTGACTAATCATTGGTTTACCACTAAGATATTCAGACCCACCCACCCACAAGGGTGGCTCTAGGAAGCCAACACTTAAAAAAATAAGAATTAGAAAAAAAGAAAAAACACCCAAGACACACAACTCTAAAACACTGCTAAGAGACAGATTCTGCAAATTTAATCTAGGCAAGTTTCTAAAAGGCAAAGCAAATAATAAACAAACAAACAAAAAAACCAGCCAGGTGTGGTGGCTCATGCCTGTAATTCCAGCACTTTAGGAGGCTGAGGTGGGAGGATCATTTGAGCTCAAATTTTGAGACCAGCCTGGGCAACATAGTGGTGATATGGAAATGCTGGTAAAGGAAGAGCGTAGTCCCCCACCTTTTTTTTTTTTTTTGAGGTGGAGTCTTGCTCTGTCACCCAGGCTGGAATGCAGTGGGATGATCTCTACTCACCACAACCTCTGCCTCCTGGGTTCAAGCAATTCTCCTGCCTCAGCCTCTGAGTAGCTGGGATTACAGGCATGTGCCACCACGTCTGGCTAATTTTTTGTATTTTTAATAGGCACAGGGTTTCACCATGTTGGCTAAGCTGGTCTTGAACTCCTGACCCTGTGATCCATCTGCCTCAGCCTCCCAAAGTGAGGGGATTACAGGCGTGAGCTGCTGCGCCCACCCCTAGCATAGTCCCTTTTAAATGATATGGAATGGGGGAAAGGGAGTGCTGGGTAGAGGAGGGCATGGTCCCTGGCTAGGGCTCCAACCCCATGGACCTGGGTAAGGACAAGCATTTTTGTTTTTCTGCCCAAATGTTGCATTTCCCAAGACCACCCTGACCTGCCACATCCCCATCCTGTGCCTATAAAAACCCTGAGCCCTGGCCAGGCACGGTGGCTCACACCTGTAATCCCAGCACTTTGGGAGGCAGAGGCGGGTGGATCACAGAGTCAAGAGGTTGAGATCATCCTGGCCAACATGGTAAAACCCTGTCTCTACTAAAAATACAAAAATGAGCCAGGTGTGGTGACGCGCACCTGTAGTCCCAGCTACTTGGAAGGCTGAAGGAGGAGGATTGCTTGAACCTGGGAGACTGAGGTTACAGTGAGCCAAGATCACGCCACTGCATTCTAGCTTGGCAACAGAGAGAGACTCTGTCTCAAAACAAAAACAAAAACCCTGAGCCTCTAGCAGGCAGACACACAAGCTGCTGGATATGGACAGGAGCAGATCAGCAGAAGAACACAGAGACAGCTGAATGTAGAGAGGACCACATCAGCAGAGGAACACAGGCACCAGCCTGCCACCAGGCCACTGACTGGCAGAACAACTCAGAGTGTGGCTGGGGCAGTCAGAGGAGAGCCTGGGTCACTGAGCAGCCCCACTCCAGGGAAAAACCATCTCTCTTCTGGCTCCCCCATCTGCTAAGAGCTACTTCCACTTAATAAAACTTTGCACTCATTCTCCAAGCCCACTTGTGATCCAATTCTTCCCGGTACACCAAGGCAAGAACCCCAGGATACGGAAAGCCCTCTGTCCTTTTGACAGAGTAGAGGGTCTAATTGAGCTGGTGAACACAAGCGCTCTAGAGACAGCAAGACTAAAAGAGCATTCTGTAACACACTCCCACTGGGGCTTCAGCTGTAAACATTCACCCCTAGACACTGCCATAGGATCAGAGCCCCAAAACCTCCCCACCGGCATGCTCCCCTAGAGGTTTGAAGAGCAGAGCCCTGAAGAAACGAGCCACTTCCCCATCGCACACCCTGTGAAGGGGGACAAGGGAACTTTCCTTTGTAAAGACCCTATCTTCACAAAAAAATAAATAGTTAAATTAGTCAGGCATGGTAGCATGCACCTTGAGTCCCAGGTTTTCAGGAGGCTGAAGTGGGAGGACTGTTTGAAGCCTGGGAGTCGAGGGTGAAGTCTGCAGTGAATAGTGATTCTGCCAATGCACTCCAGCCTGGCTGACAGAGTGAGACCCTGTCTCAAACAAAACAAAACAAAACTAACCAGCAATATAAACAACCCTCATGGGAAAAATCAGAATCCAGAGTCACTATAGCATAGTATTATTACTATTATTTTATTTCGAGACAGAATTTTGCTCTTGTTGCCGAGGCTGGAGGGCAGTGGCATGATCTCGGCTCACTGCAACCTCTGTCTCCTGGGTTCAAGTGATTCTCCTACCTCAGCCTACTGAGTAGCTGGGATTACAGGCGTGAGCCACCACGCCCAGCATCATATTATTTTAAAATCCAGTTTTTGACAAAGATGATGAGACATGCAAAGAAACAGGAAGACATGACTTAATATACTCAGAAAAAAAAAAACTCATCAATAGAAAATCATTACTTTTCAAGACCAGCCTGGGCAACAAAGTGAGACTCTGTCTCAAAAAAACAAAAAATCAATAGATACATTAAAATAGTAAACTTAAAAAAGTTTTTAACACAAAAGAAGGAGTCAAGAAAGGGCAGAGAAATAGGACAGGATAAATATAGAAAACAAATAGAAAAATGGCAGTCATAAGTGCAGCCATATCAATAATTACATTAAATGTGAATAGACAGAAAATGCAAGACCAGGTGTTGCATTTAGCAAACAAAGACATCAAAGCAGCTATTATAAATATGTTACAAAATTTATAGTAACAATGTTTAGAGAAATAAAAAAATTTAATGTCAAAGACTCAACAAATGGTAAATCTCAATAAAGAACTAGAAGCTGGCTGGGCACAGTGGCTTATCCCTGTAATCCCAGCACTTTGGGAAGCCAAGGCAGGCAGATCATGAGGTTAGGAGATGGAGACAATCCTGGACAACATGGTGAAACCCCATCTCTACTAAAATACAAAAAATTAGCCGGCCACGGTGGCATGCCCTGTAGTCCCAGCTACTTTGGAGGCTGAGGCAGGGTAATTGCTTGAACCCAGGAGGCAGAGGTTGCAATGAGCCAAGATTGTGCCACTGCACTCCAGCCTGGTGACAGACTAAGACTCCATCTCAAAAGAAAAAAAAGAAAAAAGAGCTAGAAGCTATAAACGAGAATTAAATGGAAATTATAGAGTCAAAAAGTACTATGACAAATGAAAAATTCACTAAATGGACTCAGCAGCAGACCTGAGATGGCAGAAGAAAGAATCAATGAACTTGAAGATAGTAGAATAAAAATAATCTAATCTGAGGAAGAGAGAGAAAGATGAAAGAAAAGGAACAGAGCCTCAGAGATCTGTGGTATATCATGAAGCATACAAACCTATGTCTAAGCGTGATGTCTATGGGAGTCCCGGAAAGATAAGGGAGAGAAAGGGGAAGAAAACATACTTGAAGAAATAATGGACAAAAATTTTCCAAATTTGAAAATTCATCTACCGATTCAAGAAACCCAAGGAACTCCAAGTAAGAGAAACATAAAGAAATCCACATTTAAACACATTGTGATCAAACTGTGTTTTTTGTTATTTGTTTGTGTGGGTTTTTTTGAGACAGAGTCTTGCTCTGTTGCCCAGGCTGGAGCGCAGAGGTATGATCTTGGCTCACTACAATCTCCACCTCCCAGGTTCAAGTGATTCTCTTGCCTTCACCTCCCAAGTGGCTGGAATTACAGGTGTGCTCCGCATGGAGAAACCCCGTCTCTACAAAAAACACAAAAATTAGCTGGGTGTGGTGGTGCACACCTGTAATCCCTTAGGTACTGGGAAGGCTAAGACACGAGAATTGCTTGAACCTGGGAGGTGGAGGTTGCAGTGAGCTAAGATTGTGCCACAGCACTCTAGCTTGGACAACAAAGTGAGACTCTATCTTAAAAAAAAAAAAAAGATACATTAAAATAGTAAACTTAAACAAATTTTTTAGCACAAAAGAAGGCAGTCAAGGAAAGGCCGAGAAATAGGACAGGATAAATATGGAAAACAAATAGAAAAATGAAAGTCATAAGTGCAGCCATACCAATAATTGCATTAAATGTGAATAGACAGAAAAAGCAGACTATCAGACTAAATGTTTTAAAAAGCAGGATTTAATTATATATTGTCTATCAGAGACATATGATTGTCTATCAGACACACAAGATCACACAACTGCACTCCACCTTAGGCAAGACAGAGCAAGACTCTGTCTCAAAAATAAATCAAATTCAAAGACAGAAGTAAGTTGAAGGTAAAAGGATAATAAAAGATATATCACATAAACAGGAACCCTAAGAGAGCTAAAGTGGCTGTATTAATATCAGACAAAATAGGCTTTAAGATAAGAATATTACTAGAGAAAGTTAAAAAGTACTCCTACAACTCAGTAATAAGAAGACAAATGATCTAATTTTAAAATGGGTGGCTGGGCACAGTGGCTCACCCCTGTAAATCTCAGCAGTTTGGGAGGCTGAGGCGGGTGGATCACCCGAGGTCAGGAATTGGAGACCAGCCTGACCAACATGGAGAAACTCTGTCTCTACTAAAAATACAAAATTTGCCAGGCGTGGTGGCACATGCCTGTAATCTCAGGAGGCTAAGGCTAGAATTGCTTGAACTCAGGAGGCGGAGGTTGAGGTGAGCCAAGATCACGCCATTGCACTCCAGCCTGGGCGACAGAACAAGACTCTGTCTCAAAAAAAAAAAAAGTTAGCTGGGCATGGTGGCTGATACATATAATCCTAGCTACTTGGGAATCTGAGGCAGCAGAATTGCTTGAAGCTGGGAGGCGGAGGTTACAGTGAACCAAAATCACACAACTGCACTCCACCTTAGGTGACAGAGCAAGCCTCTGTCTCATAAATAGATAAATTAATTAAAATGGGCAAAAAAATTTGAATAGACATTTCACCAGAGGAGAGATGAAGAGACAAAGAATTGATGAGCAAATGAAAAGATGCTCAATATCTTTAGTCATTTGGTATATGCATATTAAAACCAAAATGGATACGCTACTCACGTGTGTAGTTCCAGTACTTTGGGAGGTCAAGATGGGCGGATTACTTGAGCTCAGCAGTTTGAAACCAGCCTGGGCAACATAGTGAGACATATCTCTACCAAAAAAAAAAAAAAAAAAAGAAAGAAAGAAAAGAAAAGAAAACCACAAAAATTAGCCGGGTAGGGTGGCACATGCTCTGTGGTCCCAGCTCCCAGGGAGGATGAGGTGGGGTGATCAATTAAGCCCAGGAGGGTGAGGCTGCAGTGAGCCATGATCCTGCCACTGCACTTCAGCAAAAAAAGAAAATACAGTGCTGATGGAATATAAAAGGTGCACCTATTTTGAAAAGAGTTTGGCACCTACTAAAATTTAAACTCTATGATCCAACAATACCTCTCCTACATATCTACCCAAGAGAAAAATATATGTCCACATAAAGACTTGTCCATGAAATGTTCACAGCACAATTGTTCATAAATAGCTGAAATGTGAAAACAATGCAATATCCATCAAGTGGTGAGTGCATAAAGAAAATATCCACATAATGGAATGCCATTCAGCAATTTAAAAAGGGACAAACCGATAGATGCTACATGGCTGAACTTCAAAAACACATTGCTAAGTGAAAGAAGCTAATCACAAAAGACGACATATTGTATGATTCCATTTTTATGAAATTTCCCAAAAAAATCAAATATATAGACAGTGAAAGCAGATCAATAGTTGCTTTGGGATGGAGCTGGGAGCAGGGATTGACTACAAATGGACACAAGTAAACGTTTTTGGATGATGAAAATATTAAAGCTGGATTGTGATTTAGAGAGTTACTTAAGATCATTGAATTATACATGTATAATAGGTGCTTTTTGTGATAGGTAAGTTACAACTCAATAAAGCAGTTTTAAAATTAATCACTTTCAACTGGTGTACAAAATTATAGGGGTGGGCATTAATTATGGAACAACAAAATGAAAATGGATATTAGCTTAGAAAAATAGTCCAAAGGGGAATACTGGGAGAAACATTAAAAGATATTGCTCGCACATGTAATCCCAGCACCATGGGAGGTCAAGGCAGATGGATCACTTGAGGCCAGGAGTTCAAGACCAGCCTGGCCAACATGGTGAAATCCTATCTCTACTATCCCTACTGAAAATACAAAAATTAGCCAGGCATGTTGGCACACACCTGTAGTACTAGCTACTCGGGAGGCTAAAATGGGAGAATCACTTGAACCCAGCAGGTGGAGGTTGCAGTGACCTGAGATCATGCCACTACACTGCAGCCTGGGCAACAGAGTGAGACTGTCTCAAAAATAAGTTTTTAAAAAAGATACCAGTCTTACACTACCAGAATAAATAAAAAATGATATTGTTTGTAGGACTAAATTGTTTTCACAGAGAACTAGACACTCATTCTAAACAAATTGGTCAAATAATGCTAATGTTCATCAGGATTTAGCAAATTTCTGATTTTTGCAGGAGAAGCAAAAACCCTTTTATTTGAACCAAATATAACATAAATAATTGATAAAGTTTCTGGTAGATATATTTTAATGGAAATTTTCTGACTGAGGAGACATTTGAAAGTTACTTGATTAAGTTCCAATGAATAAATACATGGACAGAATTTTAATCTCTGGAATTTGAGATGAGATTTTTATAAATCTTTGCAAAATGTATCCTACGCTTCAGACTTTTCCTAAGTATTTGTATATATGTTGCTTCATGTGAAAGAACCTTTTTAAATTTGAAATAAAATGGGTTTTTCAATCAACTCTGAGTGAAGATAGAAAAATATATCTGTGTTATAGTTTTTTAAGAATTTGTCTAGCAGGTTTTCCAGTTTTTACTAGAAACTCCCCCATAAAGAGAAAAAGCAAAATCTGTCTGTACTGTCTGTTGAACATAAGAATGCAAAAAAGATAACTTAGACACAGCCATTGACAAATTTGCAGAAGTTAAGGCTTAAAAATTATAATCATAATATTAATTATTGTGACAGAACAAAATCAGCATAAAGTTTATTTCCTTTTTTCAAGAAACACATTAATGTAATTAAAATTATTAATTAACTACTCCTTTCATTTTTTTGTATTGTAATATTTGTTTATATTGGCACTTATTTATTTAGACAAAAGTCCTTACTATTTGCTTTTATTTTCTGGGACTTATTTTTTTATTTTATTTTTTTTTTTGAGATACAGTTTTGTTCTTGAGGCCCAGGCTAGAGTGCAATGGCGTGATCTCGGCTCACTGCAACCTCCGCCTCCTGGATTCAAGCAATTCTCCTGCCTCAGCCTTCCGAGTAGCTGGGATTACAGGCACCTGCCACCATGCCTGGCTAAGTTTTGTATTTTTAGTAGAGACAGGGTTTCACTATGTTGTCCAGGCTAGTCTTGAACTCCTGATCTCAGGTGATCCACCCTCCTTGGCCTCCCAAAGTGCTGGGATTACAGGTGTGAGCCACCGCGCCTGGCCTATTATTATTATTATTCATTTTATTTTATGATTTTACTGAAAATGATTTTGTCATATGAAAAGAAAGGACAGTAAAAAAAGTTATTTTTTTAATTCCAGGTGGCAAATAAGCTAGGCACACACCTGAGTAAAAGTGAATGAAGAAATTCCTACCCTTACGTTTGTATTCACTCATTCGAGAAGTATTTACTAAGCAAGTGTAATATACCAGGAAATGTTCTAGATGCTGGGGATACAGGAAATCCCTATAACTCATGGAGTTTACATTCTAGCGATTCACTCAGGAATCCTGTATGGAGCTCTCCTTTTCCATCCAAGTGCAGTGGTTATTGGAGCTGGCTTGCATCAGCTTATGAGAGCCAGGAATGTGCATCTCTTTCCAACTCCCTATTCAATGATGTTATGCTAGTAACTTCCAATTGGCCATGGTGGGAATATTTACACCATGGAAATAGGCAAAAGCTCTAAATCAGGGCTTTTGCTTTTGGAGTTAGTTGCTAAATATTGATCAGCCTACGATTACAAGTCATCCAGTCAGAGAGTTCTTCCCTGATTATTCATTTATAGAAGACTGCCCCAGTTATTCTGTCATAGCTCCCTGTGTTATTTATTTTATAGCATTTATTACTCCTAGAAATGCTCTGTTCCACTGATTTATTCCACTGGTATTTATTGAGTGCTTACTATATGCCAGGAACTGTTAAAGTACTTGGGATCTAACAAAACAGAGATCTCAACCCTTGTGGGGCTTACATTCTAGCATGGGCAGACGGATTTTTAAAACAATGAGCACAATAAGTAAATTTTGGGGGGTTTTAGAAGGTGATAAGTTCTGTGAAGGGGTGGAGGAAAAAGTAGAGGAGGGCAAGGAGGATCTGAGTTAGGGACATGAGTGATGATTCTAAACGGAGAAGTCAGTGTGGGTCTCATTGAGGTTATATGGAAATGCGGACCAGAATAAGGTAAGGGAATTATCTGTATGAACAGTATTCCAGACAGATGGAAAAGTCCGAGCCCAGAACCTACACTGGCCTGGACTGGCAAGTTCTAGGAACAGCAAGGCCAGTGGGGCTGAAGTGGAGTGAGCTGAGACAGGTGGCTGGAGAGATGAGGTCAGTTCATGTGAGGCTTTGTAGGTGCTTAAAAGACTAATGTGCTTGGACTCTACTGGGCTCTCTGCCCCTTTAGGTTGATCTGAATTAATTCTACTCTATTTAATTTCTGTAGTTTAACAATCGTTATATCTGATATTTTATTCTTTTTTCAGAAGTATCTTGCATATTCATGGACATTTACTCTTTTATATGAACTTTAGGACCTATTAATCCAGTTACAATAAAAAATCCTGCAGAGTTTGTATTGGAATGAATGAAAATTGTAGATTTATTTGGGGAGAGAAGTGATACCTTTGTAATAGGAAGTATTCCCATCCATATCTTGCCATTTATTATTTTATTTATGTTCTTTTTATATATTTAAAAACATTTTGTATTGTCCTCTATGAAGATCTAGTACATCCTTTATGAGATACATTCCTAGATGCCTTAGAGTTATTATTGACCCTGTGAATGGTATCCTTTATGCCTAATACTCTCTTATTAATTTAAATAGTTTTTCTCTAGATTCTCTGGATTTTGTGATTGACTGTAATATCAACTGCAAATATGGATAGTGTTCTCTTTTTCTATGCTAATACGTCTTACTTATTTCTCTTACTACATTGGCTAGGAGCTCCAGTATAATCGTGAATAGTAGTGCTGATAGCAGTCTTGTTCCTGACTTAATGGAAATGCTTCCAGACTTTTAAGCATAAAGTTTATGTTTGGGGTAGATACACTTTAACAGATTGAAAAAGTTCCCTTCTATTCCTAATTTGCTAAGGGTTTTGAAAATTATGAATCTACATTTAGTTTTGTTGAATGATGTTTTTAGATTTTTGAGAGGATCGTATGATTTTTCTCCTTTATCAGTTAATTGGCAAATCACAGGGGAAAATCTCCTAATGTTAAATTATCCTTCTGTGAGTAAAGGGAAAATTAATAACAGGCCAGGGCTCATGCAAGCCTGCCTGACACTGACCTTGGTCTTCCACAATACTGTTACCTTGGAAACTGCAGAGTTAACATAAACAGGGGATATTGTGTATGCTGACTACACAATTGTGTGGAACTGTGCATGGGTTTGGAGGTGTTGCCAGTGAGCGTACAGGCCATGAACTTATGCAACTGTGAATGGTGGGAAATACTGGTGGGAAATAGAGGCTTCAGGTTATTTTTAATTTTTTTTTTCAGAGACAGGGTCTTGCTTGAGACCCAGGCTGATCTCACACTAGGTCCAAGCTATCCTCCTGCCTCCGACTTTCAAAGTGCTGGGATTACAGGTGTGTGCCCCTGCAACTGGCTAAGGCTTTAGGTTCTATGAGTCAAAGTGGTCACTGCACACCTTGGCTCTCCTGTGGCAGCTGTAAGTGCCCTATGGATGAATGAAAACAGGACCTGTGTACTTGGGTAGCCACTGGGCCATCTGGTGAGATGAAGATGCAGCATCTGCCATATCTCCTGCCTTATATTCTAGGTTACAATTTATTGCCATCTCATGAGTCTTACTGCCAATTTGAACCTATAATCACAGCTGTAGTCTGCAGCTTCTTTCAGGGATTATATTTAGCATAATTACGGGGGCTGTATTTTAACTTTACCTCTAGGGGGCAGTCATGGACCATAAATTGGTATGCTGTTTTAAAAATCATCTTGAATAAATTAAACTGAATGCCCTTTTAGGTATGTACTTTTTTATTTTTTTTATTATTTTTTTTATTTTACAGATGAAGAAACTGAGACTTAAAAAAATCTAAATAACTTTCTTAGTCCACATACATTGTAAGTAGCAAAAAGCAGATCTGGGGTTTTAACCTACATTTATTTGCCACTAAAGTACATGCCCTTAATACACACAGAGGAACCCCCACTTCTCTCTTCTTCCCGCCTGTCCCCTCTCTATCCCTTTACCCCTAGAAGCAGTCAGCTAAGTGGTTAAATGCACTAATTCTGAAGTCAACCTGCTTGACTAGGGAAGATTGGCCCATATAGGTACCTAAAGGTTAGAATAGCAGCAGGAGATTCACATGAAAAATAAATTACCTACCACACCTACCAAAGTCTGACTCTGTGGCTTACCAGCTGTGTGACCATGGGAAGGTTACTTCATTCTTCTGTGGCACAGGTCCATCTGTAAAAGTGAGATGATAGAGGAAATTTTGCTAAGCCTTGAGCATGTGTAGATGGACTTACACCCTGCATGGCTCTGAGACTGGAAGAGTAATAAAATGCAAATATCGATCAGTTAGGGTCCTAGAAGAAGGAACCAAAGCAACTGCTTCTGGGAAAATTGATCAGAAAAAAGAAAACATAACAAACAAAAACAAAAACCTTAACCTGATGAGGAACTTTTTGTGTTTGTGATTTGTGCCTCAGCTGTTTAATTGGATTCAACTTCATGGATTTACCGGGTCAACAAAGTTTCCAAAAAGCACAAATGCGCGGGCATGGTGGCTCAAACCTGTAATCCCAGCACTTTGGAGGCCGAGGCAGGTTGATCACGAGGTCAGGAGATCCAGACCATCCTGGCTAACACGGTGAAACCCTGTCTCTACTAAAAATGCAAAAATTTAGCTGGGCATAGTGGCACACGCCTGTAATCCCAGCTACTCTGAAGGCTGAGGCAGGAGAATCAGTTGAACTGGGGAGGTGGAGGTTGCAGTGAACCGAGATGGCACCACTGCACTCCAGCAACAGAGCAAGACTCCAGCTCAAAGAAAAGCACAAATGGAAGTGGGGCTCAGCTCCGTTAGGCCAGATAATCCTGAGAGGACAAACTAAGGCCTTATTTAAACCAATCACCTCTCCTTATGAAACTGTGTGGCTTTTACCCTTACAAGCCCACCTTTATCTTTGGACTGGGTGTCAGTCTTCATGAGACCTGCTCTTCCTTGTATATTACTCACCTAAGAGTAAACCCTTAATGTTCATATGAAAGAGTGGTCAATAGCACTGATCATCAGAGAAATGCAAATCAAAACTACAATGAGATATCATCTCTCTCCAGTTAATTAAAATGGCTTTTATCCAAAAGTCAGGCTATGACAAATGCCGGTGAGGATGCGGAGACATGGAGAACCCTCATACGCTGCTGGTAGGAAGGTGAATTAGCACAACCACTATGGAGAACAGTTTGGAGGTTCATCAAAAATCTAAATAGAGCTACTCTATGAAACAGCAATCCCGCTACTGAGAATATACCCAAAAGAAAGGAAATCAGTATTTCAAAGAGATATCTGCACTCTCATGTTTACTGCAGCACTATTCACAATAGTCAAGATTTGGAAACAACTTATGTGTCCATCAACAGACAAATGGATAAAGAAAATGTGGTACATATACACAATTGAGTACTATTTAGCTATAAAAAAGAATGAGATTCCGTCATTTACAACAATGGAATGGATGGAACTGGAGGTTATTATGTTAAGTGACATGAGCCAGGCACAGAAAGACAAATTTCACATGTTCTCACTCATTTGTGGAAGCTAAAATTTAAAATAATTGAACTCATGGTGATAGAGTAGAAGAATGGTTAGCAGAGGATGCAAAAGGTCGTGGGAAGGGTGGGGAGAAGAAATGAGGAAGCTTCCTAGGTACAAAAATAGAATGAATGAGAGCTAGTATTTGATAGCACTACAGGAGAACTATAATCAATAATAATTTAATTTTACATTAAAAATAACTAAAAGAGTATAATTTGATTGTTTGTAACACAAATGATAAATGCTTGGGGTGATGAATACCCCATTTACCCTGACGTAATTATTACACATTGCATGCCTGTATCAAAATATCCCATGTGCCCCATAAATATATACACCTACTATGCACCTACAAAAATACAAAATAAACTCTGTTTAAAAAAAAGAAAAGGAAGCTCTCAATGCGTTAGCTAATCGTCCTGAGTTATTCGTTAATATTTAACCTGAAGACCCAATCCTGCATGGCCTAACTTTGTATTGGATCAGGTTTCCTCTGCCTTACTTAGCAGTACACTCAGTTTAATACTCACTACATATCAGTGTTTATCTGGTCTTTTATTAGGGAAAATAGTTCCTATCTCATAAGATTACTTTGATGATGAAATGAGATGACACATGTAGAACAAAGCCTGAGGTGGCAAGAGCTCAATAAATGTTACTGTCATTAATTCAACAAACATCATTTTTAGCATCTCCTATATCAGACACGATTCTCCATCCAAAGGATACTAAGGTCTTTGTATCAGGAAGGGTCTAATCAGGACAGAAACCACAGCAGTTATTTGAGCAGAGAAAATTTAATATAAAGAATCATTGTCAGCCAGGTGTAGTGGCTCACACCTGTAATCCAGCACTTTGGGAGGCCAAGGCAGGCAGATCATCTGAGGTCAGGAGTTTAAGACCAGCCTGGCCAACATGGTGAAACCCTGTCTCTACTAAAAATACAAAAATTAGCTAGGTGTGACGGTGTGTACCTGTATTCCCAGCTACTTGGGAGGCTGAGGCAGAACTGCTTAATCCTGGGAGGCAGAGGTTGCAGTGAGCTGAGATTGCGCCATTGTACTCCAGCCTGGAAGACAAGAGCAAGACTCTGTCTCAATATATATATAGTTGTCTATGTGTAAAGTTACTAACTGCTGAACTGAAAAGGACTTATGATTTCTTGAAGGCAGAAGTTAGAGGAAGCAATGACCACTCCTAGAGCTGGGAGGACAAAGGGAAGGTATTTAAATGATTAAAATGCCAGCTTAGCCAAGGGGCCCTACAGAGCTGCACCTCAGATCTCTGAGGAAGAGGTACCACTCAGCTGTTGCTGGAGTCTGAATGAAGCATAATAAGGCTGCTCTGCAAATGTTGGGAAAATTGCGAAGTGGATTCAGCAACCTCCACAGGAAGGAACTGCCTCTGATGCAAGGCAAGCGAGCCCCAAAGAGGAGCTTAGCCCCCAAGGGTTCTTGGCTTTGCACAAGAGAGAATCCAAGGGTAAGCCAGAGGCAGAAGAAAACAGCTTTACTGAGGAAGCAGTGTTACAGCTGCGGTGGTGTTACATGTTCCAGCTCTGTGACTGCTCCTGCAGAGCAAGGCTGCCCTGGAGGCGGAGAGTAGCAGCTCAGGGCAGTTTTGCAGTCATATTTATACACACTTTTAATTGCATGCAGATCAAGGGGCAGTTTGTGCAGAAATTTCCGCGGAAGGCACAGCCTTTTTGGGTCATTATCATTGCCATGGAAAGGGGCAGTTGCCATGCAACTCCCTGGTGTTGCCATGACAATGATAAACTGACATGGTACACAGTGGGCATGTGTGATTAGAAGACTGCTTCCACTCCTACCCTGTTTTAGCTAGTCCTCAATCTGGTCCAGTGTCTGAGCCCCACCTCTGGAGTCCAGTCCCGCCTCCTACCTCACTGTGGCCCAGGTAAGGAAGTATTGCTAGGTGATGCTCACAAGTTCAGGAAGACCAAGGAAAGAAACCAGTGTCTTCCTCCTTCAGCCTTGCAGTCTCCCTCTTGTACCACCCACCAACAGAGCATGAGAGGGAGCCTGCTTCTGGCACTGCAGAAATACAGTTTACAGAGTCCCTGCCCCAACATTATGGTACAGAGTATAGAAGGATGGGTTAAAGCAATAGACAAAAGCTTAATAACCGGCACAGTCCATTGGTTCAACTATTCAAGATTCATGTGCACATATTTTTACATCTTTCTCCATATATGTCAGCTTTTCAAGAATAAAAGCAACCGCCTTTCTGCCTAACAAGATACAATTACCCTTTCATATAAACAAATCCTCTCCCCAAAATGAAGAGATGCCAAGTTGCAATAATCACTGTATCCATTTTTCGGAGACATTTATATCATCCATTTCTAAGACATGTTAATTACTTCTCAAATTGAGTCACAGTCCCAAGTGAATATTCAGCTGAGCTTGTCATTGCTTTCTATAAGCACTCCAGTGCATTCAAAAGAATCCATCCCACACCATAGTTCTTGCAGTCATCATCACTGGCATAATGACCAAGTGAAATAGCCACCTTGTCCCCCAAGGGACTTGTAATAGGCACTTCATCACAATCAACCACAGGCAAGTATGTGATTCATCATAATATCACTGCATGCTATGGATTGTTAGCATGCCATTTCCCATTGCCAGTGGAGCTCAGCACTGAGTTCAAGCCCAAGAATACATTAAAGCAATATCACCACCACCACCCAAAAAAGAAAACATTTTTGAGGAATTACTTCTTGGGACCACTCCTGAGACCAATTTCTCAAGCAGCTGTGGTCCAATGAGGAGAAAAAATACCACCAATAATGTGAACAAAAATAATTAAATAAAAATAATTGCTAACTAGGCATAAAGTTGTGAATGAGGGCACTAAAAGAGCAAAAACAGCAACAGCAAAAAACGCCACTGAGTTTGAGACCAGCCTGCACAACATAGAGTCTATCTCTACCAAAAAGAAAAAAAAAAAAAAAAAAGCTGGGTGTGACGGTACATGTTTGTAGTCCCAGCTACTCAGCTTGGTCAACAAAGCAATGAGTAACAACATACAACAACAACAAATAACAACACAACAACATATGATAGAGGAGTAGTTGCCACTCCTAAGACTGAGGGAACTATAAGAGGTTTGAATTATTAAAATTATTAAAATTTGTGAGTTTAGAAGAAGGGCACTCCAGAGCTGAAACTCATCTCTGAGGAGGGGTCATTGCTGCTTGGATGATGCTGGTGCCTTTCAACCTGGGAGAGGGCTCCATGGGACTGAGACCCAGGCCTCTTGGGGACAGGGCACTGTCTGGCTGGTGCTGGTGTCTCTGAGAAGACCACATTGGGGCTGACTCTGCAAGCAGTGGGAAATTGCAGAGTCAGTTCTGGAGAGAATTGCAGAGCAACTGGTCTCAGCTGCTGCTCCAGGAAGGCACTGCTGCTGCCAGGGAGTAGAACAGAAGCGTTGCTGGAGTGATGCTTGCTGAACATGCAGGCCATCAGACAGCCCACAGGAAATTCACAGGGAACCAACAGAAGAAATGAGTTTCTTCTTCTGTCTCTATCATTGCATGCACTTTCTCCCTGTGTATTAATCATGTCTTTTTATTGCTTTTATTTGATGTTTTGACAACCTGGGGCCTTACTGACCCTGCAGGGACTGTCTCTCCCACACTAGCTAATCCCTAAAGACAGTTAACAACTTACCCTAGAGCACACCTTTCTTATGCAAAGTAACCCATTCAAAGCCCATAACCACTACCTTTTATTCTATTGGCCTCTCCTAAGCTGAGGTCAATATCTGCCTGCCCTAATGACCTCAGGGCTCACTACCAGACACCTAAGGATACCTCCTTTGAAGCCTGTTGAAGTTATTCGAACTAGCCAATTCTAGGCCTACTTACCCTGCCTTGGCCGTTCCTTCCAATGAAAACCACAATAAAAACTCTTGCCTACATTTTCCCCTTGTTCCTTCTGCCTCCTGACTGAGCCCGGGGCTTCTCTGTGCCCCCATCCCACATCCATGGTATGCCTTGCCTCCCATTTCTAGGGAACTGTGAGTAAACCTCTTCCTTCATGACATTCCCTTCCAAGTCTGCTTGTCTTACAATACCTGATTAAAACAAACGCAAATCCAGGTGCCCCAAAAACACCCTTGGAGCATCCCCTATTGACAAAGCCTAACAGCCAGCAAAGCAAAAATGTGGTTTTCAGAGTCCCAGCCCCAGCTTCACAAAGGAAGACATAGAAAGGAGGGTTTGGAGCAGAGAGATGGCAGCTTAGTCACCAGCACAGTGTGCAAGTTAGATAAGGTGCAGACTGCTAAGGGCCCTATAGTCCAGGGCACAATTGTTCATGACTAGAACGTACCAGAGTAGAAAATTGCACCTTTGAGGCATGACTCAGCTGAGACACCACAAAAAGCCCAGCGGATGGGGTCTGGGAGTGCTTGGACTGGAGGAGGGTTTGCCTTGTAAAAGGGGCCGATCAGAAACAAGCAACTGCACTAAGGCAACATCCAGCAAATTCCAAAGGAGGAGAGGAAGCCAGCTATGCAGATATCTGGGAATCACTCTGAGACGATCACACCTGCCTTCAAGGAACGGCAAAGGGATCTTGTGATGTTAATTTTATGTTAACTTGGCCATGCTGTGGTGCCCAGTTGTTTGGACAAACAACAGTCTGACAGTCTAGCTGTTGCTATGTAGGTAATTTTTTGCATGTGATCAACTTTTTTTTTTTTTTTTTTTTTTTTTTTTTTTT
>NW_016107700.1:1927381-1934133 GCF_001604975.1 Cebus imitator
GTTTTGTATTTTTAGTAGAGACGGGGTTTCACCATGTTGACCAGGATGGTCTCGATCTCTTGACCTCGTGATCCACCCGCCTCGGCCTCCCAAAGTGCTGGGATTACAGGAGTGAGCCACGGCGCCCAGCCCAGGGATTTTAAAAGGCAGAAAGCAGCAAACTCTATATAAACCTGCTGTAGACAGCTGGGGTGGCCATGACAAAATACCACAGACTGGGTGGCTTAAAGAACAGAATTTAATTTTCTTTTTTATTTTTATTTATTCATTTATTGAGACAGTCTTGCTATGTCACCCAGACTGGAGTGCAGTGTTGTGTTCTTGGCTCACTGCAAACTCCACCTCCCTGGTTCAAGCAATTCTCCTGCCTTGGCCTTCCAAGTAACTGGGATTACAAGTGCACATCACCACAGCCAGCTAATTTTTATATTTTTAGTAGAGACAGGCTTCACCATGTTGGCCAGGCTGGTCTCGAACTCCTGGCCTCAAGCGATCCACTCACCTTGGCCTCCCGAATTGCTGGGATTATAGGCATAAACCACTGTACCTGGTGTATTTTTAAATTTATTTATTTATTTATTTATTTATTTATTTATTTATTTATTTATTTATTTTGAGATGGAGTCTTGGCTGTGTCACCCAGGCTGGAGTGCAGTGGCATAATCTTGGCTCACTGCAACCTCCACCTCCTGTATTCAAGTGATTCTCGAGCCTCAGCCTCCCGAGTAGCTGAGAGTACAGACATGCACCATCATGCCCAGCTAATTTGTTCTTGTATTTTTAGTAGAAACTGGGTTTCACCATGTTGGCCAGGCTGGTCTCGAACTCCTGACCTCAGGCGATCCACCTGTCTCGGCCTCCCAAAGTACTTAGATTACAGGCGTGAGCCACTACATCCAGCTGTTTTCTTTTAAAGTTCCCTTAGAACTTTTTTCTTCTGGAAGCTAGGAAGTACAGCATCAAGGCGCAGGCTGATTTGGTTCCTGGTGAGGGCTCTCTTCCTGGCTTGCAGATGTTGGCTGCCTTCTCACTGTGTCCTCACTGGCCTTTCTTCTGTGCAAATAGAGAGAGTCTCTTCTTAAAAAGCCACAATCCTATCGGATTAGGGTCCTGCCCTTATGATCTTCTTTAACCTTAATTAATTCCTAAAGAGCCTGTCTCTAAATACAGTCACATTGGAGGTTAGGGTTTCAACCTATGAACTTTAGGGGACACAATTCAATCCATTCTACTTGCCCTTATGGAGATTATAGGCTCATAAAGGTTGTCGATTTAACAATATAAACAAGTGAACAAAAATATAATGATAATCTCAATTAAAAAAATAACCAGGGTGCTGTGATAGAGAAAAACAGGAAAGGAGGACCTAATTTTTACATGGTAATAAAGTACTCTCTGAGGATGGGATGTTTAGGTTTGGACCTAAAGGACAGTCATCCACACAAAGAGCAGGGAGAAAGGTGTTCTAGGAAAAGACATCCACGTGTGCAAAGGCCCTGAGGTAGGAAAGAGCTTAGTATGTTTGGGGAATGGAAAGAATAGTGTTTCCTTCTGAAAGATCACTCTGGTTTCTTCGTGGAAAATAGACTATACGGGAATAAGAGTGAAGAAAGGCAAACCAATTCCAAGGTTATCATAGTTATCCAGGCAAGAAATGGTGGTGATTGGAACCAGAGAAGTGAAAACAGAAATGGACAGAAATTGATTGATTCTAATATGTATCATTGAAGCTAGACTTGGAGGATTTGCTAATTGATTAGAGTTTGGGGGTGTGAGAGGGAGGCCAAAACAATGATTTCCTGGTGACTGGTCTGAGCCACTACGTGAAGGGGGTCCCATATATTGATATGTGAATTCTTGTAGTAGACACAGATTTGGAGGGGTTAATTAAGAGTTCTAGGCCAGGTGCGGGGGCTCACGCCTATAATCCAAGCACTACTGCACTCCAGCCTGAGCAACAGAGCAAGACTCTGTCTCAAAAAAGAAAAAGGGTTCTAACTGGGGCCAAGCGTGGTGGCTCATGCCTGTAATCCCAGCACTTTGGGAGGCCAAGGCAGGCGGATCACCTGAGGTCAGGAGTTCGAGACCAGGTTAACCAACATGGTGAAACCCCGTCTCTACTAAAAATACAAAATTACCTGGGTGTGGTGGTAGGCGCCTGTAATCCTAGCTACTCAGAAGGCTGAGGCAGGAGAATCACTTGAACCTGGGAGGCAGAGGTTGCAGTGAGCCAAAATCGTGCCACTGCTCTCCAGCCTAGGTAACAGAGCAAGACTCCGTTTCTAAATAAATAAATAAATAAATAGTTCTAATTGGGACTTATTTGATTCGGGACACCTGTTAGATATGCAACAGAAGAGCCTGCAAAAGGGACCATGTGAATTATAGGAAAGATGTGTTATAGAAGCCAAAGGAAGAAAATGTTTCAAGGAGTTCAGAGGGAGTGGCTCAACTGCATTGAATAACGTTCAGGGGATTAAGGGGAACGAAAATCTAAAATTTCTTTTGGGTTCGTAGAGGACGTTTATAACATGGACAGTAGTTTCAATAGAGTGTTGAGGACAGGAGCCAAAATGGAGTGTGGTGAAAGTGAGTGAGAAATGAGGGACTGAGTCAGCAAATAGAAAGATCGTTCTAGGGGCCAGGTGTAAAGCTCACACCTGTAATCCCAGCACTCTGGGAGGCTGAAGCAGGAGGACCATTTGAAGCCAGGAGTTTGAGAACCGCCTGGGCAACATAGCGAGACCTCACCTCTACAAAATTAAAAAGTTAGCTGCTAATTGGTGGCACCTGCCTGTAGTCCCAGCTACTTGGGAGGTCAGAAGTTCAAGGCTGCATTGTGCTAGAATTGTGCCACTACACTCCAGCTTGGGCAACAGAGTGAGACACCACCCCCGCCCCGCTTCTCTAAAAAAGAAAAAAATTACTCATTTTAAATGTTTTGCTGTTTGAAGGAAGCAGAGAAATGAGTTGACAGCTAGATGTGGGTATAGGGCATAGAGTGAAGATTTGGTTTTACTTTGTTTTTTAACATGTGAGATACCGAGCATGTTTATGTGTGATAGGAATAATTTGGTAGAAAAAGATGAACGATGCAGGGCAAAGACGATGAGAACAAAGTCTTTGAGCAGGGAGAACTTGAGCTCAAGGGCAGAAGAAGGATTGCTTTTGAGTAGGAGACAAACACTTCTTCATTATCACAGAGGCAGGAGACATGGATCCAAATATGAGTCCTTTGTAAATTGGGTGGAAGAAAGACAATGGAGTTTCTTCTCTTTTTTCTAATAAAATGTCAATAAAATGACCTCATGAGTTGTGACCATGAGTCAGAAAAAGTATGTGAGATAGTAAAAAAAATCCATCAAACATGTTGTATGAGTCTGTTTTCATGCTGCTATAAACACATACCCAAGACTGGGTAAGCAATAAGAAAAGAGGTTTAATTGACACAGTTCTGCAGGGCTGGGGGAGCTTCAGGAAACTTACAATCATGGTGGAAGAAGAAGCAAACATGTCCTTCTTCACATGGGGGCAGCAAGAAGTGCAGAGCCAAGTGTAGGGGGAAAGCCCCTTACGAAACGATTAGATCTCACTACCACAGGAACAGCATGGAGGTAACCGCCCCCATGATTCAATTACCTCCCATTGGGTCCCTCCCACGACACATGGGGGTTATGGGAACTACAGTACAAAATAAAATTTGGGTGGGGACATAGCCAAACCATATCATACATTTTAGGTAATAGGAGCTACAGGGAAAACCCTTGCTATAGTGACTATAAAAAGGGCTTATGTAACAGTTGTCATGGTGAGAATCACCATGGATGTTTGCAGCTCCAGATCACACACCAGGTGAAAATCTCTGGTCATGTGTAACTTCAGTAAATAACCAGGTGATGTTAATTACCCTGAAAATGGTTGTTAGGGTAATCACCACTAGCTGCTGTAACAAACAACTCCAAAAATGTAAATGGCTTAACCACATAGAAAGTTGTTTCTCATTCATGTCACAACCTGAAGCAGGTAGGTGAGGGCTTTATCTACACAGTCATTCAGAGACCCAGACTTCTTCCACCTTAGGGTTTTGCTCCCTATCTATTGTTGAAGTCCTCTCCACTCAGCTGATAAATGGAGGGGAGAAAGCATCATGCATGGGAGGTTTGTATGGGCCAGACCTGGAAGAGACACACATCACTTTCATTCACATTCCATTGGCCAGATCTCAGTTACATTCCATACCCCGACAGCACCAGCTGAGGTCCCCATCAACAGCCAGTGTCAAGCACTTGATGTATGTGGCAATGTCCCCTGATGATTTTAGCCCTCAGCTGTCAAATTTTCCCAGCCCCGGCCCTGGGCACTGGGGAGCAGAGATAATCCACCTATGTCCTAAACAAATCCCCACAATTGTATAAGGACTAATCTCTATAATAAATTCCCTTTTCTGTGTTTCTGCTTGTCTGATTTAATCCTGACTGATACAAATCCTGAGCTTTAATGAAATGTAATTGCCATTCTGAAGGGTTTAAGTGACGTACAAGTTGAGTAACTTTCGACTTTTAATTGCATTTGGGCACCTTTTCGTCCCACATTTACTTCACTAGCACTTACAACCTACTCATAATTTTTGTCAAAATGATAAATCTGTTTTCCTTCCAGAAAGACAAGTCATTTGGTTTATTTTGAATGAATTCTCTATAGCATCAAAGTCATTTCCAGGCTGTTATGACTTTTACATAGTATTAATTTTCCTTATTAATACATTCTTAAAATTTTGTCCCCCAGATCCAGATATTTATTTATTTTTATTTTTATTTTCTTGGTAGAGATAGGGTATTGTTTTGTTACCCAGGCTGGAGTGCAGTGGTGCAATCATAGCTCACTACAGTCTTGACTTCTTATACTCAGGCGATCTTCCTGCCTCAGCCTTCCGAGTAGCTAGGACCACAGGTGCGCACCACAATGCCCAATGAATTTTACTTTTTCTTTTTGTAGAGATGGGGGTCTCCCTATGTTCCCCAGGCTGGCCTCGAACTTTCTGGCCTCAAGGGATCCTCCTGAAGTGCTGTGATGGCTGAGGTGCACTACTATGCCCAACCAAAATATTTTTATTTATGATATTTAAAAGGAACACTTACCTAAAGACTCTTGTCTCTTCATCCTGGGTGTTCCTTTTGAAAATTTTCCTGTAAGTTCTGGATCTTTTGAGGAAACAAAACCCTGCACACATACTATAAGTATTATTTGGTGCAAAAGCAATAGTAACTTTTTGCCATTAAAGGTAATGGTAAAAAAAATTAAAGGTAATGGCAAAAACCCCTACTGCTTTTGCACCAACTTAATATAATGCACCAACAGTAAAACCAAAGTCAAAGCTAAGCTATTCAGAAGCTCTAATAAGTGATTAATTTGAGGATAAAGATAAACTAATGATTTCTCTAAAGCACAAAGTGCCCCATAAAGAATGTGCAATGCAGCGTGTGCTGTTTGTCGTGACGTGGGCGAAGTGGCAGAGAGCGCAGCTAATGTTTCTGAGAAGTTGCTATTTTAGGAGGCCCATTTATCAACGTTCATGAATGTGTCCTAATGAGTTTATATTAAAGCTTAGATTTATAAATAATTAACTTTGCTATTTATTGCAGTTACTATTTACCATTTGCCAGCTAACATGTTACTATTAATATTTTATCAACTGTCCCAACCTCCACCCCGCATACCTATTTAGCAGCCCTGTTTAGCACAACGCCTGCCTCTGTGGGTGGCAGAGTGCAGGCAGAATTGGATTATTTAGTTAGAGGTCTCTTCCCACCTGCAGATTCTCCTTTCAGAATAAAAATTATAGAAGTATTTTGTTTGTTCTTTTTAAACAGGAAAAACACTTACATTACACAGTCAAACCCTGTGTTCTCATCCTTTCTATGTTTATTGTATCCTGGGGGCCTTTTCTTTCCCAACCAATGCTCCTCACACCACACTCCACAGGTCTCACCCAACCTCATTAATTACCTTGCTTTGACTTCTCCTTTGGCCTCCAGTTTCCCTGAAACTAAATCACAGGGAAACAAAACTCTACACACTTACTCTAAGTATTATAATGTACCAACAACAAAAACCATCTAGTATGTTACTCTCTCAATATTAAACACAAAAACACAATCAACACAAAATACAATCACAGGTATCACAAGGCGTGTGTTCGTTGTTTGGTAGAGATAGGATCTTGCTCTGTCACCCAGGCTGGAGTGCAGTGGCACAATCATAAGTCATTGCAGGCTCAAACTCCTGGGCTCAAGCAACTGTCTCACCTTAGCCTCCCAAGTAGCTAGGACTAATGCCTAGCCACAAGGTGCAAGATCTCTACAAAATCGATCACCCCAAAGCATGGCCAAAATAATTTGGGTGAGGGACATCGTCAAAGATAAATCACCTCTGGCCTGCCGTGCGTAGCTCAACAATCCTCTCCTGGGGAAGTTCTTTCTATTTGAATCTAGAATCATACAAAAATGATTTCAACTCATTGAGAAATAGATTTTTAAAACAAAAGGAGGAAAAATAAAGTTGGGTACCTACCTCACAACATATTATTTCAAAATAAATTCTAGATCAATCAAAGATCTGAATATACAAAATAGGCCAGGTGTCGTGGCTCACATCTGTAATTCCAGCACTTTGGGAGGCCAAGACTGGTGGATCACCTGAAGTCAGGAGTTGGAGACCAGCCTGGCCAACATGGTGAAATCCTATCTCTACTA
>NW_016107700.1:1934468-1942829 GCF_001604975.1 Cebus imitator
GAAGGGAAGAAAGAAGAAAGAAAGAAAGAAAGAAAGAAAGAGAGAAAGAAAGAGAGGAAAGAAAGAAAGAAGGGAAGAAAGAAGAAAGAAAGAAAGAAAGAAAGAAAAAAAGAGGAAAGAAAGAAAGAAGGGAAGAAAGAAGAAAGAAAGAAAGAAAGAAAGAAAGAAAGAAAGAGGAAAGAAAGAGGAAAGAAAGAAAGAAAGAAAGAAAGGAAGGAAGGAAGGAAGGAAGGAAGGAAGGAAGGAAGGAAGGGGAAAGAAAGAAAGAGAGGAGGGAACAAAAGAGGAGAGAGAGGGAGCAGGAGAGGGAGGGAGAGAGGAAAGAAGGAAGGAAGAAAGGAAGGAAGGAAGAAAGGAAGGAAGAAAGGAACTGCATATACAAAATAAAATTCTAAAAATACCAGAAGAAAACATAGATATGGATGTTGGACTTTACTACATAAAATGAGAAGCCTCTGTATACCCCCAAAGAAAAAAAAAAAAGCTAAAAGACATAGACTGAGAAAATATGATAGGCAAAAATATTACCTATAACATATAAGGATTTATTAATTAATAAGAAAATGATAACCCAATTGAAAACTGGCCCAAGGGTATACAAAGGCCTGTCACAAATAAATAAGAGAGATCAAAAATCATATGAAAAGATATTCAACCTTAATAATTATAAGGAAATATAAATTAAATCAAAACAAGAATAATTTTTCATCAAATTGTCGAACTTTAAAGATAGATGGTACCCAATTTGAGCCAAGGTGCGAGAATAACCAGTTTCATATTCTGCAGTGGGCATGTTTACTGATAGCAATATTAGAAACCAACCCTACAGAAGAAATTCATTATATGTACTTGTTCACTAAAGCAAAGAGTTTCTAACAGTGAAAAATGAAAGATAATTATAAATATCCATTAATAGGGGAATGATTAAATGAACACACAAGCTCGGGGGAATGTGTGTGTGTTTGCAAGGGAAGTAAATGGTCTGGAAAGAAGGAAAGGAAACACTCCAAACTTAACTAAAGATGCCCTTGAGGAAGGCAGCAGGACTGGGTAGAGCAGGAGGGGAGGACTTTTACTTTTTATTCCATGTTCTCTTTTATTGTTTGATTTTATTACAATGAACGTGCATTTTGTAACTAGAAAAGAGGAAAAAGAAGAAGTAAAATTAAAAATTTTAAATCTTAGCAAAATGTAAATGTAAAAATAGTAATCAAATTAAAAATATGAAACTGGCAAAGCTGTTGTAAGACAGGCGTTCTCTTACACTGCATCTTTCTGGAGAGCAATCTGATAAGATGGCTTATGACAATAACCTTAAAGTGTTGCCAGTACCTGGTGACATGAGTTAGCTTTGGAGACGGGAAACAGACGGCTGGAGGACGTGTGGGGAGGGCAAGTGGGGGGAACCGACAGGAACCTCACTATGCACCCTTTTGTACCTTTGGAATTTTATAACATTACCATATACTTTTTGTTCAAACACTTGATGAAAAATTTGCAAACAGTTCACATCCCCCACAGCAGCTTCCCCTTCTACAATTTATCCTAGGAGTAAGTCATAAATGCGAGCTGAGGCTTAGCCACAAGGATATTCTCCATGCCATAATTTATGGTAGTGAAGAACTGTTAACAATTCAAAATCTAACACGAGTATATTGATTAAATACACTAGAATGCATACATGAAGCAGAAAACATAGTCGTTACAATAATTTTTCAGAAAAAAATTGTATATTGCTTTTAGGCCAGCAGAAGGACAGATGAACCTACATACATAATCTGAAAGGATCCACACCAAAATGTTAACACCATTTGCATCTTAGTAGTAGTGTTATTAATGTTATTAATATTAGACAAAAACTGAGAAACTGCCCTCATAAGGCAATGTCTGTCAGATGGAAGATTTTAAAAAGTAATACAATTGAACTTAATGAGAAATGAAAATTTAGAGGCAAAAAGACTCTCGGGACAAAATGAGTAAAGTAAAAGCTCTAAGATCATTAAACTCTTTACCCAGCCTATCGCCGATGGACACATATACACCATGGAATACTATGCAGACGCAAAAAAGGACCAGTTCATGTCCTTTGCAGGGACATGGATGAAGCTGGAAACCATCACTCTCAGCAAACTAACACTGGAACAGAAAACCAAACACTGCATGTTCTCACTCATAAGCGGGAGTTGAACAATGAGAACACATGGCCACAGGGATGGGAACATCACATACCAAGGCCTGTTGAGCTAGGGAAGGGATAGCATTGGATGACAGGTTGATGGATCTAGCAAACCACCATGGCATGTGTATACTTATGCAATAAACCTGCATGTTCTACATATGTATCCCAGAACTTAAAGTACATATATATATATGTGTGTGTGTGTGTACTTTTATATATATAAAGCACAAGGTTAGCCTGACAGTTAAAAGGAAGACAGACTGGCTGTTCTAGAAGGTGATTTACTGGGTGATTTCAAGGACCCCTGCAAATTGAGAATGATGAGATCTGTTCATTTTCCTTCAGTGTAATGAATCATGCCTCCAATAGAAAAAAAAAATAATTAAACCCGGAGTTTTTCTTTAAGTGGCAAAAATATCAAAAAAGAAACATAATAAATAAACTAGCACAATCTAGAGTTAAAGATTCAAAAGACAGAAAATAAAAGTGGACAATTCTAAAGAAAAACAATTTGAATGATACAGTTATCAAACTAATATAAAAACTCAAGTATTTTAAAGATAAAATATTAAACATAGGCTGGGCACAGTGGCTCACACCTGTAATCCCATAACTTTGGGAGGCCAAGGCAGGCCTTGAGGTCAGGAGTTTGAGACCATCCGGGTCAACACGGTGAAACCCTGTCACTACTAAAATACAAAAATTAGTTGGTGTCTGCCTATATTCCCAGCTACTCGGGAAGCTGAGGCAGGAAGATCACTTGAACCAGGAGGTAGAGTTTGAAGTGAGCTGAGGTTGCATCACTGCACTCCAGCCTGGGTGACAGAGCGAGACTCGGCCTCTTTTTTTTTTTTTTTTTTTTTTTTTTGAGACAGAGTCTCACTCTGTCGCCCAGGCTGGAGTGCAATGGTACAATCTCAGCTCACCGCAACCTCCACCTCCCAGGTTCAAGCAATTCACCTGCCTCAGCCTCCCAAGTAGCTGGGATTACAGGTGCATGCCACTACGCCTGGCTAATTTTTGTATTTTTAAGTAGAGACGGGGTTTCGCCATGTTTGTCAGGCTAGTCTTGAAACCCTGACCTCGTGATCTGCCCACCTCAGCCTCCCAAAGTGCTGGGATTACAGGCGTGAGCCACCGCACCCAGCTTCTGTCTCAAAAAAGAAAAAAAATTGTTTTGTGAAGAGACAAAGACTGGGTGGTTGTGGCCTCATTGCTGACCTTGAGCAGCAGTCAGTTTCTCCACGTAGAATCTGGGAGTGGGAGACTCAGAATCAAATCTCTTCTCCCTCCCTGCTCCTGTGAGATTTTTTGATCTTCAGCTACATTTTTGGCTTTGTGAGAAACCTTATCCTCAAACACAACAGGCAGTAACGTTACCAACAAGACAGATCCTTGCGCTACGAACTTCCGTGTGTTCATTGGGAATCTCAACATTCTTGTGGCCAAGAAATCTGATGTGGAGGCAATCTTTTCAATGTATGACAAAACTGTGAGCTGCTCTGTTCATAAAGGTTTTGCCTTCATTCAATGTGTTAATGAGAGAAATGGCCAAGCTGCTGTGGCAGGAGAGGAGGCAGAACGATTGTTGGCCAGGTCTGAGATATTAACCTGGCTGCAGAGCCAAAAGTGAACTGAGGAAAAGCAGGTGTGAAATGGTCTGCAGCAGAGATGTACAGCTCCTCTTTTGACTTGGACTATGACTTTCAATGGGGTTATGATGATAGGATGTACAGTTACCCAGCACGTGTACTACCTCCTCCTCCTCCTATTGCTCGGGCTGTACTGCCCTAGAAACATCAGTGTGTATCAGGCAACACCTCACAAAGGGGCAAGAGTGGCTTCAATTCTGAGTGGACAGTGGGGATCTTCCAAGTTTGGAAAGTTGAAAGGAGATGACCTTCAGGCTGTTAAGAAGGAGTTGACCCAGATAAAACAAAAAGTGGATTATCTCCTGGAAAACCTGGAAAAAACTGAAAAGGAACAGAGCAAACAAACAGTAGAGATGAAGAATGGTAAGTCAGAGGAGGAGCAGAGCAGCAGCTCTGTGAAGAAAGATGAGTCTAATGTGAAGATGGAGTCTCAGCGGGGTGCAGATGACTGCTGTGGAGGGGGACCTACTAGATGATGATGATAATGAAGATTGGGTAGATGACCAGCTGGAGTTGATCAAGGATGATGAAAAAGAGGCAGAGGAAGGAGAGGATGACAGGGACAGTGCCAATGGCAAGGATGACTCTTAAGCTCATGGTGGGGTTTAGAAACCTTATTCCATTATTTCCTTACCTAGGCGCTTGTCTAAGATCAAATTTTCCGCCAGATCCTCTCCTCTAGTATCTTCAGCACATGCTCACTGTTCTCCCCATCCTTGTCCTTCCCATGTTCATTAATTCATATTTCCCTGCGCCTAGTCCCATTTTCACTTCCTTTGACGCTCCTAGTAGTTTTGTTAAGTCTTACCCTGTAATTTTTGCTTTTAATTTTGATACCTCTTTATGACTTAACAATAAAAAGGATGTATGGTTTTTATCAACTGTCTCTAAAATAATGTCTTGTTATGCAGGGAGTACAGTTCTTTTCATTCATACAAAAGTTCAATAGTTGCTTCCCTAACTGCAAAGGCAATCTTACTTAGTTGAGTAGCTCCTGAAAGCAGCTTTGAGTTAGAAGTATGTGTGTTACACACCAACGTTCGTGTGCTGTGTGGGGCAGTTCAACACAAATGTAACAATGTATTTTTGTGAATGAGAGTTGGCATGTCACGTGCATCCTCTAGAAAAATAGTGTTATAGTCTTAAGATTTGTTTTCTGAAGTTGATACTGTGGGTTATTCTTGTGAACAGCCTGATGTTTGGGACCTTTTTTCCCTCAAAATAAACAAGTCCTTATTAAATCAGGAAAAAATTTAAACATAAATCCCCAACATAATTGTAAAGAGGGGAGACCTCTATAGAAAACCACTCAAGGAACTTAATCAGCAAGAAAGTTATCACAGGTTGGACTGAGAATAGAAAAAAATTCTCTAACTCCAGGGACCCAGTGCAAAATAAAATTGTGGGGCCCCTTGTTAAAAAATTATAAAGAATTTCAAAATGGCACTAGCAGAGCATTAAATTAAGTGGGGCCCTGTGTGGCTGCATCGGTTGCATGCACATGAAGGGGTCTGTCTGGGGGCCTTTCTGGGCTAGAACAACTGTGGAAGTGTGGAAGCTGGGAAAGCTCAGCTCTGGTTGGATGGAAGGAAAAGGGCCAAGATCCAAAATGCTAGCCCCACCCTGGCTGCCCCTGCTGACCAGTTTTCCGTCTTGAAAATGTGCACATGTCCTAACTGCATTGGTACAGACCTGATGATAGTAAGTGTGGCAGCTAACATCTACTGAATGTTAGTGTGCCAGATATTAACTGCTTTGCATGGATAATGCTTTAAAATCCTTACAATAACCCTATCCTAAAAAAAAAAAAAAGATCCTCAAATCCTATAATATCCCTCATATAGCCCTATTAGGAAAATACTATAATTGAATTAGTTTTAAAGATGAAATCAAAGCTCAAAGAGATTAAGTGACCTGCCCAAAGTTACAGGCTGATGAGTATGGAGCCTGTTCTCTGCACAACCTGGGTTCGTGGTCTTAACTGCTATTCTAATCTCCCAAGCCCACAGCACATCAACCCCTTCTGTACTCACGGCCTTGAGCACCCAAAAGGTCAGGTAAAAAGACTGGGTTCCCCTGGTTGGGTATAATCTCTTAATGTCCCATTGGCTTCTAACCCTTGCACCTAAGGATTCCTGTCTGGCCCCCAGCACCTTCAAGTCAATCAGGCCATCACTGGATCCTAATAGCAAATCGGCGCCACAGATCCTGAGACGTGGATGCCCTCACCAAGATGCATCACATTCCCAGCCATGACCTGGCCCTACTCCCACCACATGGTCAGCAGGAATGGATTCCATTTCCTGGGCTATCCCCATGTTCTGGTCTCTAGAACTCTCCATCCCCAGGAGTACCACAGACTCTCCCAGGAAGATACCCAGCCATCCTCCCTAACTAGCTTTGTAACTGCAAATCTCAGGGTACCTGAAAGAGTCCCCCCATGATCTGAAGCATGTTATCTGCTCTCCTGGGGCTCTATCTCTGGCCCTCTGGTTCTGTGCTTTGTGAAATGAGAATAATAACAGCAAAAATGTATAACAGTGTATGTGCCAACGATCTTGTAAGGGAGATTCTAGTCTTAATTCAGTTTTCAAAGGGAGCAAACTTGGAGGAGTGACTTGCCCAAGGTCACAGCATGAGTGAAGTGGGTGATGCAGCTGTGATAGGATTAAAATCCCAACTTTGCACCTCACTGTCTCCTTGTGGCCCTCCCTGCTCTCGCTGGAATAAAATACCACAAGGAAGAGCCTTCTCCTCACTGCCTGGCTCCCTCATCCATCTTCCTTTCAAAGGCCTCTGGGGCCATTCAAATGCCCCTTCAAAGTGAGCCCACAGTCCCCTCTGCTGGCAGATGCCTCTCACCGCATCTCCTGTCTCTGATCTTGCATGGCCTCTATTAGTTGAGAGGTGTTTGTTTGGCTGCAAGCCATAGAAACCATCCCGGCTAACTTAAGGGGAAAAACGATGGAGGTTGAGGAGAGAGCTGGCATGACATGTTAGAAGGTTCATAGGGGCATCTCAAGGGCTCCCAGAAAGGGCCAAATGGCCAAGAAATTGTCATAGAAGGGCAGACCTAGAGCATCCCACAGCAAGAGATCACAGAGCTTTCCTTCTAGAACACTGCCCAGAATATGACTCCACTGTGATGATAATGACATTTCTGTGCCTCTCTATTCAAAATTCCACACTCCCAGGAGACAGTATCTGATTGGCCCAGTATGAGCCAGGCGTTTTCCACAAGTACAGACTGAGGCTGCAGGGGTGTGTGTGTGTGAGTGTGTGTGTGTGTGTGTGTGTCTGTGTCTGTGTGTGTGTGTGTGTAGGTGGCCAAAGAATGGGGCAAGCACTGGTCTGAGTGGCTGAGCATCCCAGGGCTTGGATGAAGGAGGAGGGCTCTGTGCCAGGGACTGGCAATGGCAGACAGGAGGAGGTCAGAAAGGAAGCCAGCACCTGGATCAAGAGTGATCATTGTCCCCCTCCCACCCCTCCCCACTGTTAGTCCAAACAGCACCATTTTGTAAGCACACCGCCATTTTGCAGCCCTTGGTTGAAGTAAAACATTCCACAGGGGTATGGGCTGTGAGAAAACAGCCTGCCTCTTATCATATTCTGCTGGGAGAAAGTGCAAGTAATACCACATTCTACCAGAACAAGGGCCAGGACCGCCTCCTCGTGGGAACATGTAATCAACATCTTCCCAGGCAGCAAGTCATCCTGCCCAGGCCCCTCCCATGCTTATGAATACCCCGGCCTGTAAGCAGCAGTGGGCTCTGGCATTCCGCTTATCTCCCATCTCCAAGGGTTTTTGCAATATACCTGTGTTGCTGTAGAGCCACCCTCTCTGTGTGTGTCTTTCTTTAACCCTTGCCTTCCCTTTAAAAAACCTAACACCCACCCTAATCCAGAGCCCACAATTTTAATCACTTTAGTTTACTGAAATTTCTCCAAATTAGTTAAATTTTCAATTTCACCTTCAACTCAAAGCTCTTTCCCAGTCCGTATTCCACAGAGGGCAGACTTACGGCTCTGGTGGCTACAGGTGGGGAGGAGGCTTTTCCACACCTATCCCCTTCCTTTTGATTGCTTCTCTGCTGTGGGTTTTAGGAGGAGGAAGAAAGGAAGAAAAGGATTTCTCATGTGACTGCCCATGGTGAGTTGGGGCAGGCCATCTTCTGTGAGCCATAATGTCTATTCCCCTGCACAAATAACCACACATCAGCTGATTTTCATGCCCAAGAGCAGGGGTGATGTTCTAAATACTTAACAACTAGGCTGGGTGCAGTGGCTCACGCCTATAATCCCAGCACTTTGGGAGGCTGAGGTGTATGGATCACGAGGTCAGGAGTTCAAGAACAGCCTGGCCAAGATGATGAAACCCCGTCTCTACAAAAATTAGCCAGGCACGGTGGCTGGCACCTGTAATCCCAGCTACTTGGGAGGCTGAGGCAGGAGAATTGCTTGAACCCAGGCGGCAGAGGTTGCAGTGAGCTAAGATTGCGCCACTGCACTCCAGCTTAGGCGATAGAGTGA
>NW_016107700.1:1942854-1955461 GCF_001604975.1 Cebus imitator
AAAAAAAAAAAAAAAACTTAAAAACCAGAATGACACAGGCACCAACCCAGGAAAACAGTCACCTGCCAATCCCCGAGCAGGGTCCCAAAAGCTCCCTGCTGTGCCAGGCCAGAGGTAGGGGATAGCAGGGACTCCATTAGGTAGTTCGAAAGTCCTGGGTGTTCTAGGGGTGGGGGCAGAGTGGCTGGGGTGGCAGGTGGCACTTGGGGAAGTGGCTGTTTGCAAGCTGATTTGGAAATGTTTCAATATTTTAACAATTGCTATGGCAGTTGAATTTTAGCCTTGTCGTCACTAATCCAATTCGCTGTCTATACACTCAGAGCTGGCAGTGAGGCTTCTATAGGTTTTGCTGGTGAGAAACTCAATCCTAAACCATTCTTTTAGGTATCGATGGTCCCTTGAAACATGACTCAATTTTTCTGTGGATCTCCAGCTGGCAGTATGCCATGTTCCTCTGCAGGAGTCCCAATAAATATTCAGCTCCCAAATTCATCTGGCCTCTTCATCCCCAGTTTCAGGGTCTATAACTGTGCTATCCAATCTAATAACCACAACCTACATGGATTATTTAAGTTAAAATTAATTTTAAAATTAAGCTAGGTGCGATGGCTTAGGCCTGTCATCCCAGCACTTTGGGAGACCGGGGTGGGCAGATCACAAGGTCAGGAGATCGAGACCATCGTGGCCGACATGGTGAAACCCCATCTGTACTAAAAATACAAAAATTAGCTGGGTGTGGTCGTGTGTGCCTGTAATCCCAGCTACTTGGGAGGCTGAGGCAGGAGAATCGCTTGAACCAGGGAGGCAGAGATTGCAGTGAGCCAAGATTGTGCCACTGCGCTCCAGCCTGTCAACAGAACAAGACTCCATCTCAAAAAAAAACAAAAAACAAAAAACTTAGTTTCTCATTTGCACTAGTTACATTTCAAATGCTCAATAGCCCCATGTGACTAGTAACTACCATACTGGATAGATTGCATATAGAATATTTAATCATTGCAAAAAGTTCCATGGTCAGTACCAAGTTATAGTATCTACCTTCTATAACTCTCAGGAACTGACCACTTAAGGGCTCAGTCCTTACCCTCTCCAACTGGCATTGCCACCACATCTTCTCCCCTCAATGCTTCTTCCCACCTCATCCCACCCTTGCCATTGCAGTACCGAGGCAGATTGACACATTGTATGGGTCGGCTCAGGTACTTCCCTTCCTGATGATGCCCCAAAACTTCATGAGCTAATTCTTAATAGTCCCCCTTCCAGAGATTTGAGGAAAGGAACCATTTGAATACACCCACAAGAAATGAGAGGCGAGTACAGTCTGCCTTCCTTTACAATCGTAGTACTCCTGTCTCAGCCCTCTATAGAAATCTAGTGGTGACATAGAGAGATTGTTGGGCTGGTTATGAAGTTGGGCGTCTCTCTGCAAACACTGCAAGAAGGTGGCTGAAACTACAGTCTCCAGCACTCTGAATTTATAGTACCAGTCACTTGTCTGTTTGCTCTCAATGCTATTCTCATTCTACTATGCTTCCCTCTGTCTAGCAAGGGGCTAGAAGCCTGTAAACTACATTTCTCGGATTCCTTTATCAACTGACTTCCCATTAGGTTCTGCCAGCGGGTGGCTCTTATGGGAGTTTGGAAAGAAGAAGGGAGAAGCCTGTTTTTCTTTCTCCAACAATGGAAGGAGCAGCAGCATAAACACTGGGGTGGAGGCAGACTCCTAGCCCTCTTCCAGTGGCGGTGGTGGCAGGTGCCCCAGCTGCCTTGGCAGCATGGTTCTTATGACCTCTACCTCTGGCAATGACAGCCACAGCAACAGGTGACTTCAGACTTCAAGACTGCAGTATCAGTGAGAGTGTGAGCTCTTGGCTTCCTGCAGGGCAGGGGTGGTGGCAGGTCTAGTGGCGGCAGCAGCAGGTGCTCCGATGGAGTTTGCAGCAGTGCAATGAACACAGGCTCTGGAGAGCATCATTTTCTCTTTTGCCCCTCCTGCAATTAGAAATCTAGGGAACCTCACCATCTGCATTTTGCTTCTCCTGCCGTTGTAACACTTTTAGTGACTTCCTGCAATTAGAAATCTCTGGGCAGCCTCGCCATCTGCATTTTGCTCCTCCAGCCCTCCTAACACTTTTGTGTTGAATCTCTTGTATTAAATTCCCTCTCCAAACTAATAGAATGGTTTTTGTTTTCCCTGGAATGTAAGAAGTGATGTGTACCACTTCCAGAGCAAAGCCTTCAGAAGCAGGTGTGCCTCCTCCACTTTCTCCCTTTTCACTGGCTGGAGACCCTAAGGGATGGTAGCATCACAAGGTAGAAGGAGCCTATGTCCCCAAAACCCCACAAAGAAGAGAACCTGGAACTGACCACAGACTGTATATAAACAAAAAATAAAATTATATTGCACTTGAGTCACTGTATGTTTGAATCTATTTGTTACAGCAGCTTAATCTCTGCCCCAACTAATCACAGTAACAACTATGATTTATATGTTCATCATTTATATGTGTATCATTCTTACTCGTGCAAGGCACTCTGCCTCTGCTAAGCATTTTATCCTTGTGAGTCCTCACACAACAAGTAGTTTCCTTGATTATTCCCATTTACAGATGAGGTAACTGAAATGCAGACAGAACTTGTCCAAGATCTGCCTAACTTGAAATCCTATTCACTTGGAGCTATAGATACATATGTAAAATATGTTTTCTGTTTGCTGCCTCTCTCTACCCTAATCCATCTTGCTCTGTGCCCCAGGAGGCTGTCTGTGAACTGCGCTACTGCACTAACAGAGGCTTCTTTGCCCCCTGGCTTCCTGTGGGGTTTGGTCAATGGGAGACATAGTAGGAGAACAGCACATGGGAATGGAAGGAGGTCAAGGTATCTTTTTCCACCAACCTTCAATCTCTGTACACCAGGCCATGTGTTGGCAACGACAGTGTTCCTTTACCAAAGGCCACAGCTGTCAGTAAAAAGCTATCTCCTATAACAGCTCTGCCCCCTCCCCTTGCCCACTGAGGCCTGGGGGTGGTACTGGATCTCCACTGTTGCTAGCTTCACAGTGATTGGCAATATCCCGTTGATTTCTCTCAACTATACCATATCTTAACTATGTAAATAATTCCCTCATTGACCTATCTTTAATTATCCCTTTGAGTGCCATCTGTTGGATAGTACAGCTTGTATGCGTCCTTATAAACTCTAGGAGCCTCTATTGTTTTTCTCCACCAAGCACCTATTCACCCCTTTCTTAGAAGGAACACCTTCCTTGCTTAGCGTGGTGGTGGGGCATATGCTTTAGGAGAACTTGACCTGACTTCCCAGCTCTGGTGCAGGACAGTGACTCAAGCCTGGCCAATCAGAGTACTGCATACCATACCCCTGTCTTCAGCAACTGACCCCGAGATGAGCATGGACTCCAAATTAGGCCAATGGGAACCAGCCCGGAACCTTGGCTCCAGTGGGAAAGAGAAGCTCTCTTCTTTTCTGTGGGACTCCAACCCAAGAGTATGTTTGCCTGGAGATGCCCGCAGATATCTTGTCTTTATGTGGATCCTGAGAATTAAGCCAACACTCAAGAGAGCAGAGCTGAGCCCTGGAAAGAAGTCAGGTATTAATTATGTTGTTTAAGACCTACAATCCAGAAAGCCCTAAGGTCCAATCTATTTCTGTTGTTTTTTCTTTCTTTCTTTACTTAAGCCATTACATTCTCTTTTTGCGTAACCCATCATAGGGTGGATTTTCTGTACCTTGCAACAAATCATAACTGACAAAGAAATATATCAAATTAATATGTGTTTTCTGCAAACAGAAATCACCTCTAGATAACCTAAGTCTAAAAAAATAAATCTGGGAGATGTGGGGTGGCTTACTGACCCAAAAGAAAAGCAGAAAAAGCAGATCTTGGAGAGGAAATTTAGCAGTGGCCCCTGGCGACTCAGACAGCAGGAATGAATGGACAGCATCATCAGCACACTGCTCTGGGATAAAGCAGTGCTAACCATCTACATCCTTGAATTACTTTATTCAAGATTCAGATTTGCTTGGGGGAGGGAGAGAGAAAGAGAGAGAGCACGCAAGACACCTGGCCCGATAGTTCCCACCACAACCATACACAATTGGGCGTTATTACCGCAAACTGTAATTCCTCAAAGTAAAATCTCTGCTAAGCACTTTGCATATATTAACTCATTTTAATACTCAGAGTAGCCCTATAAAATAAATACTATTTTTGGTTGTCTGTTTCTTTGTTTTTGAGATGGAGTCTCACTGTCACCCAGGCTGGAGTGCAGTGGTGCCATCTTAGCTCACTGCAACCTGGAGCTCCCAGGTTCAAGTGGATTCTCCTGCCTCAGCTTCCCGAGTAGCTGAGATTACAGGTGTGCACCACCAGGCCCGGCTGATTTTTTTTTTTTTTTTCTTTTTTGAGATGAAGTCTTGCTGTGTCGCCCAGGCTGGACTGCAGCAGTATGACCTCGGCTCACTGCAACCTCCGCCTCCCAGGTTCAAGCAATTCTCCTGTCTCAGCTTCCTGAGTAGCTGGGATTACAGACATGCGCCACCATGCCTGGCTAATTTTTTTGTATTTTTAGTAGAGAGAGGGTTTCACCATATTAGCCAGGCTGGTCTCGAACTCCTGACCTTGTGATCCACCCGCCTCGGCCTCCCAAAGTACTGGGATTACAGGCGTGAGTCACTGCACCCAGCCTGCTATGTTTTTAATAGAGATGGGATTTCGCCATGTTGGCCAGACTGGTCTCAAATTTTGACATCAGGTGATTCACCCTCCTTGGCCTCCCAAATTGCTGGGATTACAGGTGCAAGCTACTGCTCCCAGACAATACTAATATCCCTATTTTACACATAAAGAGACAGAGACACAGAGAGGTAAAGTAATGTGCGTGTAGTCACACAGCTGGTAAGTGACAGCAGTGGATGTAAACTCAGGCAACCTAGCTGTAAGTCAGTGCACTTACCCCACTATACATATGGCTTCTCCAATAGAATAAGAGGAAATAGATATAGGACACAGAAAACCACAAGGGCCCCTGCAGTTATCATGCAAGGAGTTATGGGAAACTTCCACTCTCTCTGTAGCATTCTGTTTCGTCTCTTCCTTCCTTCCTTCCTTCCTTCTTTCCTTCCTTCCTTCCTTTCTTGCTTTCTTTCTTCTCTTCCTCCTCCTCCTACTTCTTCTCTTTTTCTGCTTTTCTTCTTCTTCTTCCTTTCTTCCTCCTCCTTTCCAGAAAATAGAGAGATTTCTTATTTGTGAAATTAAAAAAAAATCCTGCTTAGTCAATAGTATAAAAGAAAGGAACCCAACTCTGGTGATCTCACTTTCTCCCAGCCACAAAGAATACAGTGAACTATCTAAGACCTAGGGAAATTCCAGCTGTCATGAGACTGCACTAGCCAAGGCAGAGAAAACCCAGGGAATCAGGAAGGCACTATTCATCATAAAGGTACTGTTCAGCACCAAGGAGGAGAGGAATGCTAGCACTTAGGTGAAACAAATTGAAGTGGCCACTGTCTGCAGACCTCTGTCTTCACCCAAACCCTGCTGGGCTCACTTCCCTCCGTGCCTGCTTGTGGGGCCTCCTGCACAGCCATCTTGTCCTGCCATGCAGCTTGATCTTGCCTCATTCTGGAGAGCCTGCTCCTTCAACAACGTGGAACGGGGGTTTGCCAAGACTCCAAGCTTAAGAACAGTAAGGCCATGGCAAAGCCCAAAAACTTAAACCACATTCCTCTGGCTCATAATAATGGAAACCCCAATTCAATTCTGGATGCTACCCCTTCCCAGGAACACAAGTCAGCCAGTGGTTAAGAATGCGAGCTCTGAAGTCAGACCTAGGCTGGAATCCCAGCTCTGTGACTAATGAGCTGTGTTACAATGAACAAGTTGTCTACCTTTCTGAGGCTCCATCCTCTGCCATGAAATAAAGTAATGAAACCAGGGCTGAAATTCAGTCCCTATGCACTGGTACAGCTAAATTGGTTGTTAAAACATCAAAGTACGCCCCAGTTGATTGGTAAACAGCCATAGCCTTTGACTCCTCGCTATGCTCGCTTCTCCCTGCCTGCCTCACTGATCCAGTAACCTAAGTGTTAACTCTTGGCAGAACAGAGAGCTACTAAGACCTTGAACTAGCACTAAGGCCAGTATCTGTTCTGATTGGCAATGCCCATCCCTAAATGGAGTGTTAGATATTTTTAATATCATCCCTAGTAGTGGTCATCTTCTGGATTAAGTAACATGATGCAGATAAAGGACTTGGCAGAGTCTGGTGCACAGTGAAGCAACTCAGTTAATGTCAGTTGTTATTGCTTTAAACATAAGACTGAAAGGGACAGAGGGCAGGGTCCAGTATCAGGGTCACAAAGTTAGTATGATGAACAGGTGAAGCTAGGTTATGACTGGCAGCTCAGGAACAGTCACATGGCCCAAGATGATTGGTGGGTGAGGCTGTATGGGTAGTCCTGCCTGGGGATAAGATGGCCAGGAGAAGCCACACTCTGGTTCCCTTGCAATTCAGGAGGGATTTTTTTTCTTTTTTTTTTTTAGAGGTATCACTCTGTTGCCCAGGCTGGAGTGCAGTGGCATGATCTCAGCTCCCTGCAACCTCCACTTACTGAGTTCAAGTGATTCTCCTGCCTCAGCCTCCTGAGTAGCTAGGATTACAGGCATGCACCATGACACTTGGCTAATTCTTTTTGTATTTTTAGTGGAGGTGGGGTTTTGCCATGTTGGCCAGGCTGGTCTCGAACTCCTGACTTCAAGTGATCCACTTGCCTCAGCCTCCCAAAGTGCTGGGATTACAAGCTTGAGCCACCATGCCTGGCCCAGGAAGTCTTCTTATTTTCACTACTTCCGCTTTACTGTACTGCTGGAAACCCATGTCTTGTTCACCTGAGACAGAGGGACTGCTCCCAGGAGTTTGGACTTTGTCTTTCTAATACCTTGGGGAATCAGAAACAAATATTCCAATCTAAGGTCCTTACCCCTAGGACCTGAAGGACTATAAGGAGAGGCAGTATTTGTGTACTGGCTAGGAATGTGGGCTCTGAGGCTAGACTGCTGGAGTTCAAATCCCAGCAGTGGAGCTCTCTTTACTAGCAATGCGAACTTGGGTCAGTCACTTAACTGCTCTGTGCCTCGATTTCCTCATCTGTTAAGTGGGAGTAATAATAAAGCCTGCCTCACAGAGCTCTTATGGGGAATAAATTAGTTAATACATATGCTGGAATAGCACCTGGCACAAAGTAAGCTCTCAGTACATATTAGCTATTGTTAAGGGCCTCAGGACTCCAAGTGGAGCAGTCAGATTCATGTCCACATACTTCTGTCCAAGAGACAGTCTTTCTTCACCCTCCAAGTCGAAAATTTCTCCCTGCTCCTCCGGACCTCCTGTGCCAGCTTCCACATTTAGCAGACTGGGAGGCCCAGAATTAGAAGAGTTTTGCCCATGGTCATAAATGGAATCACTGGCAAAAATGAGACTCAATGTTAGGGTTTCAGATGCCACTTCTAGTAACCCATGCTGATTCTCCCCACTTCTTCATGCCTTGGATTATGGTTACTGTAAGCAAGGGGAGTTCTCGCCCACCTTTGGGTCCCCAAGACCCAGAGCTGAGAGGGTATCAGGAAAGCAAAAGAGTTAGAGCTTCAAACACCTGTCTTTCATGAGTCATCAACCCATAGAGCCAAAGATGCGTCTCTTGCTAGAGCTGCAGGTTCCTTGGAGCCCTCAACTCCCTGCTAAGGCCACAGAGAGAAGACATAGTCCGCAGCCGCGAGAATAAGAGCAAAACCGTTTCAAGCGGCAACGGGACAGTTCCTAAAGAAAAGGGACGACCACGGGTTCCTCCTCCAGCAAGCCTGTCTCGGTCGTTCCTGGGACCAGCTCCAGAAGCCTCTTCCCCACTCGTGGCAGATCTGTCCCCATCCCCCATCGCCCCGCCCCGCCCACCTCTACCTTCGCTGTGCCGACAAAGCCCCGCCTCTCACTTCTGCTCTTTAGCGTCCGCCCTCCGGTTAGGCCAATCCGCAGCCGCCCGCCCCGACTTTTGACAGATCCTTAGATGTCCCTCCCCCGCACGTGGCCCAACCTGGGGATATCTGCTCCCCTTTTGCCCCCAGTTTGGCCTAAAAGGGTTCCTTCCCACCGCCTCGGTGGGGAGCTCTCAGAAGCCAGCGCAGCCCAGGCGGCCCGGCCGGGCTCTGGGGAGACCCCCAAGTGCCGGGAGGAGGTGTTCCCGTGGCCCTGAAAGCTTCCAGACCCGCTCAGTGTAAACCGCCTCGGGTTTGTGTCAACATCCGAGGCCGGAGACTGGCGGCGGCTGGGGACCGGCTCTGTCTACGGGACGGGAAGACGGGAGGGCGGGGAATGGAGGATCCATGGGTAGGCAGAGGGGTCCTTCTTAGGGAGAAAGCGAGAGGCCTCTTGGGGGTCCGTGAGAAAGGAGGAGGGCCTGTCTGAGAAGGGACCGGAATGAAGGGCCGGAGGGGTGGTTGGAGGGGACCCATGACTAGCGCGGGGCTAGGCTGGAGACTTCGCCACCCAGACCGCGCTCTCCGCGCGCACCCAGCACCCTCCTCTCTGCCCCACGGCGTGAGGGAAGTGGGTGCGCGGGGAGGGGGGACTCAGAGCCGTGGACAGGGTCAGAGCTGCTCACCAACCACCTCCTCCCTCTCCCTCCCAGCTCCTCTGCAGCTCCTCTCTGCCCCCCTCCAGTTTCGGGTGGGATATGGGTGGGGGGGGGTCTCATCTTGTGACTCATCCCCTCTTCCGCCCCCACCCATGCTGGGGCCCAGGAAAGGAAGCTTAGAGATTCGGCTATGGTTCTCCCGTTTCCATAGCAACGGTGCAGTTGTTTTTGAGAATCCACTTCTATCGTCGACCCTTTTCACCCCAAACTTGTAAGCCGGGGGCTGAGCCTCAGGGCAGGGGTGGGAGCAGATGGTGGTACAGCCCTCCGGCTTCCCGCCGACTCCGGGAAGGTCAGCTTGGGCAGGCGGGGTGCGCTCCCGCGGCCGGGCCTCGCTGGCCACCCGGTCCCCACCTGAAACCCCGCCTGCCACTCCGCTCCAGAGGAGCCAATAGCCGTGCAACCTGCCCGGGATGGGGCGGGGCTTATGCAAATCGTGTCGCCTTTGGGAGGCACATAGTGATACAAGAGCTGGGAGGCGGCTCCGGCGCGGACCTCTGAGAGCACAGCTGCCGGCCAGCCAGCCAGCCTCGGTCTCCACGGCCCGCGGAGGCTCGGAGCCATCCAGCGACTCGGCGAGCGGCCTCAGGTAATGCGGTGGGACCGATCTGTCGAGGTAATCCCACCGGGAGGAGGCCCTGGCCCCCTCCCCCTCTTCTCTCCCCTCCCATCCTCATGTCCTGCCCCGATTCATCTCCCTGACCCTTGGTTCCGCCTTAGGCGGCAGCAGCTGAAGAGCCCGCTCCTGGGCAGGGGACCCCCATCTCAGTCCAGGCCCATGAGTGCAGAGAAGGGGGCAGAGCCACCTCCTTATCCCCAGCTCAGGTGAGAACAACCATTGCCCTGGCCCCCAACATACACGCACGCGCGCACACATACACAGATGCACACACACATCTGGGGGTGTGGTGGCACTGGTGCTAGCTAGAGGCGCTGGTCACCCTCCCTCCTGTTTGGATATGGGTTGTCTGCCCAGCCCCGTGGCAAGCTCCCACCTCCACAGATAGCCCCCAGTCACCTCTCATCAGGGAGCCTCTGCCCTCCAAGACAGCCTCCCCCTCCGCAGAGTGCTCCATCCTTCTTGTCCCCTGACACTGTCCCCACTTCCCACTCCTCAGCATACCTGAGGGAGAAACGATCCTTCCCCTTTCCCCAGTTTTCCTCCTGACATACAGCCTCAGCAGCCCTCCCCAATTGCCCCCAGTGCTAGGCAGAGACCCCATATTTGGCATCTCTCACCCTGGCAGGAGGATGAACCAAGGTCACCACCCCGAGTAGACCACCCATACCCTGTCAGTCCAGTTGCTGCCAAGGCCCCAACCTCCACACCTCCTCCCTTCCTGCTCACGGCCAGGCACCAAGTCCTCTCATTCTGCCTGTCAAATGTCTTTCTAATTTGTATGACTATTTTGCTCCGTCTCTCCCATCTTCCTGCTGCTCCATGGGAACCCTGCCAAAGTGCCATGTGGGCTGTAGTGTTCCTGGCCCTAAAGTGGACTGCACCTGAAGGGCAGATGAGCTGGGTTCAAATCTTGCACAGCCAAAGTTTGACTTTGCCCAAGTCACTCCTCTCTGATTCTTCATGAAATGAGGAGGGGTATAGGAGAGAGGGTAGACTGGGTGAAATGAACTTGAACAGTCTTCCAGCACTAAGACACTCTGGTTCTATGGCTGATTATGGAAAAACAGGACACAGAACCAAGAGGACATTAAAGAGAGGAGGCTTGGGTGGGGGCAGTGTGCTTTAGAACTCGTTGAAGGCACATTCCTTCTTACCTAGGTACAGGCTACCTCCTCCCACACACTCTCTAGGCCCCTTCTATTGAATGGAGCTCCTCCTGGACCACCAGCCCAACCCGACATGGACAGCTCCAAACTGAAGGTAGCCAGCAGGACTTACTCTTTGTTTGTCATACCCTGCCTCTCATTAAGGAGAGGGAAAAGACCTGACTGCTGCTGCTATTGCTGCTGCTTGGGAAAGAGCAAAGGGAGGAGAGGAAAGAGAGAAAATCTCCTGACCAGGGAGCTGTTGTCACTATGGCAACCGCCTCAGCACCGGCTCCTCTGAAGCTGGGTGAGGGTGTGGAATTATTGCTTCCTTCAGTCCCTCCCATTCAAAGCCACAGCCACCTCTCCATTCAAAGCCCACAGCGCTGAGCCCTCTTGAAGAAACCTCTGGGCACACTAGGGCAGTGATTTTGTGTATGGGGCAGTCCCAGCTCCTTCACAGCTGGAGGACATCCCTCAAGAGGTAAGCAGAGGAGCCTGCCCATGTTTAGCAAGGCCACAGCTCCAGGACAACATGTCCCCAGCTGGGTTCTGGCCTTAACTTTGCTGCTGATGGGCCATAGTTGACCTTGAGTGAACCCCTCCCTTCCCTAGGTCTGGGTTCTATTGTCTCTGAAGTGGGTGTGATAGCAGGAGAAAGCAGATAAACAAAACGGCCTGACATAGATCCAGGGAGGAAGAAGGGGGTTCTGCTCCTCTTACGTAATCCACCAAGAGACATTCATTGAACATCACTGTATCCTAGGCATTGCCACTACGTCTCCACAGGGCAGTTCTGTGCAGGCACAGAAGGAAGAGTGGGAACCAGTATAGGGGAGCTATAAGAGAGAAAAACTCCTGCTCTTATGGGTCCCAGACCCAGTGAGGACTAAGCACTCACTGGGAGAAGTGGGTGTATAGGGAAAAGTACTTTTATTTTCCCCATGGGAAAAATAAACGTCTCACTCTTCAATCTTCTCAAAAGTGGACTGGGGCATGTTGGAGGGGATTAACTCCTTGCCACTGAGCAAAAAGGTCTGGAGAATTTTTTTCTGACTCAGGCAAGGGTTTAATGCAAAGGCCTATCTCAAATCAGACTGCCCAGGAATTCTGCAGCACAGAGGGCTCTGAAGCCTACATGCTTGTAGTGGACCAACTGTGGCCAAATCACTGAGCCCAGGCTGCTGACTCTCCACTATTCAGACTAGAAAAGGCTGATCATAAGGAAGCAGGCCTCAGCCAGGCCCTGCAGACTGATTATAGCCCAGGAGAGAAGCAATGATGTTAGGGAAGAGGAAAATAACTTAGCAGATAGGTGAGGCATGTCTGGCTGTGAGAAGCCTGGCCTGAGAGTAGTGTACAGTGGTGAGGTGAACAGTAAGAGCTGAGGCTAGATAGGTAGGCACCTCAAGACCAGATTCTAGAGGATTCTGGAGTTTCAGGGGCCCTATGGCATGGCCACTTCTAGCCTGTATTGTACCTCTGGTGGGAAAAAGCCATTTCCTCCTAACAGAGGAATCAAAAGAAAGGTACTTCCTGTGAGGCAGGGAAGCCCCATGGGCATGAGCCTAGCTTGATTTCAGCCCCCTCTGCTGTGTCCCTAGCTATGGACATAATGAAGGTACCAAGGGCACTTCAAAATAAGAGACAACAGGACTTGATGTCAAGTTAGACCTAGGGCAAAGGGAAGGGAGGAAAAGGAAGGTAACTAAGATTGTGTTCCCCACATCCCGGGAATGAGAAGGAGAAGGGGCAGCAGAGACACTGACCGTCCCGGATTGGGAGTGAGTCTGGCTGTAGATTTGCTGGCTCAGAGGTGCTGTGGGCACCCCTAGGAGTGGCTACCTTCTTTGGTGTCAGAGATTGTGACCCCACACCAGATGGTTCCACTGGGGTGAAAAGGGAGATCAGAACTCTGATTTTCCCAGAGGGCAGATGTAGGTAGAGAAGGCCTATGCTGAAAAAGAGTCACTGTGATTTGGAGAAGATGGTCCAGGCAGGTGGCACAGTCAGCCTGAGGGCTCATCTGGGCCCTCCCACTGACCTGCTATGTAACCCTGAGCCAGTTTTCTCCTGTCTCTCTGTTTCTGTTTCCACTAAAATAAGGGGATGATCTTTTTTTTTTTTTTTTTTT
>NW_016107700.1:1955901-1959834 GCF_001604975.1 Cebus imitator
TTTTTTGAGACAGGGTCTTGACATGTTGCCCAGGCTGGAGTGCAGTGGCTCTATCATGACTCACTGCAGCCTCAACCTCCTTGGCTCAAGTGACCCTCCCACCTCAGTCTCTGAGTAGCTGGGACTACAGGCACGAGCCACCATGTCTGGCTAATTTTTAAATTTTATGTAGAAACGGGGTCTCATTGTCTTGCCCAGTCTCAGCTTAGACCTTCTGATGATCTAGCAGTAGAGAGAATGAGGAGAAATAAAGGAAGAAGCATAGTCTGGGTCTGAGACCCAGTGAGAGCAGGGAACAGGTAGAACTGCAGGAGACAGAGAATTGTGAAGAAGGCAGCACAGAGCAGGGAGGAGAAAAGGGGCATAAGGTGAGAGCCACACAGACACTGTGACACACACAGAGAGACGTGTGCGCTCTGACAGATTTGCAGCCTCAGACATTGACATGCTCCCACACAGACCCAGCCCCTCATGCATCTCAGGCGCATCCTACGGAAGACAGTGGGAGAGGCTCTGCCTGCCTCCATCAGATACCTCTGCCTCTGGCCTCTCCAGCTTCCTTGACTACACCCTGAGCCTTCAGAGTCCTCTGGATTTGGGAGTGGGGGGGGCCTGCCTCCTTTTGCCCATGGGTGTTCCAGAGGCATCCTTGCCTCTGGCCCCAGTGTAGCCACTGTCCGCACAGCTTCAGGTTCCTGAAGATGACATGCTCCCCCACCCTGGCTTTTCCTGAAGGCATACAGTTCCTCATCCTCTGGGAGTGGGGAAGCATGTTGCTACCTGCACTGTTCCTTGGTCTTCCTTATGGCCCAGTGGAGGAATCTGAGGTTCAGAGATGACCTGTAACTAGCCTGAGGTCAGCCCAGCAAAGGGGAGTGGGAAGGAATGGACCAACCTCAGAGTTGCTGTTTAGTATTTTCCCAGCAGTAAGCATTAGAAGCCCACTGGCAGAGACTGGGCTATGGGAGTAGAATTCCTTCTGCCAGATCAAGGACTTCCTTTTCCAGAGCATCTCGATGACAAGCTACCCTGGGGTGGGAGCCTGACCCTCCTGACTCTAGGCAGGTGAGAGGCACCTCCCAAGCCATGTCCTGGGAAACCCAGACTCTGCAGGGACATTCCTCCCAGGGAGGTCAGACAGGAGTGCCCGCCCTGCCTTCAAGGTCTGGCCAGGCCTCCTAGGGAGGGCTTGTACCTCTTGAAATATGTTTCCTGGCACAGGCCTCTTAGGGGCTCACATTCCCACTAGGGAGTAACTCTTGATCCTTCCCAAACCTGCTTCTCAGCAACAACACTTCTATCTACTGAGCCTCAAATTTGAGCCTCTGCCTCAACTCCTCTTACTCCCACATCCAATCAATTGCAAAGTCCTGCCAGTGCCCTTCTTAACGTCTCAGCCCATCCGTGTCTGTCCACGAGCCTTACTCTAGAGGCATTGTCTCTCACCTGAACTGTGTAGCAGGCCCCTCCCTGCTCTACCTGCCTGCCCCCACCCCAGGTCATCTTGCATGCTGTGGCCAAAGGAAAAAATTCTTTTTTTTCTTTTTTGAGACAGGGCCCTTATTTATCACCTAGGCTGTAGCGCAGTGGTGCCATGTCAGCTCACTGCAACCCCTGCCTCCCAGGCTCAAGTGATCCTTCCACCTTAGCCTCCCAAGTAGCTGGGACTACAGGTATGCACCATCACACTCAGCAAATTCTTAAATTTTTTGTAGAGACTAGGTCTCACTGTATTGCCCAGGCTGGTCTCAAACTCCTGGCCTCAAGCTGTCCTCTCTTCTCAGCCTCCCAAAGTACTGGGATTACAGGCATGAAATACGGTGCCTGGCCTGGAAAAATTATAAAACACACACCTTCTCTTGGGTCCCCAGTGCCTCGTTCAAGACTGGGCATATCGTAAGCATTCTGTAAATGTTGTGGAATGAATGCAATCTTCCCAGCCCTTGCTTTAAAAAATCCCAGGGGTGTCTGTTCCCTGCAGGTGACGTCCAGATTTCTTGGCATGGATTGGAGGCCCTTTGTAACCAACCATCTGCCTCTTTGACCCAGTTACAAGTTCTTGAAGGTTGGCTCATGTCTGCTTTATCTCCGTCACTGGCACAGGGCTTAGCCCACAGTCAGCCTCAATAAATGCTCAGCGAATGAATGGGTTACTGAGAATCCAAATGTCAGTAGAGGATTTCTATTTGTCCAGAGGAAAGAGGGGGAGAGAAGCTCCCTGCTGGGGTGGCCCAAGAAAGCCTTGAGGAAAAAATTGGAAGACAGTGCCAGGGGGACACACAAGGAACCTGCCTCTCATCCCTTCTCAGGAAAGAAGCCTGCCAAGGAGGGTGGGGGCTGACTACAGAAAGCCCTAAATAGCAAGGAGAGGAGTCAAGGCCTTAGTTTGTGGGCATGGGAGCCATGGAGGTGTGAGCAGGAGGGGAGAGGATGAAGACTGTGGAGTGGGGCAAGGTCAGTGAGGAGGTGAGCTGAGGCCTGGAAGGCGGGAGATCCCGGGTCCAGGAGAGGAAACCTACCTGAGTGCAGGTGTTGTGACGGGAGGCCCCATTATGGGGGAGTGTCACCAGGGAAGGAACCTGCAGCCTCACCTTGTGTGTGGCAGGGGAGGGGGCAGCTGTGGCTGAGGCAGGGGCTTGCCCTGGACCCAGTTGGAGGGAGCCCTCTGTCCTGCAGGCCCTGCCATGGGGAAGACCAACAGCAAGCTGGCCCCTGAGGTGCTGGAGGACCTGGTTCAGAACACTGAGTTTAGTGAGCAGGAGCTGAAGCAGTGGTACAAGGGCTTCCTGAAGGACTGCCCCAGTGGCATCCTAAACCTGGAGGAGTTCCAGCAGCTCTACATCAAGGTGAGTGGCTCCGGCCTGGGTCAGGGGACCCAGGTACCCAGGGTGGCGAAGGCGAGGCCCCGGGGTTGGGGGAGGCGGGGCATCCTGGGGTAGGAGGGGAGTGAGGTACCCAGGGTGGGAATGAGGTGAAGCACTCGGGTTGGGAGGAGGTGAAGCACCCGGAGTGGGAGGGGGAGAGAGGCACCCAGGGTGAGGGTGAAGTAAGGCACCCGGGGTGGAAGGGGGGTGAGGCACCCGGGTGAGGGTGAAGTAAGGCACCCAGGGTGGGAGGGGATGAGGGCACCTGGGGTGGGGGGAGGCGAGGGCACCCTGGGGTGGGGGGAGGCGAGGCACCGGGGTGGGAGGGGGGCGAGGCACCAGGGGTGGGAGGAGGTAAGGGCACCCGGGGTAGAGGGTAGGCGAGGCACCTGGGGTAGGAGAAGGTGAGGCACCGGGGTGGGGGTGGGCAAGGCACCTGGGATGCGGGGGAGGTTCCCTGGGGTGGGGGGGCCGGAGGAGGCTGTCGCTGCGCAGTAACTAGCCACACTCCCCCTCAGTTCTTCCCCTACGGCGACGCCTCCAAGTTCGCGCAGCACGCTTTCCGCACCTTCGACAAGAACGGCGACGGCACCATCGACTTCCGAGAGTTCATCTGCGCCCTGTCGGTCACCTCCCGCGGCAGCTTCGAGCAGAAGCTCAACTGGGCCTTTGAGATGTACGACCTGGACGGCGACGGGCGCATCACGCGCCTGGAGATGCTGGAGATCATCGAGGTGCGGGCCCGCGCGGGCGCCGCTGTACCCGAGGCCGGCGCTTCGCTTCGCCTCCCGGGCCCTGCCTCCGCGCAGCCCTCGGGCCTCGGGGCCTCCCCGATGCTCCCCAGCCTCGGATCCCGCTCCTACCATCCCGCGGCCGACCACAGGCCGGGGCTCAATGCCTGCAGTCTAGGGAGTCTGACCTCGTGGCCGATGTTTTCAGCTCATCTGTCAACAGGCAGGGATTGAGCTCCTGCCAGTTCCTGCTTTCATGGGGTACTCCTTCTAGCGACAAATTTTTTAAAAAATAAATGAGTGGGCCGGGCGCGGTGGCTCACGCCTGTAATCCCAGC
>NW_016107700.1:1960074-1986766 GCF_001604975.1 Cebus imitator
CTCCAGCCTGGGTAACAAGAGCGAAACTCCGTCTCAAAAAAAAAAAATAATAATAATAAAATAAAATAAATGAGTGAAGACATGTGGCGTCAGGCCGTAGGTGCTATGAGGAAGATAACACTAAGCAAAGCATGGGGAGAGAGCTGGTGGAGAAGTGATTTTATATAAGGTGGAAAGTTAGAAGCAGCCTGAACGGGGTGAGGCCGTTACTGCTAGATGCCTGGGGGAGAGCGTTCCATGCTGAGGGGCAATTAAGGCAGGTCGACCTTTCTTTGCAGAGTTCAAGGAGAGTGAGAGAGCCCTGAGAGAGGAGAGTGATAGGAAGGTGGTCAGAGGGGGAGCCAGGAGCCCCATCAGTCAGCTCTACTGGTTAGGAAACTTTCATGGAGGTGGGCTTTTGGCAGGTTTCATCTACATAAACATTATTAGTTTAAATGAAAAATGAGTTCCTCATCAAATATCCAGTCTTAATGACTACATATACCTTCCAATATCCTCACCACCCCGCAGTATTCTCTCTGCCGGATCCCCTTCCTTCACCCCCTGCTTTTCGGGGCCCCTTGTGGGTGTTCGCACCCCCCTCCTTCTCCAGGCCCTTTGTGGGTGTTCACATCTCTCTCCTTCCCTCGCCAGGCGATCTACAAGATGGTGGGCACTGTGATCATGATGCGCATGAACCAGGACGGGCTCACACCCCAGCAGCGTGTGGACAAGATCTTCAAGAAGATGGACCAGGATAAGGACGACCAGATTACGTTGGAGGAGTTCAAGGAGGCAGCCAAGAGTGACCCATCCATTGTGTTGCTGCTGCAGTGTGACATGCAGAAGTAGAGGCTGCTGAGGCCCCCTTCAGGGCCCCTGGCCAGAAGGGGAATGGCTGCCTCCCGACCTGATGACCTCCCTGGCTGGCCTCCCAGGGGGACGGACACTCCAGCCAGCCCCACTCTCTGGCCCACCCAATCCTCTCCCCAAGCCCTTCCTCCCCTTCATCAAGATTCTTGAGGGACCACCTCACCCTGCAAAAGAGACAGGTCCTCCAGTATCCCGTCTTCTAGCCCCACCTCTCACTTGACACAGAACCAACAGCCATTGGGCATAGGGGAGTTGGCTTTTGCTCCAGGAGGTGAGGTTAAGGAGTTGAGGGGCTCGGGTTCTGGTTCAGAATTCTCTTGATCCTAGGATTATGCCTTATAGGATGTGGTCCCACAGGTCTGTCACAGGGCCAAATTGGGTCTGTCTATTCCTGAGGCTCCAGATCCCATAAAGGTGGTCTTTTCCCTGTCCCTTCTACTCTACCTGGCCCTTCCAGCCCCAGCCTTTGGAGTTTTCATTCAGTCCTTTCTTCAGCTAATGATTATTGAGCACCTGTTCAATGCTAGGCACCTCTAGGTGCTAAGGATGGTCATTTACAGGACACATCCTGTGCCCTCCTGAAGCTCATAGGGTTGTCAGGCAAACTTCCAGCAGTCAGGGTCTCAGCTGACAGAAGGTGCTGGAAGGCTTGTTAGTCTGGGATGAGCTATTTCATCTTCCGGCTCAGCTCCACACAAAGCTGCAGAAGGATAAAATGAAAAGTATTTGGAAGTTGAGGAGCCACGTGAGTGAAACTTTTAAGAAAAATGAAATTTATATAATACTTATATTTTTAGTACCCTTTAAAGAAGCTAAAGTCATTTATTATTTTACAACGTTAAAATATACTCTATATTACTTGGTTTCTTATAAAATGTTAAAGGAATAGAGAAAATACTAATTTTCAATGGAAAAAACTGAGAAAAAAGGGAGAAAATACCATGACATTTACCGGATAACACCTTTTCAGGCTAAGTCCTGAGCTGCCACTTTCAGCAGCTTTTGCTGGTTCAGCTCATCCTCTTTATTACCTTTTTCAATTCAACAAGCAACTTTCTATGACATACTTACTGGGGTTGGATGCTGACTTCAGAGACAGAAAAAAACAAGATTTGCAAACAGTGAGACAAGTGTATATTCTTTATCTTGATAGTTCGTTTCTGGATTTGGTTTAGTTTCAGAACTGGACATGTTCCTTCACTGCCACAGAATCAGAAGGAGCTAGAAGAAAAGGCTCACCTGGCCAGTTTGGGCACTGGAACCAAATTTATGGACGAAATGCCTAAAAATGTGCCGGGCATGCTTCTTTCGAAAGGCTTTTTCTAACCCCAAATCTTAGATCCCCCAGGTAGTTCATCATCTTCCAAGTGTGCTGGCTCTGCTTTCCAATACCTGCTTTCCAATTTTGGATCCATGAGCTATACAGATGCATGCTTTGACTGCCAGAACAATTAATCTTGCTTCTTCATCAGGTCTTTCACTTGACTTTCTCCTGTACTTGTGATCAGAAATTAGCTTTGACGTGCAGTGACAGTTGATTTCCTCTTGAACTGCCGGTGAAAACAGTCTAGTACACAGGTGCTGTCAGCCCAGGGTGGGAGTAGGAAATGATTGCTGAGCCCGGGGTGGGGGAATTGCCTCTGCAGGAAAGAGATGCAGCATGCTTCTCATTCCTGAGTGCTCACCTGTCCTGCTTCTCTGCCGGTGAAAACTCTGGGAGCTGCTGACCAATAGAGCTTGGCCCCAAGCTCTACTGGGCCCTTGGAGGTAGCAAGGTCACGGGGTTGCCACCCTTTTTCTATCCTCTTGCTCATGGCCAGCCATGTGGTGAGGCTGGGGAACTCACATCCTCAGGCAGGAACTAGCAGTTGTTTATCCAGCAATGCCTCAAGGTTGTTGCATTGCTCCCAGGAGCTGGCCATTAGGTGTGTCTTGTGTGGTCAGTCAGTACCACAGACACATAGATGTTCACTGGCTCAGCTGGGACCCAAATCTTCTGGTGAAAATCTTTTCACTAAGTAGTGTTCCTTCCCTGCAAACGTCGAATGTCGAATTTAGCCTAACTCACTGTCACAGAGAATTTCATGGCTTTCAAAGTCTTGCCGTCTACCCCATCTCATTCTATACTCACAACCCATGGAGGTGGGGATTTTCATTTATTTTCTCTAGACTTGGAAGCTGAGATTCAGAGAGGAAGAGTTCCTTGTATAGTCAGGAGGTGACACAGACTGGAACCCAAGGCTCTAAGATGATTTCTTCCTTTCAGAGTCTCTTCCCTCTCAATTTCTGTGACTGAGCTGTGCATAGGTTGACAGCAGGCCAAGCTACATGGGTTTTCATTCTCTATAGGCTTCCTGTGAAGAAATGTCTGCAGTTATGGTCTTCCCCCAAAAATAGAAGCTTGGTTGAAGTCCCCACATTTTCAAGCACCCTGTGTTCTGCTTCTGGCAGCTGTGCTAACAGCTCAGTGCTGCCCTGGGAGGCCTCTGACTTGGAACCCTCAAAGGATTCTACGTTGTCTTTAACACCATCGTCTTCCCTAAGAGAATTATTTTTGTTTTTTCCAAGATGGTGGGCAAGTCCCACCCATGAAGGCATATTTGATTACTCCAGGCTTCTGGACACACATACCCATGGGTGATTTTTGCTGGTCAGGACTAATATTCTCAGACAGCCCAGCAGTGTGAACACACAATGCCAGGCCAGGAACTGAGACCACCATCTTGCTGATGGGAGGAACCACAGGTGGGCCAGGCCTTGCTCCCACCTACTCCTGGGTGTCCCAGGGACTGTGTGCTCAGGAGCACTGTGGTAGAGCACCGGCCCTGCCTTGAGAAGAGACACAGGTCTCCCGTCCCTGCACCAGCTGAGAGAGACTTGCCACAAAGCACAAGGCTAGCAGAGAGATTTATGTATGACTTGCACAGACACAAAAATATACAGACAACCAAAACACTGATATATCCAAACTCTCCTTTGAAATTCCAATCTTCTTGCAATTACTCTGTCAATTGCAAGGTCTCAAAATCTGCCTTCTCATTTACTCATTCATCCTTTTGGGCTAATTGATGAGCGCCTTATTCCTTATCTTTAAAAATTATCAGCAAGGGCTACTTCAGATGGCCACTCTAGTCCTTTCACTTGCAGTCAGGATTATTTAACTTACGTTTACATCAAAAGTTAAGAAAAAGTTAGTTCATAAGCAAAGGCACTAAATCCTTTTCTGACAGTGACAGAGTTCCTAGAGGTAGAAATTTGCCTTGCTGCAGAGAGAGAAGGAATGGGGTGGGAGGGGGGAAAGAAAAGAAAGAGAGAGAATAAGAGAAGACACTGGGGTCTCCAGGCAGGATAGTAAGCTGACACTGTAAATATTTTTTACACAAAAATTTATTAAAGCAACAAATATTTCCTCAAGATCCACCCTGGGTGAGGCTTTGAGCTGACGTTAGAGATCATTGTGGGGTCAAGAATTTCTTACATGTTCTATTCATCATTCTTGAAAAAAGAAATAATTCAAACCTAGTGATTAAAGTCTCAGAAAAATGTGGGATTTTCTTTCTGAAATTTTCAGGGTTTTCTTTTTACCTTTGCCAGAGTGTGGGAGCAGGACTGGGCCTCCCAGGGTGTATAGCCCTTCCTGCTTGGTGGAGGCTGGTCAGACCCAGGGCTTTCAGGCAGCAGGAGAGAGGAGGCTTGGGGAACTGGCGGTCTGGGTGGCAGGGAAGGGGTCCAGCTCCAGTGTAGCCCCCTATACCCTCCAGATGTGCTGCTCTGGCTGTGCCCTCGGTGACTGCCCTCATTGCTCAACACTGTGCTGTGTGGTGTGTTTCTTTCCCCACTGACAGTGAATAAAAGGTGCAACTATGCTGAGGGCTCCTGCTCTTCTCTAAGCTGGGACAGGATTGGGGTGGGGAGGAAGAGCGAGAAGAGGCCTTGGAGCTCACTCAGTGAGGGACCAAGGTCCTTGTTCTAGCAAGGACTCTGGGAACATGGCATGAGACTCACTCGAGCTAGTTCAAATAAATGGAGGAGCAGATTAGAAGAGACTCTAAAGATGGAAAATCAAGAATGGCTGAACCTCAAGAGAACTGGACCTGGCAACTGGGCCTATCCCTTACCATCTCTGGGCCTTGCAGCCTCTCATCCCCTGGCCTATATTTGCATCCGTGCCCCTTTCCTGGGCTTCTCTTCATATTTCTTTGGTTTTGTTGCACATAGTGGCTGAATCTCCAGCTTGGTATCGAGACTCACCAGTGACTGACAACTCCCCTCTGTGCCTCTTAGTTCCAGTTCACGAGCAAAAGGATCTGATTAGTTTGGCTTAGCTTTGGGTGGGATCCCTTAGGTCAGGTGCTCTCCAACAGTCCAACCATCTATGGCCAGACTGGACACTGATATGTGAACAATTCCCTCAGAAGGAAGCTAATGGTGGCAGACATTGGGACTTTGTTTCCCCCTCTGTCTGTTGAAAGGCCTCACAAGAGCCCAAATGAGAGGATAGTGGCCAGAGGGAAGAAAGGCCAAGAGCCAGGGTTTATAGTTCGTCCATATGGTGCCCTTTGTATGACTTAGGAAAAAGCACCCCTCTGAGCGGAAGCAGCATGGTTAAGTACACAGCTGGGCAGTGGATGGCGCCTTTGGGCTAATGAGGAAAATATGACCCTTCTTCCGGGTGAATACGGCCCTGTCATATTAGGGTGCACAGTTTCGCAAGAGGACCACATGCTACATTTCAGCTTCTGCCTTTCCTGCTGGTCACGGGTCATTGAATAGTGCATAACCTGTTCCACCATTCACAGGAGCCCAGCAAGAGCCCTGAGATCTCCCCCCACAAAATGTGGTCAAGGGTTCGGGTGGGAGTTGGTGGCAAAGCGTAAAGCATAAGAGACTCCTTAGGAAATGGGGGTCATTCAGGACGGCTCAGTGCAGGATGCAGGATGGAGAAGTGAGAGGAAGAAAAAGGTTTTTGAGGATGAATGTCCCCGACAGCCGGAGAAGCACTGTTCCCTGAAGAAAGTTGGGGGCAATGGGGGCTGGAGCTGCCTGCCTCCTCCTGAAATGCTCAATTGCTTCTTCAAGGGTTCCCTCAAGGACACTTGGAGGTGGCCAGCTCCCTTCGCAGAAAGGAATTAGGACAGAGGAAGGAGGCTGACCTGGCCTCGGGGCAACCATAAACCTAAGGAGGTGACTCAGAAGCCTGAGAACCTGGGGCTGCTGTTCCCAGCTGAGTCCACGCTGAGGGATGGGAAGTTCTGCCCTGTCTACCTTGGGCACACCGCTCCTGGGTTGCCTCCTCCCACAGACTACCCACTCAGGCTCCCACAATCTCTATCCCAGCCAAGTTAGTCCACCTCCTACTTTCAACCTTGCCCTCTGCCCCATCTAGCTGCCACTAAGAAGCCAGAGTGATTTTCCTAAAGCACAAATCTGACCGTGTCAGCTCTTCAAAGGCTCCCCTCACCCCTCTGTGTGACTTTCTCCTTAAATGTCCCTCCAGGTCCTGCATGATCTGGTGCCAGCTGACCTCAAAAGGCTTTTCTTCCTCTCACTTTTCTGTCCTGAACCCTGCAATGAGCCATCCTGAATGGCCCCATTTTCTAAAGGGTCTCTTATGCTTTTGTGCTGTGCACAAGCCATTGCTCCTCCCTGGGCTACCCATTCCCATCTCAATTATATCCCCCTCTATGAAGCCCTCCCAACCCGCAGACAATTGGCCCTTCACTGTACACAGTCCTTCACAGTCAACAAACACTTCCCATGTGATCTGCTGTCGGCTCCAGCACACATTTAAGTCTCCGTTTTTTGGTTTTGTGTGTGTGTGTGTGTGTGTGTGTGTGTGTGTGTGTGTGTGTGTGTGTTTAAGACAAGGAAAGAAAGGCCCAGCAGAGAATGGTCAAGTTGCCACTCGAACTCAGGTCTCCTAACATCAAGGCCACTGCTTATTGTGCCTCCTCAGCTACAGGAGTGAATCCACAGAATGTGAAAAGAGAGTTAAAAAAAAAACATGAGCTCTGTGCCTAAGAGGAGGAAGCGTCTTGCCTGATTGGAGAGAGGTGGGGAACAGGTAAAGAGGTGGGGAACAGGCAGCCCTGGCTTCATGGAGGAGGTGGCATCTGCCTGAGGTGTTACTAAACATTAGCCAACAGGGCCAGGCACGCTGGAGCAGGGCTGTCCAAGGGAGCAGCCAGGTGTGGGGATCCTGGAGTCGTGCCCTAAGGGGTCTGTTCCCAGCTTATTCATCTGAAGAAGTGCTGGACCTGGAGGCAAAGTGCTGGCTGAAATCCAAAAACCCTGAGCCTGGGAAGCCCTGCACCCCGCCAGCTATTAGCGAGTGACAGGTAAGCCAGAGAGGATGGCCAGAAGCCTGGAAGGGTGGCAATGGTGGAAAGAACAGTTGAGGACCAAGTTCTCTAATCCTTCCAAAGAAGGATCTGGGGAAAGTGGGGTTTTTTGTTTTTTTTGTTTGTTTGTTTTTTTGAGATGGAATCTCACTCTGTTGCCCAGGCTGGAGTGCAGTGGCATCATCTCGGATCACTGCAACCTCCGCCTCCTGTGTTCAAGTGATCCCCCTGCCTCAGCCTCCTGAGTAGCTGGGATTACAGGCACACACCACCACGCCCAGCTATTTTTTGTATTTGTAGTAGAGACAGGGTTTCACCATGTTGGTCAGGCTAGTCTTGAACTCCTGACCTCGTGATCTGCCAGCCTCAGCCTCCCAAAGTGCTCAGATTACAGGCATGAGCCACCGCACCCAGCCTGGGAAAAGTTCTTAAAGAGACTGAACCAGGAATCTGGGCAGGATTCTTTGATGGCAAGGAACAGGGTCTACTCATGGCAGGGTGAGTAATGGGGAATGGATTAGCTGGGACTTTTGGTTGCAAGTGAACAAAATCCAACTCACACAAGCTTAAGCAAAAAGGGAGGTGTACTGGCTCATGTAATTGGGAAGTTCAGGCATGGCTGGGTCCAGAGACTCAGTTGCATCCTCTCTCCCTCCCTCCTACTTCTCTCTCTGTGGCACCATTGTCCTTCCAGATGTGCTTCTTCCATGTTCTTTCACCAGCCAGGTGGGTTCCCAGCTCACATTGTCCCAGATTAACAACCTCAGAGAAAAAGAACCAAATCTCCCGGCATCCCTAAATAAGAGTGAAGAGTGTCTTCGCTGCGGCCAATGCTCTGCAATTGGTCAGATCTCAGTCACATCCCTACTTCTTGACCAGAGAACCAGGGAGGCTGGGCTTTTTATTAGAAAGAGAGGCTGGGAAAAGTAGTTAATCAAGCAAAACCACTGGCCACCAACTTTCCTTTTGGGGGCATTTGTTGAAACAATGTGGAGAATCTCATGAAAGTGTAGAGATGGGCACCATAGCCAGTCCTTAGCTAGAACTTGGGAAGCTGTCAGGACCAGAGGTGGCTCCCTCTCAGGGCAGAATGGTTTATTTCATGTGCTGCTGTCTGCACATCCCTTCCCATCTTGATCTGCTCCTCAGTCATTCTGCTCACAGAGAATTTCCACCTGCTCTGAGCTTTACATTGCATATAACTGCAGTCTACTGAGGTTCACCCAGGTCTCTAGGGAGCCAATTGTATTTCATAGCATCCTCAGCTTCTATTCCAATGGTTGACTGCCCAGCCCATTTCCCAATTCCAAATTCCTAAGAAAGAGAAACCTGATTCGCCCAGGTTATCTTTCCAAGCCAATCACACAGATTAAAGGCTGCTGGACAGCATGGGGGTGGCTCACCTTTGTGTCAAGTGCTCACCACCATCCAAGTCACCACTCTATACACTCTTCCTAAGTGACCTCATCCTTCCCCTCCATAAGGCACCTGAGAATAATTGACCCCATTCCTAGAGTTTCAATCATTTATTGCAGTGTAACAAGCTGCCCCAAAACATAGTGCCTGAAATAACAATTTATTGTTTTTGATGATTCTGTGAGTTGTCTGGGCTCAGCTGGAAGGTTTTACTGCTTCATGTTGTGTTGGCTGTTGTTACCCACACAGCTGAACTCCACTGGGAGCTGGGCTAGGGCTGGAACAGCCCGGATGGCCTCATGCACATGGCTGCCAATTGTACCTATAGTCACCTGGGCTGTCACTGGCTTCTTACGCTCCAGGTCCTCTCTGTCTCACCATGTGGTCTTACCAGCAGGATACTGCAGACTTCTTTACATAGTAGCCAGCTCCCAAGAGGGCAAAAATGGAATCTGCAAGGCCTCTTAAGACTTAAGCTTGGAAACCACACAGCACCACTTCTACTCCATTCAGTTGGTCAAAGCAAGTCACAAGGCCAGCTCAGAGATCTCTGGACGCGAGAAGTGTCAAAGTCACATTGCCAAAAGACAGGCAGGATGGAAGAGGTTTTTGGGCCATCTCTGGAGACAATCTACTAAGCCTGGAAGTAAGTCTAAACATGTTTGCCCCTAATCCTAACACTTTATTATGATTTCCCCCTTCCTCTCACTCCAGGTTGGGTTGGTTCCTCCCAGGACCTGGTGGAGGTTGGGGAGAATCACTCCATTCTGTAGCCCCCTCACCTCCCCAGTCAGAGGCCTTCCCAGCTAAGCTAGTGTTTCTCCTGCTTCTCCCACCCACCCATGCACACCTCTGAGAGAGGCTACTTGTCTGATTCCTGGCCTGTGCCTTGGAATGGGTGACATTCGTATCTGCACCCTGGGACTAGTACAGGGCTCTTCATCAAGAAGGACAGATGCCCTGGAACTCCAGCATGATAGTTCCAAGGCCCCTCTTCTGCCCTCCCTCTATCCAGCCCCTTCATGGCCTATAACTAATCACTCCAGGCTGGGCAGGTGGGGGCCTAGGAATGTGCGCCCCCTGCTGACCACCAAGGGGGCCAACAAGAATTCGGGTTCAGAGTCCCTGGGAGTCTCTGGCCTGTGACCCCCACCCAGGACAAGGGGAGCCTGGTCTCGACATGGACTTCAAGGACCCCCTCCTAGGTAGTGCGGAGGAGCTGTCCGGCTGGGCCCTCCACTGCGCTCCCGCTGGGAGCAGGCTATTGCTGGTGGCCGGAGCTATCCATACTTCACCTCCTGCCCGTCTGCGGGATGGACGGGCTTCGGAGGGAAGGCGACATCGTCAGGATCCTGGGTCCAGGCTCCTAAAGGAAAGATGGACGGCTAGCTTTTGAAGGGGGAGGCGGTTAGCTTTTCATTTTCTCCTTTGGCGGGGAGAAAATTGTCAGGCCTCTCCTGTCTCCGCGCCCTTCAGAGCCTGCGAAGAACATCATTTTCGCAATCCCAAATCCGCTGCAGCCCACAAACCCAGGGAGCCAGAGAGGTGCCCCACTCACTACCCAACCGGTTTCGGGCATGGGTCGGTCGGGAGAAGGAGAATCCAGCTATCCCTCATACCGTATAGTAGCGGCAGCGGCGGCAGCGACAACACCGGCGACCGAGAGGGCGAGTGTGACCCCCTCCGCCGGCGGGCGGGGAGCCCAGCTCACACGCACAGCCTCCCCGCCGCTGCCCGCCCCCTTCCCTCCCCGGGACTCGCCTCCCTCCTGCAGCCCAGTCCAGCCAGCTTCGCGTCTACGCCGCCGCTTGCTCTGGCCCAGCCGGTTCAGAGCCCGAGCATGGAACCTGGGGAACCCCGGGAGCCCCAGGAGCCCCGCGAGCCCGGGCCAGGAGCGGAGACCGCTGCGGCCCCGCTCTGGGAGGAAGCCAAGACTTTCTACGCCAACCTCGCACCCAAGAAGAAACCCAAATCGGTAAAAGCAAGGCATGGGTTTGCTGGGGGTGGGGAAGGGTTACTCCGAGAGAGGGGTCATAAGTCTCTTGAGAAGGGACCCGTGGCGCCCTTCTGGGAGGGGACGCAGCTCCTCAGCCCCAGAAAGCGCCCTGCAGCTGGCGCGGGCTCGGGTTTATTTTGGGAGCTCTGCTCTGGTGTATTTTTTCCCGGGACTCGCGTTCCACGCCAGGATCCACCTCCCCCATGCTGTCATCAGGGCCCAGCTCGAGGCCCGCAGCCCCAGCCCCTCCCCACGCGGGCAACCGGGGAGCGCGGACTGCACTTGTTGGCGAAGCCGGTCGGCAGCGCCTGCAGAAACGCCCCGGGCGCGGGTAACCAGACTCGGGAACCTTGTTCCTGGCTGTGCGCTCCAGTCTCCTCCATCTGGGCATCGGGCTCCGGACCTTAGGCCCTGCGTTTAAGGTCTGGCTCTGGGCCCTGGGCCCTGGGCTAGGGGCACTGCGCTCCCGGCGTCCTAAGGAAAGGGAGCTGCTCTCACCAGACACTGGGATCCGCACTCTGCGCTTGGGGGGATCTGGGGGAGATCGGTGCCCTCCGCAGAAGGCTTCCAGCGCTAGACTCTGCCCTCCAGCTCCGGTTCCGCTCCCCTCGCAGTGGGTGTTAACATCCCCAGGATCCCGTGGTAGTGTCAGCCGTCTGGGACCTCACACAGAGGAGCCCTCTCCTGTCCCCCACCAAACAAGTTGATGATGCCCTGGTCCGCCCCTGGGCCTTGCTCTCCCCAGCTTCCCAGATCTCAGAGCTTGAGGAGGGGACTGAGGATAGAGGTTGGCCCAGAGCTGTCCTCTGAAGAGCTCCAGCTTGATCTTAAAGCAACCTGCTGCTTCCCTCCAAGGACCCTTCCCCAAGAGGTCCACCCTATCAGTAATCCTTCACTTAGCACCTCCAGGCTCCACTCAACGGTGGGGACTGAGGAATTAACTAAACCGAGTCCCTGCCTCAGGAGCTCACCACACACTGATGGGGGCTCTGGAGATGAGAACCTGGGTGAGTTGTCAGGGGAGTGGAGTAGTGCCGTCACGCTGCGGAAGGCTTCGTAGAAGTGCTATGTATGCTGATCTTAAAGCCTGAGTATGTGGAGTTTCCCAGGGAGAAAAAAAACAAGACAGGCAAAAGTCACGCAGATGTCTCTGAAGCTCAGGACTGTGTTCCTGAATAAGTACTGAGTGGAGAATGCAGGATTGCTGGGAGAAGAGCAGAAGGGATGTGACAGAGCCCACAGAGGGCCTTGGGGATCTTGTTAAGAAGTCTAGACCTTATTCAGTGGGGTCAGGGATTTCCAAACTAGCTTCTCTAAGTCCCCTATTTCATGGAGTCTGCACACATGTAAATCCAGTGTATTTTCTTTCTTCTTCAAACTAAGTTTTATACAATTTAAAATGTGCAATAAAACCCAATTCACGCTAATGTATTAGGTGGATATTTTAGCAGTTTCAAGGCCACTAGCTTGTGCTGCAGATTTTTTTTTAAAGCAAACCTCAGAATAAGGCTTTCCCTGTGATCTGTTTCATAGAGGAGCATCTTGAGATTGTGAGGCCTGTAGTTTAAAACAAAACAAAACAAAAAACCTTTTAGCATTTGCAACTACTTATTGGTCTGAATCAGGACTTTCTCAATACTTCGCAAATACAAACACAGCAACAACTTGGCTGGACGGTGAAGCTTAAGTCTGCACAGACATCCTAACCTCTAGTTTCAAATTTGTTGTCATGCAAACAGCTGTGTTGTTTTCGTTGTTTGACTTTATAATAAATAAATAAACTTAATGCATTTGAATCTGTAAAATAAATATACGCCAGGGCCGGGCATGGTGGCTCAAGCCTGTAATCCCAGCACTTTGGGAGGCCGAGTCCGGTGGATCACGAGGTCAAGAGATCGAGACCATCCTGGTCAACATGGTGAAACCCCGTCTCTACTAAAAATACAAAAAATTAGCTGGGCATGGTGGTGCGTGCCTGTAATCCCAGCTACTCAGGAGGCTGAGGCAGGAGAATTGCCTGAACCCAGGAGGCGGAGGTTGCGGTGAGCCGAGATCGCGCCATTGCACTCCAGCCTGGGTAACAAGAGTGAAACTCCGTCTCAAAAATAAATAAATAAATAAATAAATATACGCCAATTATATATGGTATATCTGGTACCATATGATATGAGATATATGGTAACTATATATTATAATATCTGGCTTACATATTGAATTCAAAGTTCATTTGAATTCATTTAAATAAAAGGTCAACCTACATTTTTAAAACATATGAATACCATTATGGAGCTATTCCAGGATTTTTCATCAGGGGATTAACTGGGTCCCATTTTTATTTTAGAAAGATCAGTCTGGGATGGATTGGAAAGGGTGAGTCTGGCAACAAGCCCACCGGTGAGAAGGCTGGTGCCTGTCTGAAAAGGAAGCTGGATGAGTGTCAATGTTGTGGCCTGAGTTATGGAGAGGAAGGGGCGGAGATTGGGGACTGGGGTAGTGAATGCATCAGTGCTCGAAATCCACTTCCTCCCCAAGCACCAAGGAACCAGGGAGCTCAGTCTCAGTGGCCAGTCATGACCCCTGGGTCGGCCCCTGACTCTCACGATTCTCTGGGAGGAAAGAAGTCCGGAGGCTTCCCAGCTCCTATTCCCTGCAGAAGCCCCTCTTCCTACACGCTATTCTGGGGACTTTAGGCCTCATGGGCTCCATTGTGGCCTGGGCTGGGCTTATTCTCATTCCCAGGGGCCTGGGTAAAATATTGAACGCCCGATGGCCTGTTGGAAGCCCTCACCTCGTGGGGTCAGAACACTTCTTCAACCCAGAGCTCTCCTGCCCCTCTCTCCTTCAGCAGCCCTTCCCTCTCTAAGTCCTACTAGGAATAACAGTTTTTGCCTATGTTTCTGTTAAGCAGAATTACGTTGGCCTAAATGGGAGTTCCTCAGGCAGGTCAGGTTGGGGTGGGCTGCCTTGCTATTCTTTCATTCCCATCCCCCAGCTGGAGCCCTCAGCCTGACCCTGGAAGGCAGAGAGTGTTGCCAGGACACTGGTTTCCTAGAGCCCAGAGCTCCCAGACTAAGCCTCGGAGTCGCTCTGACCCAATTCACAGTCTGAGATCAAGGCTTCTTTCTGCTCTCTGGAAGAACTGTTCCTCGATGCCCCTGCTAACACATGGCCACCTCTGCGGCCAGGCCCGGGAGAGTGTCTACATCCACAGCTTCTCCCCAGCTCTGGCCAGCCCTTTTCACCTGCTCCTTCAGCTCCACCTGGAGCCTGGACAGGTCATTCATCAATCCCAGCTGGGATCCATATTTCTTACACAGTCACGGCCTCTGGGCCCTTAAACTCTACCTTGTTTGCACTGTGTCACAGCAGTCTAAGTGGGGACACAGAGTCCTGCCCTTGGGACCTCCATTCTGACCGGAAACAGAGACCTGTCCTTAGAAACCTCAGTTTGAGGACATGCCCTGATCATTTCTCCCAAATCTGGAAAGTGAAGGCTGGGGGAGATGTTTCCAGGGAAGGCGGAAGTAGCAAGGGATGGAGTCTTCTGGGAGCTGTTGAGGAGGGGAAGAGCAAGGGGACTGCAGTGTGGAGAGAGGCCAGGCTAGACGCCAGAGACTTGAGACCTCATCTTGCTCCGTCTTGACCTAGAGTAATACTCTGCCCCTCTCTGGGCCTGTTTCCCTATCTGGAAAAGTGAGAAGCAGAGGACTCGTGGAACCAAGGCCACCAAGTTGTTTTTCTTGCAACAGCAGAGGTGGGATGGGATGGGGTCTGTCTGGGTAGCTCAGCCAGAGGGGACCCAGGACTTGACAGTCTGGCAGGGACTGTGGGACAGAAAGTGAGGAGTGAGACCTTGGCTGGCTGCCAGGCCTGGAGTGGCAAGCTTGGGAACCTGTCTGGAGGGGCTGGGAGGGAAGCTGGCTCTCTGTCCTTGAAAGGTTGATGGCCTTTTCCTGGGGCAGTAAGCCCAGGGGGTGGGGCAAGCTTAGCTCCTGTTCTGAAGGCCTCCAGGCTTCCAGGGTTTATGAGAGTGGGTCTCCCCACTCCACCACCAACCCCACCCTTAGGACGCACAGACACACGGTGGTGGTCAGCAACTGAGAAAGGTATTTGGGTTGAACCTCCAAGAGGGAGCACCTGTCCTGCTGCTGCCTTATACCGACCTTGCTGGCCACATACACCATCTTGGTTGGCGTTAAAAGTCAAATCCAAACTGAAGTCTAACACAGGACCTTAGGGAACTCTTTTGCCTTCCTAAGGTTCTAAAGCTGCATTACCCACTAGCCATATATAGCTGTTTAAGTTCATTTGAATCAAATAAAATCTAAAATTCAGTTCCTCAGTCTCATTAGCCACATTTCAAATTGTTACAGAGGCACATGGACAGCACAGATTATGGAATATTTCCATTATCATAGAACATTATCATAGACAGTGCTCTTCTAAAAGATGGTGTCAGCCTCTGCCTTGGGGGTGGATCATGAGCTCCATGGGGACAAGGATGGTACCTGTATTGTTTTCTGCCATGTCCATCACACAGTGTCTCTCAAATGTAACCACCCAATGTTGTCAACTGATTGGAACCCAGGACTCACCGCAGAAAGAAGCAGTGGGGTTGAGTACATGATCCACAGGCGATCAGGAGAGGCCAGAATATGAGGTGCATTTATGAGCCTTGACCTCAATTTGGGTCCCTCATTTTTAATTTGTAAAGTGAGAATCATGACCCCAGGACTCCACAGGACACAGAGATGGTGGGATTCTCTGCGTGTCTGTAAGTCCCTTGGGCACTCATATACTGATCCTCCCCAGGGACTATAAAGGGGCCAGCTGCTGTCTGGGGTGCCATGCTCCACTCCCCCATTCTACTGGAAGTGAGTGCTGCAGTCCATTTGGGATACTATAAGAAAGTACCATTGACTGACTGACTTATCAACAACAGATATTTATTTCCCGTATAAGTTTCTGGAGGCTGAAAGTTCAAGATCAAAGTGCTGGCAGATTTGATGTCTGATGAGGATCAGCTTTCTTGTCCATAGATGTCCACTTCCAGCTGTGTCCTCACATAATGAAAGGGGCAAGGGAGCTCTCTAGGGGCTCTTTTATCATGAAGGCTTCACCCTCATAAACTAATCACCTCCCAACGCCTCTGCTTCTTAATACTATCACCTTAGGGGTTTGGTTTCAGCATACGAGTTTGGGGGTGATGCATATATTTAGATCATAACAGTAGGGAAGAAGTTCTGGAGCCCTCTGGGACCCCTAGAGAAGGCCCTCTGTAAGCTCACATCTTCTTATTCTTCTGGGCTCATATACACCCACCCCCACATGCCTGGCCTCTGCCAACCTTTGTGAATGCCTTGTGTGTATGCAAACCTCTTCATGCCTTCCTTCACCCTGCTCTTCCTTTTTTTAATTTTTTTTATTTTTTTGAGACGGGGTTTCACCATGTTGGTCAGGCTGGTCTCAAACTCCTGACCTTGTGATCTGCCCACTTCGGCCTCCCAAAGTGCTGGGATTACAGGTGTGAGCCAGCACGCCCAGCCCCCCTGAACCCCCTTTAAGGCTTTGCTCGCAAGGTCTCCTCTCCATGACAACCTCCTCTGAACCCCTGCCATCAATACTTTGCTTTCATCTCTGTTCTCTAGCTCATGTCCATTTTCCGTGGTCATAAGAGAATACCACAGACTGGTTAATTTATAAAGAGCAGGGTTTTTTGCCTTATGGTTCTGCTGCCAGGAAGTCCAAGAGCATGGCTCCAGGTTCTGGCAAAAAGCTTCCCATGGCAGAGAGCATCACATGGTGAGGAAGCACATGTGAGACACAGAGAGAGAGAATGGAGGTCAAACTTATCCTTTCATCAGGAGCCCACTCCCTCAGTAACTGACCCATTCCCATGATCATGGCATTAATCCATTCATGAGAGCAGAGCCCTTGTGACCTAATCACCTCTTCTTAAAGGTCCCACCTCTCAACATTGCTGCCTTATGTCTTAAATTTCCAACACATGAACTTTGGGGGACGTATTCAAACCACAACTCATTTCCTTCCCTTTTGCATCTGAGTTCCCTGTTTACCTATCTTTCTTCCCTACCAGCCTGTGAGTTTTGAGGACAGGAACCAGGTGCTTGCCAGGATCACTGGGCAGAGCTCAGGTGCCTGGCACAAGAACCAGTGAATATTTGACACATTTGCTTCAACCAAAAGAAATATTCTCTGAGCACCTTCTATATCTCAAGATATCTGAACAAATTAGGATATCTAACAAATTTAGCACTGCAGTGGAGTTTCTATTTCATGTTAAATTTGTCATTGCACATACTGTTTCTTGTTTAAATGTATGAAAGGTTCAGAGGCATTAAAAGTTTACTGAGCACCTCTCTGTGTTAGGCAGAGTACTATACACTAGAGATACAATCTAAACAAGACTCATGGTTCCTGCACACTCAGAACTTAATAACTTAAGTGATTAAGTAAGCAACTATAATTTATTGTTAATTTTTTTTTTTTCTGAAATTGAGTCTCACTCTGTCGCCCAAGCTGGAGTGCAGTGGCACAATCTCGGGTCACTGCAACCTCCACCTCCCAGGTTCAAGCAATTCTTCTGCCTCAGCCTCCCTAGTAGTTGGGACTACAGGTGTGTGCCACCACACCCAGCTAATTTTTTGTTTTTTTTTAGCAGAGATGGGGTTTCACCATGTTGACCAGGCTGGTCTTGAACCTCTGACCTCAGGTGATCTGCCTACCTTGGCCTCCCAAAGTGCTGGGATTACAGGCGTGAGCCACCATGTCCGGCCGATTTAATGTTAAATTTTACTAAAAAGGAAATCCTTAGGAGAGGTATCAAACCAAGACTAAGACTGAGGGAAGCCTTCCTAGAGATGACATCTAGTTTGAGACCTGAAGGTTGAGCACAAGTTAGCTGGAATGAGAGTTAGGGAAAGAGGACACTGGGCAAGGGAACATCATATGCAAAGGCTCAGAGAAAGAGGGGAAAGTACGCCCTGGTGTGAGAAAGGTCAGATGGGGCCAAGCGGGGGATGGGAAGAGTGGAATGGAAAGAGAAGTAGGGGTCTGTTGTGAAGGGCTTTCTGTTCCACACTAGAGGCTGCCGGCCATATTCTGAGAATAGCGTGCACCGCTAAAGAGATGGGCTATGGTCAGATCTGAACTTTAGAAAAATCCCCTGACAGCAGCATGGATGGGAGATTAGAGAGAGTGACGGATGACGACGACAGCCCGAACGAAAGAAGTGGATGGATTCTAGTTGAGTTGACTCATTTCAGTGATTGATTGATGGGGAAGGGAGTTGAGGCTGACTTCCCGGCTTCTGTGTGGATAATGAGTGGATAGTGGTTCCAAGCCTTGCTATGAGTTACAGGGAGAAGGTGATGGGAGTTCAGCCTTGGGAATGTTAACTTTGATGGCTGTTAGTCAACTGGGACAGTTAGATGGATAGATGAGTCTGGAGCTCAGGAGACAGATCTGGGCTGGAGATACATTTTTTATATATAATTATCATATTTGTGGATGTCATTTCTTCCTAAGGGCATGTAGCTCTTATTTTATAATGGAAACCATCTGAGATCATCTCCAGCATCCGTCATACTTTGGCCACATACATTGGCTTCATTTTTTTTGTTGCGTCCAGATGCCCGACTAGATTGCCAACTCCCAAGGGCATGGCCCTCCCTCCATCAGACTCCTTGCTTCCAGCAAGGGAGCCAGCACCTCTGTCAACCCCCATCTGGGTCCGGCATAGATGGGGTCCTGACCTAAGTCCACCTCTGCCCAAGGCTCGGCCTTTTTAGGGTTACAGATTGCATCTGGGTCTTCTCCATGTCCCCACTACCCAGGAAGACTCACACATGCGCACCTGCCTCAGGGGAGGTCTGAGTCACGACCTCTTCTCCCATACCCCTGCAGCCCAAGCCTCAGAATGCAGTCACCATCGCTGTGTCCTCCAGAGCCTTATTTCGCATGGACGAGGAGCAGCGGATCTACACGGAGCAGGGCGTGGAGGAGTATGTGCGCTACCAGCTGGAACATGAGAACGAGCCCTTCAGCCCCGGGCCGGCCTTCCCTTTTGTGAAGGTGAGGGGGCAGTTCCACCACTAGCTCCTATAGTGCCTTTGTGGGTATTAAAGAAAGGCACTCCCATGGGTATTTGAGTCAGGAAAAAGGGCCCCTCTGGGCAGATGTAACCACGTAGGTGCACAGCTTGGCTAGGTGACGGAGCCTTTGTGGAAGAAGAGACCGCCCCACTCTCTGGACCAATGCAGTACCATGCCTGGTAACCAGCTTGGTGAGTGGAATGCGGGCTAGATTTCAGCCCAGGCTCACTCCTTTAGCGAGGTGCCTCTGAGTGTTAAACAACTTGCAATAAGAGAAGGTGCACGGATCTCATCCCAAGCCTGGCTCCTTCCCTCCCCCCACTGGATCCTTGGCCACCAGCTGCAGGTATCAATCCTTGGAGGTCTCAGCTGGAGGGTGCCCTCTCCCTTTCAGGCTCTGGAGGCAGTGAACAGGCGACTGCGGGAGCTGTACCCCGATAGTGAGGATGTCTTCGACATCGTCCTCATGACCAACAACCACGCTCAAGTGGGTGTCCGCCTCATCAACAGTATCAACCACTATGGTGAGCATGAGCATGAGGATGGGAGTTTCCCCTAGGACACCCCTACCATACCCCCCAGGGATGGGATCACACCTCTGCAGGATAGAGTTGTACTGGCCGGAACCCTAAGCCCAGTGTGTCCTTGTAAATTGGCTCTTTAAACAAACAAGCAAAACCCGGATTCGTAGTGTTGCTAGTTTTAGGGGTGTGAATATTTCCACCAGGACTGATTCCAAGCTATCAGTGGTTGAACAACACAAATGGCTCACAAAATTTCTGAATGTTTAACTGTGGGCTCTTGCAAGCTGGTGCAAGCCAGTTCCAGCATACCCTACTCCCAGTGTGATTAGGTGGGGCACTTACTGCCTCCCTACCTCAGTTTCTCTAACTGTGATGGGGCTAACAGGCCTCACAAGACTGCTAGGAGAATCCAGTGCAGCTGTCAGAGTGAAAGGGCCTCGTGTCTTAGTCTGAACCCAAGGTTAAAAATAATCGACCCTCCGGCCGGGTGCGATGGCTCACACCTGTAATCCCAGCACTTTGGGAGGCCGAGGAGGGAGGATCACAAGGTCAAGACATCGAGACCACCTTGGCCAACATGGTGAAACCCCGTCTCTACTAAAAATATAAAAATTAGCTGGGCTTGGTGGTGTCTGTCTGTAGTCCCAGCTACTCAGGAGGCTGAGGCAGGCAGAAGTTGCAGTGAGTTGAGATCATGCCCCTGCACTACAGCCTGGCGACAGAGCAAGAATCCGTCTCAAATAATAATAATTATAATCCATCCAGAGCTAGCTTAAGCCGAGGAGAATAATTTCTTATTGGGTTACAGGGGTGTCTTTCAGAGGGCAAAATTGGGCCTACAAAGGCCCAAATCCAAGTACTAGAAATGCTTCCCGGCCTCTTCTCTCTTCAGGCCACATGAACCTTTATTTGTGCTTCTCTAGCAAGTTTGCTTCCCCCCACAACACCGAAATTGGATTTATCTGCTTTCCTTGAATAAAAACCATATTCAAGAAAAGCGGGCCAGGTACAGTGGCTCACTCCTGTAATCTTTGGGAAGCCGAGGTAGGTGGAACACTTAAGGTGAGGAGTTCAAGACCAGCCTGGCCAACATAGTAAAACCCCCTCTCTACTAAAAATACAAAAACTATCTGAGCATGGTGGTACATACCTGTAATCCCAGCTACACAGGAGGCTGAGGCACGAGAATCACTTGAACCTGGGAGGCAAAAGTTGCAGTGAGCCGAGATTCCCCCACTGCACTCTGGCCTGATGACAGAGAGAGATTCCATCTCAAACAAAACAAAAAAAAGCAAAGTAAAACAAAAACAAAAAAAAAAAAAAAAAACAGAAAAGTGGAGAAATCTACACTTTGGGGAGACAGAGACAGAAAAATAATAAACCTATATCTATAGGTTTACAAGGCCTGAGTTTTAGCAACCAAGAGAGTATAGTTGGCATTTTAAAATCCTAATTTCAAATTGCTGGGAGCAGGGTTGATATTAAAAATATTTAACCACCTGTGTGACATACGCACTGAATAATCAGGACAGACTCCCCCTATAGCGCTGAAGCAGGGCTCTGAAGGACCCCTGCCATACCAGGCATTACCACCTTCTGTTGTGGACTCTGGGGAGGACAGAGGTCCTGGTTAAGAGGGTGGGAGAGTGACAGGTAACTTAATGGGCTCAGAGCAGCAGCAGTTTATCAACCAACAAATACTTTACAATCTGTGCAGTCATGGGGACCAGCGGACTGGCAGCCTAGGTAATCAGATTGGCCCAGCTTGGGTCAGGTGTCTGCTCTTATCCAATGAGCTATGGTCAGGAGGTGGGGGTCACACAGGCATGTAGCACTGTGATTCCTGGACAAGAGGATGTCCCTGTGAGCTGGACGATTGCTCTAGAGAGGTGATCGTCCACATTTCATGGATGAAGAATGTAGGGGCTCAGAGGGGAACACCGGCCTAAAATCACACAGAGACATGCTGTGCTGCCATACTACATCCAGAACTAAGAAGGCATCCACTGGGCACAAAGAGACTGCCCTGAATCCCAGGGTTGACCCTGGCCTTACCTGAGTCCTCTACCTCCTTCCCAGACCTGTTCATCGAGAGGTTCTGCATGACAGGTGGGAACAGCCCCATCTGCTACCTCAAGGCCTATCACACCAATCTCTACTTGTCAGCCGATGCGGAAAAAGTGCGAGAAGCCATCGATGAGGGTAAGTCTAAGTGAGGAGGCAGAATATGCGGAGTGCAGCAAAGGGGTCCCTGAGGTGGGAGGCCTGGTCCTAAAGTTCCTAGCAGGTGCTGGGAGTTGCCATGGTAACCAGAAGGCAAAACTGCACAATACTTTCCTTAATTCTTATCATCTGTCCTATAAATTCTGAAAACAAGACCCTACCTGTTCCATCTTCCCACCTCTGGCCCTACTGTGTCATGGACGCTTTTACTTCTCAGCGTCACCCAGCCTTCTGTTTCCATGGAAACCCTCTCTACAGCCCAGAAAGCTACTTTCTTCTATGATTACTCTAAGTCAGAAGGAGTTCTGATTCCTGTAGGACGATAGGCAGCCTCTACCCTGCCCTGGGCCAATGGGGAGGAGGATTTGTATCTAGTCCAGCCTGAGTGGTGGGGTCTGGGAAATGGCCAGCATCTCCAGCAGCTATGCTAGCTAGTGCTTAGTGGAGTTTGGGAGACCCAGATGGAAGTACCGACAAAGAGAATGCTCCTCTATGTGCGTCTTTCGAGGGGCAGTTTTGGGTGGTATCTGTAGTTTCAGTCTTCCCAACAAGGTGCATATACTACTGCATGTGGAAGAAAACAGGTGTATGGAGGAGCAAGGACTGAGAGGGCTTCTTAGGCTGAACACTAGTGACAAGTTTTTGTTTTTGTCTTTAATCAACCAGCAATATATTCACTTTTCTCTTCCTCTTTCATGTTGTCTCCTGCCTGGAAGCCTGGCCTCTCTCCCCTGATAACTCAGTCCCCTGAGCCACTTGGGAGCTCCTAGAGGCATTCTTTCACCAGGAACCAGAAGCTGTCACACCCTCTGGTTGGGGCCTTGGCACTGGCACGTCGGGGTGCCTCCGTGTGTTTGTAACTTGACCTCAGGCTAGGGATTAGGAGAGTGGTCCACGGGGAAGCCCTGCTGAGGGTAGGGGTGGCTCTGGGTCATCTTGGTTCCAGCGCTGGCAGAGCTGAGAAGGTGCCTGGCTTGATGCCTCAAGCTAGTGAAGTTGTGAGAGGGTAGCACTGCTCACTCCCAAACACCTAAGCCCAGCCTCTGTGATCCTCAGTTCTCAAAGAGTTGGGCTGAAGTGGTCTTTGGAGAGATGGGGACTAGGGAATGAGCTCAGCCAGCTGCCCAGGTCTCCAGCCTCCCAGCACTGGCTCTCTGCCATCTAGTGCAGCTCTAGTCTGGAGCCAGAACCCCTGAGAGACATCCCTGGACCCCTGGAGGAGCCCAGGATTGCAGAGAGTCTGTGCACACAACTAGCCATCACCTGTGATGTCTCCCAGGGCCACCTAGGTTGTTTTTTGGAACCCTGAACAGCCGCCAGTAGGGCATACCTGGGTGCCATTGTGGCTGTAGACTGAGGGTGCCCATACTCACCTCACCCCATTGCAGCCTGTGGTCTCAGTCCCAGAGCTGTGAGGCTGTTAATTTTACAGTGGTCCAGAGAAGGTGAGTGCCTTGCTAGAACCAATGGTGAGGGGGTGACAGAGGCCAAGCCAGAGCTGGGGCTCCTTCCCAGCCCCACTTTAGATCTCCATCAGGGCTGTAAGGCACCCCTGACAGGAAGACAGTGGCCTGTGGCACTGATGTTTGTCTGGTCCACAGCAGCATGATCTTACTAGGTGTTAAAGCATTGAAATTCCTTCATACTTGTTGGTAAATTGTTCCTGCCCTGAGTCCTGAGTACCCTTCTGCCCCCCGGGACTCCTCCCAGACTTCTCCACAAAGCAATAACCAAAAGGGTAATCTGGCAAGGCAAGGGCCCTCAAGACCTGCTTTGGAACCACTGCTCCTGCCCTCTTCCTGGCCAGGATCCATGCACTACCGGTTTTTAAATGTTTTAAATATTAGTTTTCATCAGCCTCGCCCTGAGTCCTTTGTGAGGCAGGTGGGGCAAGGATAGCCTAAGATAGCCTTCTCTGGCCCCACTGCCCAGCCTGAAGGCAGACAATGCTTGCCTCTCTGCCCAGGGATCGCAGCTGCCACCATCTTCAGTCCCAGCAGGGACGTGGCTGTGTCCCAGAGTCAACTGCGCGTGGCCTTCGATGGGGACGCGGTGCTCTTCTCAGATGAGTCGGAGCGCATTGTCAAGGCCCACGGTCTGGACCGATTCTTCGAGCATGAGAAGGCCCACGAGAACAAACCTCTGGCTCAGGTGCTCCACATAGACCCAGAACCCCGGAGTGGAACAAGGCAGCTTCCCAGACCTGCCCTTGGCCTATACTCCCAGCCCAGAACCAAACGAACCCCAGGCTCAGCCCAGATTCCAGCCAGTCCCCTTGCCCCTCTCACTTGACCACTGGCCCCCCAATCAATAAGCTTCCGCCTACTTTGATGAGCTTCCATCCCCTCGCTGAATCCCGTCCCTCCTTTGAAGCCTCCATTCTCCCTCTAAGCTTCTCTCTAAGCCCACGCCCACTATTTGCAGCTCAAATCCCCATTTCTGAGGTCTCCTTTCCCTCTCTGAAGTCCCCATTCTCTAAGTCCCCACCCTTTCTCTGAAGTCCCTGTATGCTCTAAAGGCCTTGTCCTGTCTCTCTGAAGCTGTCATCCTCTCTCTAGAACCCTCACCTCCTCCCAAGATCCCCCACCCCCCTGAAAGAGCACCCACCCTCTTAAGAAGCCTCTGTTTCCCTCACTGGAAACAGGAGGAAAGGAATCGCTGGACTGGGGCACCTCGCTGGGCAGGGAGATCCAGCTGACTGTGGCGTGTGGGGCAGACCATTTGCTCTGGGACACCTCCTGCCATCCATCCCTTGGCTGGGGCACGGGGACCCTCACTCACCCTCAAATGGCACAGTGTGTCTAACAACAGACTGTGCCCTAGAGCTCGATAAGAATTCCCTGGAGTTGAGGCTTTTGGGATTCTCCAGCGCTGCTGGGAGCTCCTATTTGAGCTTTTAACAAAAATCTGGGTGCTCAGTAATCTCAGGGTCCCTCTCTCCAGGAGCTCAGCAGCTTCAGCTGTGGCTCCTAAATATTCAGTCCACTTCTGTTCTTCTGAGTTGGCTCTGAAATCCTTGGGAATCCAGGGCAGGAGAGTTTTCCTAATAAGCGGTAGGCAGAGGCCCCGGATACCACTCCTTATTCCAGGTCACCTACCAAGTAAGAGGTCTCCAAGACCAGGAGCCCACTTTTGTTTATTTCTAGCTGCTTTGGAAATAAGCAGTTCTCTTCATCATCATCTGTTTTTTTTTTTTATTCTCACATCGTCGGGAAGCTTCATTGTTCTGGGCACTGTAGAGAATAAATTCCTTCCCTGACCCTAGAGATCTCAAACGTGACACCCTGAGCCACCTGGGTGCCAGATGGACATGGTTGATGCTCAACAGTTTCACATTGGTCCATCTTCACCAGCTGTTTACAGCTGGAGTCCACTCTGATTGGAGGGTGCCCATGCCATAGTTACTAAATTTTTTTTTTTTTTTTTTTGAGACAGAGTCTTTCTCTGTTGCCCAGGCTGGAGTGCAGTAGTGCAATCTCAGCTCACTGCAACCTCTACCTCCCAGGTTCAAGCAATTCTTCTACCTTAGCCTCTGGAGTAGCTGGGACTACGGGCACACATCACCACACCTGGCTAATTTTTGTATTTATAATAGAGACGGGGTTTCACCATACTGGCCAGGCTGTTCTGGAACTCCTGACATCATATCCACCCACCTCGGCCTCCCAAAGTGCTGGGATTACAGGTGTGAGCCGCTGCGCCTGGCCCCACTAAATATTGTCAATAAACTCCCGTTGATGGGCACCGAAGGCCACACTTAACAGAGCTTCAGGACAGACATCTGTATACTTTGATGGGCATGTGGATGGACGATACATATTAACAGTTGCCCTGATAGTTATTCTGACCCAGCCCCAATATACAACAACACAGATCCACTGACTAGAGCCCCACTGGTGCACACAGTAGCTTAAGCAGGCATAGTAGAACTAACTGAAAGATTTAAGGATCCCAAGGTTTTCTACACCAAACAAGACACTAGCGCTTTAGGGAGAGCTGGGGGCAAATGTTTGGGAGGCAGCAGAGCTCACCATGTTCCACTTGCCTTCTCATAGGGCCCCTTAAAGGGCTTTCTGGAGGCACTGGGTAGGCTGCAGAAGAAGTTCTACTCCAAAGGCCTGCGGCTGGAGTGCCCAATTCGTACCTACTTGGTGACAGCACGCAGTGCAGCCAGTTCTGGGGCCCGGGCACTCAAGACCCTGCGCAGCTGGGGCCTGGAAACAGATGAAGCCTTGTTCCTCGCTGGAGCGCCCAAGGGCCCCCTCCTTGAGAAGATCCGCCCACACATCTTCTTTGATGACCAGATGTTCCACGTGGCTGGGGCTCAGGAGATGGGCACCGTGGCTGCCCATGTGCCTTATGGCGTGGCACAGACACCCCGGCGGACTGCACCTGTAAAGCAGGCCCCATCTGCACAGTAGCTGAACCCCCAGCTCTACTGACCCACATTGCTGCAGGCTCCCCGTCATACTTCGACACTCATCTGGTAGATCCCTCTAAAAGTTTCTCACTGTTCCGCCCTTCTGACTGTCTGCCCTCATCCCTATAAGTGATGTACTTGTAGGATATTATGCAGACAGGACTGGCATTCTCAACATCCCTCCTCTGGGGCAAATTCTGTGCCCTGATCCTGAGTAGGACAGTAAGACTGTGCGGAGTAGCTTGATTTCAGGGGGAAGTTAACGGGTCTGAGAGAGGGGGGGTCAGAGAAGCCAGGATTTCTCAAAAGGGGCTTGGGATGAAAACTAGCTCAATGTAGTGTAATGAACACTGCTTTGAGAGAGAGTGGATTTGGCTTCTAAGCTCTGTCCTGCCATTAACTGCATGACTTTGAGTGAGTCCCTCCCCTTCATGGGCCCCAGTTTCACCATCTTATTGGTGGTTTTCAAGCTCCCTCTTAGCGAAAGAAGCTTGGTTCTTTAAGATCACCCTCTTAGGCCAGGCGCGATGGCTCACGCCTGTAATCCCAGTACTTTGGGAGGCCAAGGCAGGTGGATCACCTGAGGTTGGGAGTTTGAGACCAGCCTGACCAACATGGAGAAACCCCTTCTCTACTAAAAATACAAAATCAGCCAGGCATGGTGGCGCATGCCTGCAGTCCCAGCTACTCAGGAGGCTGAGGCAGAGATCTGCTTGAACCCAGGAGGTGGAGCTTGCGATGAGCCAAGATCACGCCATTGTACTCCAGCCTAGGCAACTAGAGAGAAACTCCATCTCAAAAAAAAA
>NW_016107700.1:1986831-1997421 GCF_001604975.1 Cebus imitator
AAAAAAATCACCCTCTTAGAGGGTATGGCACTTTTGTGCAAATTAAAGAAGAACACTGTCTAGGTGAATGAAGAACAAAAAGACAGCCCTTCCTCTGTCCTGGCCTGACCCAGACCCATGCTGGGATACACAGCTTAGCAAGATAGAGGCTAGATTTCAGCCCTCACGTGCCCTTCCGCTCAGAGGCCTTTGTCAAATGGACAAAATGCACAATCGCCCCCAGCAGCCCTATCTATAATTTTACACATTTTGAAACCACTAGACAAGATGACCTATCTGCTCCTATGATTCTCTAGCCTGAATGATCATCCCGGCTCAGCCCAGGAAGCAAGGGTCGTGAATTTAACCTGCATACAAACTCTCCTCCAGCCAGCAGGGGGCACTGCAGGCTCTTCCGGGGAGGAGCTTTAGTAGCCACCTGCTCAGTGTTTCCTTTGCTCTTGCTTTGAGCCAAAGCTCAGTTGCTCCTGACTGCCAAGACCCTCAATTCCACCACCCTCACTCCCCCAGCTGTTGCATCCTGTTGAGCAACTCTGCTGGTGGAATACGGGGCAGAGCATCAGTGTCCCCAGTTCTAGGGGAAGAAAGCGCAGTGGCTCAAGTAGGCGGTTGCCCAGGCTGAGCCCCAGGATGAGGTGCTGCCTGGGGTAAAGTGGGAAGTGTCAGGAAGTCTGGTGTGAGGCAAAAGGTACTGAGACAGTGATGCTTGGAGAGGAAGAAGCTGACATGTGCACTAACACAATTCTCCAGCTGTGGGATTGTAAGCGGAAGGCCAGTCAGAGCTGCCTTTGAGGTAATGAGCTCTCCATTACTGGATGCTGTGCAAGGACTTCCGGAATGAGGTGACCTCCCCATGAGATGCATCAGTGGATCCTCCACATTTGCAGGAGCCCCTGTGACCCCTTCTTCACCACTTCCAGAGGAGAAGTCTCACCACTTGATGAGTCAGCCTCCTCCTTTGCTGAGCGTCCCGGCTCTCTCCACAGGGAGGGTAGAAGCACCAATGGCTGGTCCCCAAGAAGACCAAAGGGGTGAGCAGATATTTGTGTGTGAACTGATTGCCAGCCTTCTCGGAGGAATCCTAGTCTTGAGCAAGCACTTTGTAAAGAAAACCAAAGGTATCATGAGAAGGGCAGGAGCCTGGAGGTGTGCTGGCAGGAAATGGGGGAGGAGAGCACTCTGGGGCTTGATCTTTGTCCTTCTGGGGACTCAGCTCAGAGTCTGAGTGAGCACAGGTACTGCGCAGTGTGGGGCAGGGTAAGAGATGCCGAAAGATATCCCAGGAAGGAGAACAAAGTGAAAAGGCAGAGGTGGTTCTCAAGGTGGGCAATGATTTGGGCCAGAAGAGCAGGGCTGGGCTGGCCTTTTGCTGTCATTGTCAGAGGTCTCCATGAGGCTGGTCCCAGGAAGGAAGGGCATGGCTGTGGGGAGTGACTGGGACAGATACCCACAGTGATTGCTTTATCAGGGGACACTGGCATTATTGCCCCTAGAAGGGCACATGATAATGTCTTTGCGTGAGGCCATTTCTGCTGCACAGCCAGGATCCTTCTGGCTATAACAGAGAAGGCCTTGGGGCAGAAGGCCTCGGTTATATCTGTACTTCCCGAGCTCCAAGCCTAGACAGAGGTGCTGTGAGAGCCAAGAACAACCTCAAGGCAATAAAAAGGAAGTGAAGAAGGGAGCTCAGCCCCTGAGTCACCTTCATTCTTGGCTGAACTGCAGAAAGGCCCTCTCCTTCTCACTCCCAGGGATCAGAATCACCCCCATGGAAGAGCCTCCAAGGCTCACAGAACTAGTGACTGCAAGAAGCCTACAAGGCCAGGCACAGCCCAGGCTCACAGCATGGCAATAGGCTGCCTGACCAGGGTGGACCCGCACACTGGGGGCAGCACCAGATGTCACCTAATTAAGATAAACTGCAGGGATTCTGGGACCTGTCAGGTCTTGCCCCCAGGGCCTGTTGATGAACACCACTGATTATTCCGTGTCTCTCAGGAAGCAGGAAAATATGATGCTGGAAGCAGAAAGATAAGGTGCAGAAAAAGCCATGGATTTCACTGGAGCTATCACTAATAGACACAGACAGCCCTGGGCAATGGAGAGACACTAAGAGCCTAAATTCTATTATTGAAATTACAAATGAGCATCTTCTCAGGCCTGGAAAAAAGCTTTCAGTTGCTGGAATAAAAAGCCAGAAATCTGGGGGCAGCCTTAGGCAGCAGTTACATGGGCCTTCTGATTGTCTTCGAGGTGAGGAGGTGCCCAGGAAAGAGGAACATTGAGTATTGTGTCACCAGGAAATTAAAAAGCCAGGTGAGCACCAAAATCCCAGGCCCAAGGAGGGAATGCAGCACTGAGGCAGAGGAGCCACAGCTTCTGAAACACTGGTCCCCTTTAGCTGAGGGCACCACTTCCCCAACAAGCTCTGCAGAACACTGGTCCCAGGAGATGCCTGCCAGCAAAGTCCCAGAGCCAATGGGAGTGCCGCTTAGCAGAGACACAGAAGCCCTGTTACTAAGCACTAATCTTGCTCAGCCAGTTGCAAAACATCCTCCTCTCCTATGTGAGAGCCCAATCAGAGTAGTGGGAATATATCAGAGTATGCCAGAAAAAATAGAAACTAGCAAGAAGTTCAAAGCCAAGATGGATTTGGCATTATAATGATACTCAATTGGTGTGCACCAGTACAGCCAAGCTGATGATTAACATCTTGAAATACCTCCATACCAGTTGGTAAATAATGCTGCACTGAGTCCCCTGAATGTCTCTTCATGGCCTCAGCTGACCCCTCCACTGTGAGCGCTCCATTTTCCCACAATGCGGCCTCTAGGAGGCTGCAGCAACACTATGGTCAGTATCTGCTCTGTTTTGCGGTGTCCTGGTCATGCTGGTTTAGAGAGGCAAAGTAACTTGCCCAAAGCCATAGAGCTAGTAAGTGGCAGTGCTGGGACTCAAACTCCTGTCCATCTGATGCTAGGTCCCAGGTTTTCAACCACTTTGTCATACGGCTCAGACATATGCATGGAGATAGCCAGAGAAGCTCCATTCTGCGGTCTTCACTACAGGAGTTCACTCACCTGACAGTTAACATGTTGATTTCCTGCATGGTGAAATGCTGGAATTCATCTGAGTGGGTGCTTTGATTATAGTTTCCTAAACAGCTAAAAATAATTTAAATTAGAGCCAAACATTTGCAACCCCCTGGAAGCACTTCCAAACAATCCCAAGTTCTGAGGAAGCCAGTGTGGAGACCCCTGTTTTGGGCTAACGTGGGTTTGGCCAAACTCCAGGCCTGTGGGCCACATCTGACCCATCACCTTTTTTTGTAAAGAAACTGATTGGAACACAGCCATGCCCATTTGTTTATATATGTTTATGGCCGATCTTGCACTGCAGCAACAGAGTTGAATTGTTACAACAGAGACTGGAAAGCCAAGAGTATTTGTTATCTAGCCCTTTACAGAAAAACGTGGGCTAAGGCAGACAGCCTAGCAACCACCTCAATGGGCTGAGCCAGGTCACATCTACCTCTGCATCTGTGGGTGGAGGTTGGCTCCACTCCCGAAGAGCGGGGCTCCAGGCCATCTGAAGATTCCAAGTTCTGACTATTTTCAAGCAACCCAGGGCTCATGGTACTTTGCAGTTTTGTTGATGCACTGATTTGGCTTGAGCGTGCTCTCCCAAGCTGATAAGTAAGAGGGCAGGAGCAGGCCCCGTGGCTGGGGATGAGCCCAGCTGGCTGTCGCCATGCTTTGTCTTCCCAACCCATTTCCTTGTGAGGCCTCTTAGGCAATGATAGGCCTGGTAGGTGGACAGGCATTAGCTAGATATGAGTTTTGGATAGACTGAAGTGCCCAGCATTGACTTCAGTGGCTCCGAGCCAACAAGGTCATCCATGTACTTTCTGTGAAAGCAAGAACAAGTCCGTCGTGAAGAGGGTCCCATGAGGATTTTAGCTGGTTCAGAAGTTACTGATCAAGTGAGAGAGAAAACTCCTGTCACAGCTGGAATGGCAGTTTCTGATGGCATGAGGGCATGTGAGCAGTAAACACAAATACCCTCATAATGGAATTGTGGATCAGGAGAATTCTAGGACCCTGCAAATTTGGAAATTTACCAGGCTTCCAGGATCCACTGGAAGAACGAAGACTTTGGAAGATGCCCCATCTACAGCCATCATTGCTGTCGCTTTTCCATCATGATATTCTTCTCCACCAAGCCCAGACCGGGCCTCAGGATCTTTCACCAACCAGAATTCCAGGCAGCCACTTTCCGTGGGCTGGAGCTGGTGTGAAAGATGAAACCTCTTTTGCCATCCCTATTTGCTTTGGGTTTTGCTATCCACGAGACATGCAAGGCCGTCCCGGAACGCTCACTCTCTGAGGATATGACGCAATTCTGAGGATACCAGAGTCTCCCCTGACTCGGGTAGGACACAGAGTGGGCGAATAGCATCATGTGGCTGGCAGTCTCCCAGGTCATGGGTTTTATCCAGTTTTGAAGCAAAACACAAACCTTCTCCTTCCTGCCAGTAGGTGGCACTGCAGGCTGGCACTCAGCTGCTGGCAGTAGTCAAGTGATTCTACTCACTGATTTGGTCCTCTCCTTTTGACTTAGTGCTGCGCTGGACTCTCCCCATGGTTAGCTCTAGCCAGCCATAAAGGACTTCAGGCGCTCTGGAAATGTCGCTAAACATGCCTGAGTGACCAGCCGATTGCCCTTGCCGATAATTACTGTGATTGTGTGTATGGATGCACACATATAAGTTTGTGCAACAGGATAAAAATCGTGCACACAAGTGTATTTATGTGGATGTGTGTAATGGGTCAGATATCTCAGCCAATTACTCTGTGTGTGTGCTCACTATGAGTGTGTACAGATGATTATCTCTGTTAACTGAGTGTCCTGGGACCCACATACTGTTGGCCAGCCCTGGAATAGTTGTACCTGTTCTCATCATAACATGGGTATTTGCATATGTGCAGCTTGAGAGCCACTGAGACCAGCCCCCAACCTCTGGTCAAGGAGGTCTTGGCTCCTAACCCTCTGCCTCCTACCCCTACTCCTGAGCCTTGGGAAGAAAGTGGTAGAATCTGTGTAAGGACAGCCCTTTTGACTACACCTGCCTCGTCATCTCCATATGTTTCTTCCCTCTCCCTAACAGTGCCAAGGCCAACATGTCAGTTGTGCAGATTACGCACTGCAAACATCTAGAGGGAGCCATTCGCACTGTGACATGGATGGTACCTCTTAGACATCTGTACAACCTACCAACTATATGCAGATGCCCTGGTCATCTCATGGCCACGGCTAGGAAAGTTGCCTTCCTTCTCCCCACTGGCCCTGCCCAACCTAGGCAAGGATCCCTGCCTCTGCTTGAGTGTTCTAATGTGGCCCAGAAGTGACTTACCATTGACCTTGATTGGGAAGTATTTCCCTGTTGGGCCATCTCCTAGAGACCTTTGAAATTCTATTTATAAAAGTGAAATGTGACTGGGAACTTTTCAGTTACTCATTTTTGCAAAGTGAAAGCCTCTGTAGGCAAACCAAAGCTGTGAAGACTGGGATCACTGACTCCCACACTCCCGGCCTATGGGTGAATATGCCTTCATGGCCGTCTGCCGCGGAATTAGGGTAAAGGCCTCAAGGCTAGTCTTGTAACTAGCTTCCACCAAGTAGAAAATCACTGAGGTCACCCCAGACTGGATGCCTGGGCCAGGGGTCACAAACTCCAATGCCTTCAGAGGCCAGGCAGGAAACATAAATGAATAGACAGGATTCAGCCGGGTCTGCAGTGAGAATGGAGGACGCTTTGGTCTGCCACGGTTGCTGCCACATGTGAATGTGACATGCGCATGTGGCATGTCCACCCCATTTTTGAAGAGAAGCCAGGAATCTGGACTTTCAAATGTTGGCAACTATTTTGAATTTAGAAAACACTGTCCAGGACAAATAAAAGATATTCTGTAGGCTAGATCCGGCCCTCAAATGTCTAGTTTGCATCCGCTGGCCCAGGCCCAGAGACTTGGGTTTTTGAAACCCGCGTCACTGAGTCTGAGGATATGACACACAGATTCTCAATGCTGGATCTTTAAGAGACCCCAGAGATGACCTAGCTCAGCCTTTATGCATTCAAAACTACATATGTACAAACTTCTGTATTAATGTAATAGCGCACATATACTTAACTTCTGGTTCCTACTTAAGAGTATCTCAGTAACCTCCAATATAGAACAAGAAGAAAAATGAAGCCTGTACACATAGTGTGCTTGTATCTGCCTGTCAGAAGCCCTTTGCTTTGATAGCATTTGTGCCTCAGTCTTCCTCATCACCCAACCTCTCCGGTTGCTTGTTATGATAAACCTAAGTGCCTCCATAAATGGTTAGAGCATGTGTTTCTCCATCTTTGTGACTTCCCTTGTCTGGGTATAAGACTGCTCGTACTTCTGCCAGCTTTGCCCTCTTTGGCCTGCTAATAGCATACCCCATCAATCCCGCTCTGTCTGGCTCTTTGTAGCATTTGCCTGATCACAAGATAAAGGGTGCTGAGTGCTTGTCAATGTGGGTCCCTGTCACTTCTCATGCATGCCCTATACCTTATTTTACTACATGAGCTGCTTCTTCTTAAAAGCCATTCAAGGCCAAGTGCGGTGGCTCACACCTGTAATCCCAGCACTTTGGGAGGCCAAGGCGGGTGGATCATGAGGTCAAGAGATGGAGACCATCCTGGCCAACATGATGAAACCCCATCTCTATTGAAAATACAAACAAATTAGCTGAGTGTGGTGGCGTGCATCTGTAATCCCAGCTACTCAGAAGGCTGAGGCAGGAGAATTGCTTGAACCCAGGAAGCAGAGGTTGCAGTGAGCTGAGATGGTGCCACCGCACTCCAGCCTGGTGACAGAGGGAGACTCTGTCTCAAAAAAAAAAAAAAAAAATTCAAATAAATGGAAAGGTTTTTGATTAATTTACATTGTCTTGTTGTCTTGTTATTTTCCCCACAATTGTATTCACAAACTGGCATATGAACCCTCATGAAATGCTAATGGCAATGTAGGTAGTGAGCAGGCCTGGAACCAGATTCATCCATTAGTGCTGGGATCTTTCTGTAGAATCTGTCCCACCACGTGAAGACCACTGTGAGAATGGACAGCAGCCTGAGACCATCAGAAGTCAAGCATCCCAGCAGGGCTCCGGAAATGAACTCAGTGTTCCCACCTGGAATTACCAAGGGTAGGGGTGGAGTGGGAGGAAGAGAAGATGAGAAAGGTTGTGAGATGGAGGAAGATGGGGGAAACTCAGACTCAAGCCCTCACATCATTCTTCTTCCGGAACCCCAAGGTCTTCCTGCACCTCAAAGTCTCTGCAGGGCAGGAATCCTGGAGTGGTTTTGCTGGTTCTTATTCAGAGCATCTCATGAAGTTGTAGTCAAGCTGCCAGCTGGAGCTGCAGTCAGTGAAAGGCTTGCCTAGGGCTGGAGGAACTGCCTCCAAGGCGGCTCACTCACTTGGCTGTTGGCAGGTGGCCAGAGTTCCTCGACACAGGGTTACCTGAGTGTCCTCATGACATGGCTGTTGGCTTCCCCGAGAGTGAGTAATCCAAGAGAGGGTGAGGCAAAAGTCACACTGTCTTTTATGATTGGAAGTGACATGTCATCACTTCTAGCATATTCCATTGGTCACAACAGACAAACCCTGATACAAGGTGAGAGGGGACTACCCAAGGGGGTGAATATCAGGAAGTGGAGACAATTAGGGGCCATCTTAGAGGTTGGCCACCACATATTATCATACCTCCATTAACCTGGTATACCCAGGGCCTCCAAGGTTATGTGAACCTGTCTTCTGCCCTGTGGCAAGACTAAACTTGAATGTGTCTCCTGGATTCTCCAACCTGAAGTCCCCTCGCTTTCCCACCTGTTCCCACCCAGTCACCAGGGATGGAGAGAAGTATGATTCTTCATCTACTCCCTTCACACCTCTCGTCCAACATTCCTTCAGGGGCCCTCGAGTCACCTACTTGGGGACATCATGGAAACCATGTTCTGAGATGTCTTAGTCTCATTGTAAAAATTTTATAATGTCCATAAGGCCACTGGTCCCAGAGATGTTTGCACTAGTTTATAACCAATGGACCATGTCCAAGGTAAGGAAGAGGCAGGGGTGGGGGAAGGGTGGCGGCCCAACACCCCATCCCTCCCAGGCCTTGGATATCAGGCCCAGCCTCTGGTGCCTTAAATGAATCTTCTACTTTCTGACATGGTCTTGGACTGGATTTGGGTATTAAAACCCCATGATGTGTTACAGATGTGACTGTGGCTTGGAGCTGGGAAAAAAAAAAAAGGAATAACCAGATAAAGAAATCACAGACAGAATTCTTTCTCCTCCCTTGTGCACTCCCTTTTTAACTTGCAAAGCTCATCCACGACCCAAGGCCTATGTGTTCTGTTTTTTTCTTTTTCTTACTGGTAGCCAGTTTTATTTGCCAATGGATCATTTAAAGAAACATTATTTTTATAAACAAGTCAAGGAATAAAATTGCAAATTCACGACCAAGCGATGTGGCTCACCTATAACCCCTGCACTGTGGGACGCCAAGGTGGACGGATCACCTGAGGTCAGGAGTTCGAGACCAGCCTTACCAACACGGAGAAACCCCATCTCTACTAAAAATACAAAATTAGCCAGGCATGGTGGTGCATGCCTGTAATCCCAGCCACTCGGGAAGCTGAGGCAGGAGAATCACTTGATCCTGAGAGGCAGAAGTTGCAATGAGCCACGATCGCACCATTGCACTCCAGCCTGAGTGACAAGAGCAAAACTCCATCTCAAAAAAAAAATTACAAATTCACATCATAACAGTGAGCGGGATTAATTCTGTTCTAAACACTTTATACATTCATTTAATCCTCACCACAAGCCTATAAGGTAGATACTATGATTATCCTCATTTTACAGATGAGGAAACTGAGGCTCAGAGAGGTAAGGTAACTCACTCAAGGTCCACAGTTAATAAGTGGCAGAGCTTGATTTAGATTCAAGTTGTCTGGCTCAAGAATGTGTCTCTTAAGTTCTACTCTATACTGACTCTCTCATGTTATTGTAACGATAAAACGCACAAAAGAAATGTTGAGCTTACACTAAGTTTGCTTGAGCTATGTCCTCCTGAACCTCAGGGTAGCACAAATATCTTCTGTCACTTGAGTTCCTCTGGGGGATATGTTTGAGGAGTGGTTTTAATGGGGACCCCCCTAAAAAGCAGAACCCCCTGTTGCTTACAGAGGCAAAAATACTGGTTCCCCTCATTCCACTGTTTTCAGTTCTGGGCAGGGGAGGCACGAGGGAAGTACTCTTTTCCACATGTTGCAGAGAAAGAAACTAAGTCTTAGAGAGGGGAAGTGATGTGTCTGAGGGCACACACAATTAGATGCAGAAAGGAAATTGACTGTCAGGCTGGTGCTCCAAATTCAGCGCCATTCCCTCTGAGACACCCCATTTTTCACCTGACTTAATCTGTGTCCTAGCTCATTTGTGTTGCTATAACAAAATACCATCAACGAGGTGGCTTATAAACAACAGAAACTTATTTCTCCCAGTTCTAGAGGCTGGGAAGTCCAAGATCAAGGCGTCTGTAGATTTGACGTCTGGTGAGGGCCCATGTTCCTGGTGCATAGATAGCACCTTCTAGCTGTAACCTCAAGTGGTGGAAGGGGTGAGCTAGCTCTCTGGGGTGTCTTTTATAAGGACACTAATTATAACGACGCTAATCCCATTCATGGGCTTCCACCTTCGTGACCTCATAACCTCCTGCCTCCTAATACCGTCACATTGGTGATTAGGTTTGTTTCACCGTATTAATTTTGGAGAAGCATATTCAGATCGTATTCAGATCATGGCAATTTGAATCTTCCTTCTTTTTTAAATTCAATTTAATTTTATATTTCAGGATACATGTGCAGAACGTGCAGGGTTTTTTGGGTTTTCTTTTGAGATAGAGTCTCGCTCTGCCACCCAGGCTGGAGTGCAGAGGCATGATCTCGGCTCACTGCAACCTCCGCCTCCCAAGTTCAAGTGATTCTCCTGCCTCAGTCTCCTGAGTAGCGGGGATTAGAAGTGTGCACCACCACACCCAGTTAACTTTGTATTTTTAGTAGAGACACGGTTTCACCATGTTGGTCAGTCTGGTCTTGAACTCCAGACCTCACGCGATCCACCCACCTCGGTCTCCCAAAGTGCTGGGAGTTTACAGGCATGAGCCACCACATCCAGCCTAGGTTTGTTCCATAGGTAAATGAGTGTTATGGTGGTTTGCTGCACCTATCAACCTATGAATCTTCATTCTTTCATTCCTCTGGCAAAGTTCCCCTTAGGAGCCCTATGAAGCTCCAAGTGGTTTAAGCTCATCCCAATGTAAGAGTAATACAGCCGGCCGGGCGCGGTGGCTCAAGCCTGTAATCCCAGCACTTTGGGAGGCCGAGGTGGGTGGATCACAAGGTCAAGAGATCAAGACCATCCTGGTCAACATGGTGAAACCCCGTCTCTACTAAAACTACAAAAAATTAGCTGGGCATGGTGGCGCGTGCCTGTA
>NW_016107700.1:1997527-2009711 GCF_001604975.1 Cebus imitator
AGAGCGAAACTCCATCTCAAAAAAAAAAAAAAAAAAAGAGTAATACAGCCACAGCCTGAGGATATGAACTTGTTACCTGCTTGCTGGGTGACCTTGCAAAATACATACCCTCTGTGGCTGCCAGGAGAGTGCATAACTCAAATCTCTTTCAAGAGAACCTGCTGCAAGGAGCATGATTACCCAACAGCCTGCAGCAGCTGCCTCTCTGGGTCTGCTGCCACTTTCTTGGGGCAGATAGCTTGTTTTTCCTAGTCTGCCCCCAATGGCGACTGGGCACTGTGGGGAAGCTAACATCAGGCTATTTCTGTCCTACATTGAATCCCATCTTTACTCTGGGCCTGATCAAGACTTTCTCAGAGCTCCATTGCCGTCTGAGGCTCTTCCTAACCAAGTCTTCTCCCTTCTCACTCTCTTTCACAGATGTCAGACCTGCATCATGATCAAAATGCTCTTTCTCCTTCCTCCTGCTCCCTCTCTTTTACCCTTATAGGGAATTTATCCAGTAAATGTCCTGCATCTCCAATTGGCCTTAGCATCTGTCTCCTAGAAGGCCTGAACTGACACACCCTTTCTGAGCCATAGGACTCACGCTCACCCATCTTCTCCCCCACCCCTGGGATGGCTTAGGGCTGTGCCTGATGGTGTTAAAAGTCTCCATCATTACTAACCGGTGAAACAGAACTGTGGGTTTCCTGTCAACACCAGGATACATGGTGAATTCCAATTTCAGCTGTAGCCAGAAGTTAGGGACAGCTACTCCCCAAACCCTGGGTTCCCACCTAACCCAGGCTCTGCCTCAACCCGATGATCACTTCCCAGTGTCCATATCCTTCATCAAAGAGGGAGTTTGGGGACAGAAAGCAGCCTAGGGCCTTGAACTGGAGATGGGAGCCCTGGGTTCTAATCCAGTCCCTGCTGCTGGCTTCCCGTGTCTAAGCTGCAGTTACTCCATCTGTACAGCAGGACTGTGGCTTGGCTGGCCTGGCTGGAGGAAGGAGAACAATGGCTGCTTCTGGTTTAAGAAATGCTGTGGCCGTTGGTGAGGTCCAAGCTCCTTCCTCTGCCTGTTAAGACCAGACCAAATGGTATAGATGGGAAGCTCTGCCTGGCAGGATCAGGGTGGGGACCAGGCCTAGAACCATGACCTGACTGTGCTCTGACACCCACCAGTTGTGGGGTGTTGTGCCTGGGCTCCTGAGGTGGCCATCAGCCCCAGGAAGGGCAGCTCCCATTCAGCCACAGCTTCAGGAGGTGCCACAATCAGAGGAGGTAAACAGACAGTGGCAGAATAGCGAGGTCAGGCTGCCCTGGAGGTGTTCACAGGGAGTCACAGGAGTACAAGGAGGCATGACCTGCCTCCAGGGGGAGGCAGGGAAGACTCCTAGAGAGGTATTTTTGGGCAGGGCTTTGTAGGATGAGTGTGAGTTTTCCAGACAGAGAAAGGGAAAGGCTTTCAAGACAGAACACAAAGGCCCAGAGGTATGAACCTGTGTTACATGTTCTAGAAAACATGGAAAGTGGCAGCACTTGGGTAAGGGTCAGGGGAGTGGTGAGAGTAAGCTGTCTGCAGAGCAAAAAGGACTCCAAGGAGGATCTGGGTTCTAGTTTACCATTTACTTTTACTATTACCCTAAGAGGTATATGCTTGTCTTATTCCTATTTTACAGTTGAGGAAACTAAGGCCCAGAAAGTAGAAAGGAACTCTGATGGGAATCATGCACTGGGCGGTGTCAGGACTCAGTCAGGCCTGCGAGCCAGAGGCCAAGGCGTCCTCTTCTTACTGTGTGAGCAATGCCAGGGACCAAGCCCTCCCCTAGCTCCCACCCGCACCCCCATGGCCATCTGACTTCAGGGAGCTCAGTCCCTCTGCTCCCACCTCCCCCAGTGTCCTTGTCCTGCTGACATCATGCACACACGGAAGAGAAATATAGGAGATTCCAGAGAGGCCAGAGTGTGGGAACCAGGACAGATGCTGCTGGCCCTGCCCCCAGGCTGCCACGCCTCCGGAGCCTCTGGGTGCTGCCAAGGGGGCTCTGGAATGTGCCCAAAGCTTCTGGCTTCCTTCACGGTGGGCCACCCCCCAGGGCCTGGGAAAGCTAGGGAGGCTCTGAACACCCAGTCCACCGTTCCACCCCTGTGTGGTTCCTGCAGGACTCGTACTGCCGGAATGTAGGGGTGGGAGCGTATAAGCTTCAAGACAGCAGGGCCAGCCCAGCTGCTCTGCTCTCAGGGGCCCAGATAAGTAGAGCATGAACTCTGCAGCCCAGGGACAGGGAAGGGGAACCAAACCAATATGTCTATCACTTTACTTAGAGAAGGAGCTTGGACGTGTGTGTGTGTACATGCATGCATGTGTTGTAGACAGACAGACACAGATGGTCCCAGCCCCCACTTCACTAGCCCCCAGGGTAGCTTGTGCGCGCCTGCTCTGCACATGTGGCTCCCAGCAGCTGCACATTCCGTCAGTGACCAGCTGTGGCAGCAGCTGTGGAGGTGGGAAGCGAGCTCCGATGGGTCCCAGAGGAGCGGGGGAGGAGGGCAAGGGGAGGACAGGAAGGGCCTGAGGTGAACAGGGGGCAGGGAGGGGGAGGCAAGGAGGCTCAGACTGTTCTCAGGATGGAACATGGAGCTGGAAAGTGGTGGTGGGGCTGCCTGAAGTCTGGGTGTGGCACAGAGAGTCTGCAGAGGTCCAGGACAGGCCAGCACACCCCGGCTAGGTCTTGGCATGTGGGGTACCAACAAGACAGTAAGGAAAAAGACTAGGCAGCTGCATCAATGGGTCTGAACCTGAGAAAAAAGTCTGTATTTGAGATATAAATTTGGGAACCATTGTCTCATAGAAGGAAAAGCCAGGGGGTAGGTGAACCACCTAGGAAGAGAGTGGATGGAGACAGAGTGTGAACCCAAATGCGCTATTAGAGCACCCACTCTCAACGCCAGGCACCGTTCTCCCAATCTTACCTCATTTGACCCTCACAACAACCCTGTGGAGGGAGTGGCTTTGGTGTCATCTCATCTTACAGATGAGAAAACCAAGGCACGGAAAGGACACTCTCGTCCTGGCTCACTTTCTATCTCACTGTGTGACCCTGGGGATGTCCCTGTCCCTCTCTGGGTCTCAGTGTCCCTAGGCTCAAAGGCAGAACAAGGCCCTGCAGCGGGAAGACTGAGTGGCACCTGGGTGCTCCAGGCCCCTTCCTCCCCCTACTTCCTCCCAGGCCCTGGGCCAGGAAAGTCCTTGTATGTCTCTGCTGTTTTTCCAGGGGCCAAGAACCACCTCCTTCCCAGACAAGGTGGAGGGCCTTCAAAAGCCCCTCAGTTCCCCTCCCCATCACTGGACACTCAGCCAATATTTACCAAACACCTACCTGTGCCAGACACCAACAGGCATAGAGGAGATCACAGTGAACAAACCAACTTGGTTCCTACCTTTACAACCAGGCCTAAGACAGACATAAACTATTGCGCAATTAATAACCAACAACCACCACCCTGAGCATCTCTGTGCCAATCATCCTCTCCTCTGAGACCCCCTGGATACCTCCACCAGGTAGCAGTTAGAGGCTCAGTGCCTGCCTGGCAGAGATCTCTGGAATCCTGTTCCAGTGTATAGTCTATAGGTACAAGCCAACCTTTCAGATCCCAGGCCGTATCAGTTTAGTGATATGAATACCAGCCCTGAGAGCAGATGGGGCTGACCTGGTGTGGGCTCAGTGATAGAGAAAGTATCGCTGCAACTGAAACCTGTCACTGAAAATCTCCTCCAGCTTGCTCAGCTCTGGGACAGAGAGACAGGAGCAGAGGGGGAGAATAGAGGGCCCGTCTCACCCTCCCTCCCTTTGGATCGAGGCTGCCTGCTACTCCCGGGCCTCTTACCCTTCTGTCTACTTCTGCGCCCCTCTCCATCAGTGAGCAAATTCCTCCTGAGGCTCTGCTGGTCCCTGGAGTTGTGTGGGGTGCCCTCTCTCATTGATCTGCCCCTTTTCTTTTCTTTTCTATTTATTTATTTCCCCTTAGAGATGGGGTCTCACTCTGTTGCCCAGGCTGGAGTGCAGTGGTGCAGTCACGACTCACTGCAGCCTTGATCTCCTGGGCTCAGGTGATCCTCCCACCTCAAACTCCTGAGTAGCTACGATCACAGGCATGAGCCACTGTGCCTGGCTGATGTGCCCCTTTTTAAACCTGCTTCCATGACCTCCCCCCAGATACTTCCTGGTCCATGGCATCCTGCCCTTGCCTCTGTCTCCTCTGTTCATTCATGCCAAGGCATCTGTGATCCCCTGATCATAATCATACTTCTTTCCTCTTAGAGCCACTGGACTGGTGACCAAGCCCTTTTTCTCGGCTTTTGGTTGCCTTGGTCCCTGGTGCTCCATTTTTGGAGGAGTCTCCTCCTTCTTCCCAAAGAATCTTTGGCTATTATTTCCCAGGGTCCTAGCTTAGGTTCTCCTCCCTTCTGGCTCTGCACTAGCTCCTTGGGACAGCTATGTCATATAACCCATGTCTTTACCCACCAAATCTCCACTCCATCCCAGACCTCTCTCTGGGTTCTCCTCCTCGGTGTGTCCTAGGTCTCACAAACAGCGTGGCCACAGTGAGCTCCTTCCCGCCTCCAGGGTTTCCCATTGATGCTTGTCACCTTCATCCATTCAGTCACCCAGACAGGAATCCAGTCCTTATTGCCTAGCCTTTTTTTTTTTTTTTTTTTTTTTTTGAGACGGAGTTTCGCTCTTGTTACCCAGGCTGGAGTGCAATGGCGCGATCTCGGCTCACCGCAACCTCCGCCTCCTGGGTTCAGGCAATTCTCCTGCCTCAGCCTCCTGAGTATGCCTAGCCTATTTTAAGAGTCTCCTGATTGATCCACCCAACTCTAATGCAGGATGCAGTAGTTACCAGCGTGAATGCTGGCTCCAGACTACCTGGTTAGAATCCTATTTCTACCACTTAGTAGCTGTGTGATCTTGGGTAAGTTGCTTAACCTCTCTGTATTTCAGGAAAATTGATGAAGAAAAGAGGTTTAATTGACTCACAGTTGTGCAGGCTGTCCAGGAAGCATAGCAGCATCTGCTTCTGGGGATGCCTCAGGAAGCCAAAGGGGGAACAGGCAGGTCACATGGGAAAAACAGGAACAAGACAGGGAGGGGGGAGGGGCCACACTTTTAAACCACCAGATCTGTGAAAACTCACTATCATGAGAACAGTACCATGGCGATGACACTAAACCATTCATGAAAAATCCACCTCCCTCACCTCCCACCAGGCTCCACCTCCAGCACTGGGGATTACAATTCAACATGAGATTTGGATGAGGACACAGATCCAAACCATATCACCATTCACCGATATTCCATGCTTGTTCCTACCTCAGGGCTTTCCATTTGCTGTTCCTTCTACCTGGAATCCTCTTCCCCCAGATATTCTTAGATCCCCTCTCTCCATCCGGGTCTTTGCACAAATGATTCATCCTCAGAGAGGATCTCCTGACCCCTAAATAAAAAAGCTACCAATCCCCCGGTCACCCTATGTATCCACCTCACTTTATCTTATTTCACAGCATCTATTAATATCACTAACATTACATTATACATGTGGCGATATGTCCATTGCCCTAAGCTCTGGCCCCTGCAATGTGGGAATGACCCAATACAAATGGCAAGAAGTCTCTCATGGCTGAGTGGGCAAGGCAGAAAGTGGTTGGGGATGAAGCTGGAGAGATGAGCAGGGGCCTGAGCTTAGGGCAATGGTAACTCCAGTGTGCCCTGGACTGTCCTGGCATGATTATTAATATTGCTTCCTTTCACTCTCAAAGGTGCCCAGGTGATTACAGTCATTCTGCATATAGGGCATGGTAAGCAGCTGGCATTTTATTTCAAATGGGCTGTGAAGTGTGTGGACGGTTTTGAGCAGGAAGTGACACGATCTGACTGGCATTTGAAAGGATCATGACCAAGTCCTTGAAATACTCTTTTGGCTCCTGCCCACACCCCCACACACACACCCCGCTCTCCTCCACCGCCCTTTCAGTCTTCTCTGGCAGATATTTCTCTTCTCCAACCTTTAAATCTTGGAGTTTCTCCAGACTAGCGGTTCTCCACTGGGGGCGGTTTCTCCCCCAAGGGACATTTGGTATTTTATATGGAGATATTTCTGATAGTCACAGCTGGACCGGGTACAACTGGTATCTGGTGGGTAGAGGCCAGGAAGGCTGCTTACTATTCTACAATCCACAGAAGAGCCCTATGCAATAACGAATTATCTGGCCCCAAATGCCAATATGGCCAAGGGTAAGAAACCCTGCATCAGATCAGCACCATCCAACAGGACTATCACGGGAGCTGAATATGCAGTTTAACAATTGCTAGTAGTCACATTTTTAAATAGATTTTTTAGTTTTATTGAAATCTTACATAACAAGAAATTGGAAATACAATCGCATCAAAGAACAAATTGTCATGGCTTTTTACATTTAAGCCAAACAAATTTTGTAGGGCAGATTTCAAAAAGGTGTGAAGTTAAAACAATTTAAAAACACAGTTAACCTACTTCTAGGAATGCAAAACATACAATGATAGGCTATTTTCAATACAAAAAAACTTAAATTTGTTTGCTTTAATTTCTTAAAATTACGGCCGGGCATGGTGGCTCACACCTATAATTCCAGCACTTTGGGAGGCCAAGGTGGGCGGATCATCTGAGGTCGGGACTTTGAGACCAGCCTGACCAACATGGAGAAACCCCGTTCTACTAAAACTTCCAAAAATAGCTGGGCATGGCGGCACATGCCTTCTCAGCTACTCAGGAAGTTGAGGCAGCAGAATCACTTAAACCCAGGAGGTGGAGGTTGCGGTGAGCAGAGATCGCGCCATTGCACTCCAGCCTGGGCAACAAGAGCAAAACTCTATCTAGAAAAAAAAAAACTAAGACAAAACACTAGCTTGTGTTTTTATTTACAGCCGACTCCATACTCCTATGTAATCTATCCCAAATCCAAAAAAATGAAACTGTCCAAAACCAAAGGTCCTGCAAAATCATGATTTAACAGTGTGCCCAGCTTGTTTTGAAGGTAAAATGAAGCCTGAAGCAATAAAAGCATTGTAATCTCCAGAATAAGGGAACTCTGCAAGCCCAATAATGTCCAAGAGCATTTATGAAAAGAGGAAAAATTAGACTTGAGCAGTGATTTCTTCAGCCCAGTACAAATGGCACCAAATTGCTACTTGAAGATGAAACAGTAAAGCCAATTTTTTTTTTTTTTTTTTTTGAGATGGAGTTTCACTCTTGTTACCCAGGCTGGAGTGCAATGGCGCGATCTCGGCTCACCGCAACCTCTGCCTCCTGGGTTCAGGCAATTCTCCTGCCTCAGCCTCCTGAGTAGCTGGGATTACAGGCATGCGCCACCATGCCCAGCTGATTTTTTGTATTTTTAGTAGAGACGGGGTTTCACCATGTTGACCAGGATGGTCTCAATTTCTTGACCTCGTGATCCACCCGCCTCGGCCTCCCAAAGTGCTGGGATTACATTCGTGAGCCATCGCACCTGGCCCAATTTTTTTAAAGAACGTAGATCTAGAGCCAGTTGTACCTTGCCAGTATCATTTTCAAGCCCTTACTTGTCTACTTCCCCTGTTGCCCATAAGTATCTTGATAAAATTCCTGGTTGGCTTTACTATAACCATAGTTACAAGAATAGTCACCACCTTGCTGCTGAGTGATGGGTTGGGAACCCCAGTTCTGTTGTTGGTCTGATGACGCTTGGAATCAGGTTGCTTGTACCAGTCTGCCTTTCTCTTGTCTCCTACACTGTCCCCACCATTGCCCCAAGATCCATAAGAACCACGCCTCTTGCTGTTGTGCAGGATCCCCTCTGCCACCTTTCCAGCTTCTTGGTGGTCCCAAAGGTGTCCCCTTGTGCATAGCCAACTCTACCTCTTGGAGGTGGTGCTCCCCTCCCCCTTGGTGGTGGTGCAGTACCTCACCCTCCCCTTCCTCCTCCTCTTCCTCTTACTGCATAGCCATCACCATAGCCATAGTAGGGATCTTCATAGCCTCCACGATAGTCGTGATCATTATAACCACAGTGGTCATCACAGTAATCTTCATGGCCATAGTAATCTGGAGGGCAGCCATCTCCACCTCTCCCCCGACCATGACCCCGACCTCTAATTGGAAGTGGCATGCGAGGAGGAGGGTGATAGTAATAACCTTCATATGCAGTGCTTCTGGAGACTTGTCTAGCAGCTTAGCACTCTTTCCTTTTCCTGTCTGGTGGCTTGGCTAAGACTATTTCAATTTCTTCCCCTTCTATTTCTTTGTCATTCATTTCATCCACAGCCTTGATAGCTGCTCCTCTGTCTTCAAAATGAACAAATGCATAATCTTTCAACTACTTCACTCTTTTGGCTTTTCCAGTATTTCTTCTGTCACTGTAGTAGCCATGTTTCTCACACACAAAACTTTCACTTTAACCATGACTTCCGGATCTGGCACTTCCACAGGATCAGCCCATTCAACTGTAACTACATTTCCCCATACTTTTACTTTTCCACCCATCAGCTGGCATCTGGCTTGTGCTGCTGACTTGTGATCCTCATATTCAAGAAAGCAGAACCCCCGATTCTTCTTTTTGTCATCAGGTTGATGATAGAGAATAATGTCCACCAAACCCTCTGTGACTTTACTGAATTCTTCCAGAATGTTTTCTTTAGTCTCATTCTTTGGAATGGATCCAACAAAAAGTCTGTTGTTTGCCACAGAAATGCACACTCCAAGGTGTTTACCAGGGTGAATTTCATAGTTGTCACAGTTTCACAGCTTCCTGTGCAGCTTCCTTTTCACAGAAGGTGATAAAAGCATACCCTCTATTCCGACCAGACGGTGGCTCCATCATAAGATGTAGATCCCATCCGGTGCAGTGGCTCACGCCTGTAATCTCAGCACTTTGGGAGTCTGAGGCAGGTGGATCATGAGGTCAGGAGATGGAGACCATCCTGGCCAACATGGTGAAGCCCTGTCTCTACTAAAAATACAAAAATTAGCTGGGCGCAGTGGCAGGTGCCTGTAGTCCCAGCTACTCAGGAGGCTGAGGCAGAAGAATTGCTTGAACCTGGGAGGCGGTGGTTGCAGTGAGCTAAGATAGTGCCACTGCACTCCAGCCTGGCAACAGAGCGAAAGTCTGTCTCAAAAAAAAAAAAAAAAGAAAGAAAGACGTAGATCCCAAATGGGTCCGGCCTTCTCAAAAAGGGGCACCAACTCATCCTCATATAAATTTCTTGGCATTTTCCCTACAAACACCTGTTCCAATTCCAGGTTGCACACCAGCGTACACACTGTTAAATAGGCCCTCTATTTAACTGTGCACTATATTTTGATGATCCAAGACATCTCACATGAAACGTCCACCACGGAGGTCCACCTTGACCTTCCCCTGCAAATCTGCTCCTCTTCCAATCTTTGCTATCTCAGCCAATTACATAGGGCAGATATTTGGGACGCTTCCTTGACTTCTGTCTTTCCAGGGAATGCATAGTGCATGGATTGTGTGACTTCTCTGTTGATTGAGGTTTCCACTGACTGGCATGTGCCCAGAGAAGTGATGTGAGTGCTGAGTGTTTTTGGAATGAAAGTCCATAGTGGTGGCTGGGGCAACCACCAGGGCTTCCTGGTACTGATTGTTCAGGACAGTTGTGCCTGCCAGTTACGTATTTATAAGTCTGTCTGTGTGTATACGTTGCATACGTGGCCAAGTGGCTGTGTCTGTGGATGTGTGTGGATGGAGGCACAGGAACGTTCTTTCCCATCAAGTAATCCAGTGTCCCCCAGCAAGCAGGACTTGCTATGGGAATGGAAGCACAGTTATTCTCAGATGACCAACCCCATTCTCCCACTTGAAAGAGTGGCTTCCCCCGGGGTCCAACCTGGTGCCGGGTAAAAAGGAAAAGATTTCTCTCATGTCTAACCCGGCACAACAAGACCTCCTTTATCTCCTCTTCCCTGCCCAAGAAGTCCACCTCCAGGATGCTCCCATGCAGCTTCCTTTCAAGCCTTGGGAGCTTCTCTGAGGTACTGGGCCCATAAGAATGACAGATGAATCTGAGAACTTCCCCTGAGTGCCCTCGGCTAAGGAAAGGGCAGCTAGAGCCCTCCCTGAGTGAACAGTTTTGTGTATTGTCAGAAGCAGGGGCCCCAGGAAGAGAGGCTGGAGGGTGTCTTCCCGTCTCCTCCCTCTCTGAGGCCCTGTCCTAGCGTCTAGAAGGAGCCCTTTCCTGGCCTCCTGGCCGCCCAGGACAAGTCTAGTGCACTGCGAACTGATTCCCAGGGTCAACCCACTACTGCACCTCGGCCAGAGCCCAGCTTCTTCAGATGCCGTGGCCACAGCTTCAGCCGTCCCTTTCGGGGGTGACCGCCACCTCTCACAAGAGTGAGTGTCTTCCCCTTGCCCCCACCACACTATTCCACTTGCTTTGGGCCCCTATGGGGGAGCTGGTGGGGAATTTTTGTCGAGGATCAGGCCACAGCCACCTTGACTAACCTCGACAAACCGGATGTGTTTGCTGCCTCCAGAACCCCAGGAGGCAGGAGCGCGCGGGGTTGACCCTTGAGAAATCCCGGGCATCGGAGGGGTGCCTCTACAGGCCGGCAGCGCCCAGGAGACCCAGGGACAGACTGGGACTCCTGGCTTCCCCGCGAGGCCTCCCAGGGCACCTGCCCAAGGCCACCCAGCGCGCGGCAGCCGAGACAGCGGAGCAGAGCCGGACCTCCCAGCCGTCGGTGAAGGCGGCGACCGCCCAGGGCCTTCCCACGGCTCGGTGGCGTGTCACCGCGGGGGCGAGGGGGCGCCTGGACGCCCCGGGCTGCGGCGCAGGAAAGGGCCCTGGGAAAGGGCGGCGGCGGTGGCGGCGCCCCAGAGGAGGAGCCGGGGCGGGGCCGGGGCGGGGCCCGACTTCCAGACTGGGAGCCCAAGCCGCCGGGCTGAGACCAGGCAGCCTGCGTTCGCCATGAAACGACCCAAGGAGCGGAGCGGCTCGGACGGCGAGTCCGACGTACCCGTTGACGTGGGCCAAGAGGGAGAGCTGAGGTAAGGGCGGGGACGCAGGGACTGAGCTCGCAGTGGGAGGGCGAGCGGGGTGGGGAGCAGGCCAACGGGCTCCCGGTGCAGGCTGGCCAGCCCCTCCAGCACCTCCCGGGCAGAGGCAGGTGAGCGCAGGGGTCGCAGGTGTCGGCGTGCGGGATGTGCGCGGGCCGTGCCGTTACACGCACTAGTGCCTGGATCCTGCGCGCTCCCGGTCGTTAAGGGCTGGGGATGCTGGAGGTAGAGGTCAGCTTGGGGGTCTGATGGCCAGTGGGTGATCATCTATTGTTGAAGTGGCCTAGGGGAGGCCATTGGCAAGGGGTTTCCCCTGGAGATCCTAGAAAACTCTCATAGACGGATGGTACCCCAGCCCCTGTCTGGAATCTGCTGATGATGTAGAGTAACCATTCTTTCCCAATTTTACCCTAGTTTGGATGCAGTTTTCATGTAGTCCACAAAATATCTCAGGAAGAAGAAAATTTGTCCTCTTTTGAGCAAATTGGACCTTGGATTTAGGGTCTTAGTATTGAAGAAAATAAGGGACTTCAAGGGCCTAGCCTCCAATTCCGGTGCTCCTCCTGTGGTGACCCCCGCGCTGCCAGTATCTTTTAGCACCTGGTAGATAACTCTGACCTGCTTCAAACCTGTTGAGCAAACTGCACTTGTGTAGTTCTGCTACCTCCCAGTTCTGTGAACTGCCTAAGAGTCAGTTTCCTCATCTGTTAAATGAGCATGAATAATAGAACCAACTTCATAGAAGTATTGGGAAAACCAAATGAGGTAAAGCATGTCAAGGGCTTAGCACAGCACATGCTTAGGCACACACCATGTGATCCCCAGCACCCTGAAAGAGGTGCAGGGCTGACTGGGAGTCTGCAGACCTGGGTTCCAGCCCCAAATCTGTCACCAACTCACTATGTGGTCTAGGAGCCACTGGTTTCCCTGCCAGAGTCTATTCTGAGTCTGTTTCTTCATCAGTAAAATAAAGACAGTAGTGGGAAAGGAAGGGATACTTCGTTTCTCCTGGCTCATCCAGACCTGAGTCTCTAGAACAGAATTGGAGGGGAATTCAGTTAATTCTTTTTTTTTTTTTTTTTTTTTTTTTTTTTTTTTTTT
>NW_016107700.1:2009803-2030662 GCF_001604975.1 Cebus imitator
CAGTGGCATGATCATAGCTCATGGCAGCCTTGATCTCCTGGGCTTAAGTGATCCTCCTGCCTTGGCCTCCCAAAGCATTGAGATTACAGGCATAAGTCAATGTGCTGGCCCCGGTTAATTCTTAGGATGTTTTTGAGGACATTTTGTAATTTTAGTGCTCTTCGTTTTTCTGAGATCCAGGGATCCTGCCTCAGTCACAAATCTGAGGAAAATGCCATAACAGATATACCTCTTGCATCCTGTACATTTGATTTTAGGGTGTAGAATACAATTTGCTATGCAACATATTAGCCTTTCTTAATTGTTTGGCAGAAACTGCTATTTAGAGAAGCAGTTCTCTTAGCCCGTGCCTGTTGAGGGCAGGAAAGGGCACAGCACCATGTGGTGGTGGTGGAGTGGGGTCTCAAATTCAATGGCAGTGGGTCCTCATAGATCAGGGGCACAAAATTGATGCCAGAGAACTCGGCTGATCAGAGCTGGCTTCTGTCCTCTGTGAGTCTGCAGCCCAGTCAGTGACCTGCCAGGTCATACAAACACAGGATGGAAAAGAGGCAGACTGTGGGCCGTGAGGGCACCTAAGCAAGGAGAGGTCACTCTCCACCAAAGATGTCAAGGAGGGCGTCTTGAAGATGGCATATGGACAACAGCTCACATGGAGGCATAAAGGATCAATGGGCAGTTTTTTCCTATACCTACAGCATTTCCTATATGTACAGAGCCCATTTTTAGACACTGTTCTTAGAGGAACAGACCCCTCTGAAGAGAGAAAGCAGTTGGACATCTGGCAGAGGCTGACTTATAGACGCCCCTTTGTAGCACTCACCAAAAGGCCCTCCCCCCAGCAGACATCAATGCTTCAATTCAGGGAGCACTGAACGATGCCTGCTGTGGCCCAGACCCTGGGCTGGGCATAGGGGGCCCAGATGTATCCTGCTTAGCCTCTGCCCTCAGGGAACTCTCAGGGAAGAAGAGTTCATATACAAAGAAAGCAGATAAATACTGACAAGGGCCACAGAATGGAGGCAGCCAGCCTCTCAGGGTCAGGGGCAGGGTGCAAATGCCCCACACTCAGAGACATAAGAATAAAGAGCAGAGTGTGTTCCACCATCACTGTGGGCATCTGCCTGGTGGCAGTCCTGGCACATCTGTGAAATTCACCCACAGAGCTCTCATCTGAACCTGGCCCCCGACACATGATGAGTCCAAACTAAGAGTACTGCCTCTCCCCTCCCTCTGCAAACATCCAATGAGCACCTGCAACATGTCAGACACTGGATCAGGGTCCTGTTTCTGCACAATATAAGGTGGTGGCCTTGGAGTCAGATAGATCTGAGTTTGAATCTTACCACTATTAACCTTGGCCAGTGACTGTAACCCTACTGAAGCTCAGTTTTCTCCCTTTCAAAATGGAAATACTTTAGCATTCCTGCCTCACAGGATACGGTTTGATGAAGTAATGTGCATAAAGTTACATAGCTCCCTGCTGTGGCACAAGGTAACTTCCAATAAATGTTGCTGTCAAAGCAGTCACCATTTAGTTGGGGGGGGGGGCAACATATTTATGAGACAGCAAGGTCTAATGTAAAGACCAGAAATCTGAAGACCGGACTTACTGAAGTGATTCTCAACTCCAGTGTCTCTGTCACTCCTCCTGTAAAATGATTATTTTTCCTAAATGTGAAATGGCCCAAATAATACTTCACTCCTGGGACTATTGTGTAATAAATTAGACACATGGATGTGGAAGTGCAGTATATAACAAAAAGTACTGACTCTGAGATCTACATGATGGGATGATGAAATATGGGAGGCACTGGCAAGAGCCTCAGATTAAAAGCCACTAGACCTGGCTGTACTTCTGGATCTTCCTCTGATTTGCTGTGTGCCTGGGAAAGACCCTTCCCATCGAGTTTCCTCATTTTACAAATGGACTCAGTTCTCTCTGAGATCCCTTCTTTTGGGACGTTGTGATTCTGCATTTGGCTGGCACAAAGTGATTAGGGTCATCTGCAAGGGTTCCACGGGGTAGTTCCCAGGGGAAGTCAGCACTGAGGGTGGTCAGGACCACCTGGAAACCTGCTCCCCTATAAGAGATGGCCCCAGAATTCTGGCTAGGAGCCACTAGAGGCCTATGGAGCAGATCTTGATGGTCAACATATCTTCTCTGGGTCCATGAAAATCTGCGTCATTTTCAGATTCTCAGACGAGAAGCTCCCACACCTCCTCCCACTGTCAGGGCCAGATCACAGGCTGGAGGGGAGCTCTGGCTGGGCTCTTGGGAACTTTAAAAATAAAGAGACTGGAGGGCCATTCAGACAGACAGGAAGTGGGAATTAGAAGCAAAACAATGCAGAAGCGGAGCCAGAAGATGCGGATTCCCTGCTGGTTTTGCTGCTTAGCAGCTGGATAGGCTGGGCAAGCTGCTTTAGCTCCCTGAGGCTCAGCATCCTCATCTGTAAAATGGGCTTTTGTAAGGCTCAAAGGAAGGAAAGTCACATAATGTTTCCAAGAAAACTGTAACATGGATTTTGCCTCTGAGATATGGGGAGAGGAGAAGGGAGAAATAATACAACAGGGACAAACTGAACAGGAGACTGGAAAAAGGGATGGCAGCACTGCCTTGCCTTCAAATGGGTGCGTCAGCCTCCAACAGATGGTCCCAGTGGAGGGATCAGGCTGAGAGGCAATGACGTGCGCAAGGCTAACCCAACACCCAAAGAGACACATTATCAAGCTGGTGGGAACAAAGGCCATGTTTCTTAGTGTGTCTTGGCTCTTGGGGCTTGTCCCCAGTGAACCAGTGATGCTTTGTAAACAAGCTGCCCACAGATCTCAGGATCTGGCCATCTGAGCCCTGGACCTAGCTTGCTAGGCTCTCCCTCCCAGGAGCTATTACAGGCCTCTTACCAGGTCTGCTTGTCCAGATGTTTGGGTGGGAGATATCCTTTTCCAGATGTGTCTGGACAAAGCCAGGGACATAGCAGTAGGATTTGACAAATGCTGTCTGGACCCTTCTGGTCCCTTGTCTGGTCAACCTTCTCTCTTTGAGCAGTTGATGAAAATGATCCAAATTCAAATGCCGAAAGGGTAGTCACATAGGCTGGGACCCTTCTGGTAAGTCATATATGCCCCCATTCCACAAACACCTAGGACATAGATGTTATGGTGCTTACCTCTCTGTTCCCCAGTGATGCCAAAGACAGGGGTGAGAAAAGGAAGCTCTACCATGAGTTCTGCCATATTCCAAGCCCTTGCTGAGTACTGAAGCTGCAATAGTGAATGTAACAGACACGGCTTATGGCCTCATGGAGCTTATGGATTTGTTGGAGAGAAAGACATCAATCAAATAACCATATACATACAAAACAACAAACTGGCATAAACACTGTGAAAGTAGGGTGCCAGGAGAATATTGAGCATGGGACACTAGTGGGAGGAGGAATGTCAGAAAAGGCTCCCTAGGGAGGTGCCATCTAAGTCGAGGTTTGACAGACTGTAGAAGTTACTGGGCAAAGGGACTAAGGCTTGGGGTGATGGGTGGACCAGAGATGGTGGACGTAGGCTAGGGGACAGTACATGCAATTGCAGGAAGGAGTTAGTGCATTTGTAGGCTGGAGCATACAGAGGAAGAGGGTTGAGTCTAGCGGAGTTGACAGGGGCCAGTTGGACCACCTAAAGGATGATGGCCTTGATCTTAAAAAACAGTGGGGCCAGGTGCAGTGGCTCACACCTGTAATCTCAACACTTTGGGAAGCTGAGGCAGGTGGATCACCTGAGGTCAGGAGTTCGAGACCAGCCTGGCCAACACAGTAAAACCCCATCTCTACTAAAAATACAAAAAGTAGCCAGACATGGTGGTGGGCACCAGTAATCCCAGCTATGACGGAGGCTGAAGCAGGAGAATCACTTGAACCAGGTGGTGGAGATTGCAGTGAGCCGAGATCACACCAGTGCACTCCAGCCTGGGCAACAGAGCGAGACTACATCTCAAAGCAAACAAACAAAAATTGAGGAGCCACTGAGGAGTTTTAAGTGAGTGATAAGATCAGATTTAAATGATCACTCTGCCTGCAGCGTGGAGATAGACTTGCAGGGAGTAAAACAGGGTGCAAAATGACCCAACAAGAGGCGCTTGCAGTCACCCAGATAAAAGCTGATAGAGGCGCAGCATTGAGAGAAGTGGCGGAGAGGAAGAGGACAGATGTGAGATGTATTTTAGACATAATGTGGGCAGGTTTAGATGAGGTAGGGGTGAGGAGGAGGAGGAGGAATCAAAGACAGCATGGGCTTTCCACCTGGGGCAGCAGGAGCGGCTGTGGGTGAAGGCCAGCTTGCAGGTTCCTGTTCAGATGTGGGGCCTTGTGTCTTCCAAAATGGCAGGGGAGTCACCTTGTTTGTTGTTTATTGGTGCAGTGTCTGCCCACCGGAGCTGAGCTGAGGAAGGGCTGGGGTCTGGCTAAGTGCCCCAGCACCCACCAGGCCTGAATAGAGCCTTAGAAGTGTTGGCCAAATGAATGATGCCTCAGTGGACCCAGCGAATCCTCGCCTTCTAAGAGAGCTTCTGGAGCAGAAAACCTTAAGAAGGGTTAGCAGCTGGGCTGGAGATTATTTTGGTCAGAGTCTGGGCAGGAAAAGCCCCGGGGCTAAGCCTCTTCTCTGTAATGGGAGTTCCTGGGGTGTGAGCAAACATCCATCTTTCAACCGATGCTGCAGAGGGAAGGCCCAGAGTGGGAGGAGAGGCCGAGGTTGGGGGGACCAGGCTTTCTGGGAGGCCAGGGCAGTGTACCAGAGCATCCTAGAGGGGTCTGTGACCCAGATGCCGCCCCCCCTCGCCCCCCGGCCGCACTGCGTGGGAGGAGGCGGCAGCTGCAGGCCGGGCGGAGGGCGGGCGGCCGGCGCGCCCGGCCCGTGGGAAGCGGCGGCATCTGCTCTTTCCACGCTAGTTCCCGGCGGCTCCCTCTGAAACCCTACCCTCCCGGCCAGTCCCCGCCGCCGCCGGCCAGTGCCCTCACCCGCCCCGCCCCCGGGGATCGGGTTGCAGGAGCCTGAGCTGCCGCGCTGTTGAGCGCGGTTCCCCGACGGCTCCGCGAGGGGCCAGGGGCGAGGCCTAGCAGGTCCAGACCAAAGGCCCAGAGTGGGCCCAGAGTGCGTGAGAGGACTTGGCCCGGGTTGAAATGAGCAGGGGAAAAAGGGAAGAGCTTGCTCCTCCTCCCAGGCCCGCCCGGCGGCTCCGGGCCCGAAGTCCGCCCGGGCCAAGGAGACGGTCCCTCAGCCCTGAAAAATCAGCTTTTCTCTTCCTTTCCAGCCAGATGGCCAGGCCGCTGTCCACCCCTAGCCCTTCGCAGATGCAAGCCAGGAAGAAACGCAGAGGGGTGAGTGTCCGTCTCATCTCTGCTTCTGAGTTGCCCAACAAAATGAATCCCCTGCAGTCTGGCAGGGAGAACCCTGGGCAGAAACTTCACTCTAAGCTAACCGCCTGGGTTCAAATCCCGGCTCTGCCTGTAGTTATCAGGGTAATTCCGGGCAAGCCTCTTAATCTCTCTGGGCCTGATTTGCTCCTCTGCGTAACTGGAATAATGACAGGGCCCACCTCAAAGGGCTGCTTTGCAGATGAAATGCATTAATGTAGCGCTCTGAACAATAGCAGACACACAATAGGCTGTTATGATTGTTGTTCCAGCCTGCCCACCATCCTATCTTCTGTCTCCTGAGTCCAGAACTTTCATCCCCTCCCAGTGTGCTGGGGTGGGGGAAGGGACAGCAGAAGGATCCCCGCTTGCTGCTGCTGTCTGTCCGTTGTGTCCAGCCCCACTTTCCTCCCATCATACAGCCCTGCTTCTGCACTGGAAGTCCAGACATCTGGGGTCTGGCAGAGAGCAGCCTGACACTCACTGACTGTAAGCCCTTAGGCCAACCACTTCTTTCCAGCCCTTATTTTCTTTATCTGTAAAATTGGGTCATATCTGTCATGCTCCCGGTGTTCTGCTACCAGTATTGTGAGGGGAGAATGAAAGTGTGTGAATGGAAGGGCTCTGCAGCTAGAGAGAGCAACACCTTAGCTGGGTGTGGTGGCTCATGCCTGTAATCCCGGCACTTTGAGAGGCTGAGGTGGGTGGATCACCTGAGGTCAGGAGTTCGAGACCAGCTTGACTCGTCTCTACTAAAAATACAAAAAAAATAAAATTAGCGTGGTGATCACATGCCTATAATTCCAGCTACTCAGGAGGCTGAAGCAGGAGAATTGCTTGAATTCTGGAGGCGGAGGTTGCAGTGAGCCGGGATCGTGCCATTGCACTCTAGCCTGGGCAGTAAGAGCAAAATTCCGCCTCAAAAAAAAAAAAAAAAAAAAAAAAGAGAGAGAGAGAGCAACACCTGAGACTCCTCAAACCACCTCATGACCTGGCAGATGACGGGGTCACCCTCCTGCTGGTGCAGCAGGGACCTCCAGGGCCTGCTCCAGCACCATGCTGGTATCCTCATTCTGATTGGCTGTGCCCTGCCGTACCAGTGGTTAAACATCTTGAATATCACCCCTATAGACCAAGACAGGAGATCTGAGTTGTGCTTCCACCTCTGCACTTTCTTGCTGTGTGACCTTAAGCAAATCACTGTCCTTCTGTGAGCCTTGGTTTTCTCCACCATAAAGTGAGACTAGGTTGATCTCCCTCACAAGAATACTGTGTGGGTTAAATACGAGTTGATGTCTATCAAGGCACTTTGGAAACTGTGATGACGCACCTGTGAATAACTTCTTGTCGTGACTGTTTAGATCATAGAGAAACGGCGTCGAGATCGCATCAACAGCAGCCTTTCTGAATTGCGACGCCTGGTCCCCACTGCCTTTGAGAAACAGGTATGTGACATTGCTGATTGTGCTAGAGGAAATACTGTGTGGGCGGCAGATAAAGTTCGTTTCTCATGGCATCTGTTGTTGATTGGTAGAGGCTGCCTGAGATGCTGTGATCATTTACCAATATCTGCCACTGGCAGGGTATAAAGAATGGAAATTTACACTCGGGTGGCTTTATGTCCATCATCCGATCAAATTAACTCCTCCAAATGATCCTGAAGGGTAGGGATTATTATGCCTATAGCACAGGTAAGGAAACTGAAGCACAGAGAGGTGAAGTAACTTATTCCAGATCACACAGCCATTAAATAGCAGAGCAGAGGAGTGTGTGATTCTCAAAGCACCATCCCTCTGCACTACGGACATTTCCAGAGTGATTTGAAAGTGGAACAGGCTGCTCAGGGAGTGAGCACTCTGCCACCCATCGAACATGTTAGGTGGGGAACTACAGTGAGGAATCAGACAGTGGACTCCGCCACGGAGATTCTCACCCTGTGCACCAAGGCGTAGGTCACAGATCCTCTGCCTTCCCTTATGCTGGTGAGAACAAGTCAGTCATTCCACAGATGTTCACTAAAACCACCACAGGACCAGCCATGAACTAGACCTGGTATCTGCCCTCAAGGGACTCCCATGGAGCGTCTGATATTCAGACTTCACCTGGGAAGCTTAGGAAGCATTTCCTGAGAGAGAAAAGAGGAAGAACAAGTGCTCTGGGGATAAGACGGTGAGCTAGATCTTAGGCACATTGAGTCTGAAGTTGGATTCCCAGAAGAGCTGGTTTGGGAGGCACTCTGAGGATGGTGGTTAAAACCATGGAGGTGACAAACCCCTGTGCCGGGAGCAGCAGAGTGCCAAGTGACACAGAAGGGACACTACTGTGTTAAGAGACAGGCAGAGCAGCCAGGTGCAGTGGCTCACATCTGTAATTCCAGCACTTTGGGAGTCCAAGGCGGATGGATCACAAGGTCAGGAGTTTGAGACTAGCCTGGGCAACATGGTGAAACCATATGTCTACCAAAAATACAAAAAAAATTAGCTAGACGTGGTGGCGTGTACCTGTAATCCCAGCTACTCAGGAGGCTGAGGCAGGAGAATCACTGAACCCAGAAGTCAGAGGTTGCAGTGAGCCAAGATCAGGCCACTGCACTCTAGCCTGGGTGGCAGAGCAAGACTCCAACTCAAAAACAAAAACAGAGAGAGAGAGAGAGAGAGAGAGAGAGAGAAAGAGAGACAGACAGAGCTGAAAGAAGAGCCCAGAAACAGTGGTATCGTGCAAGTCAAGGGAGGAGTGGTTTCAGGAAAGATGGCCGGCAGCCGTACAGAGGACAGGTGGTCTGAGAGGAGAACTGAAGGGAATGTTCTAGATTTGGAGAAGCTGTCCAAAGCAGAAGCCCAATTGCAGGCAACAGTGGAATGGAAGGAAGGTGAGAAAATCAAGACACTGCACAGCGACACAGTTAGCTGGAGACTCCACCCTTCTGTCCTCTGTACCCACAGGGCTCTTCCAAGCTAGAGAAAGCTGAGGTCTTGCAGATGACGGTGGATCACCTGAAAATGCTCCATGCCACTGGCGGGACAGGTACCCATGCTCTTCTCTTTCAGGAGTCATTCATACCACCAATATTTTGAGGCTGGGCCCTGGGGATACACTGGTGAGCAAAGTCCACTCTCAGAAGCTCAGTCAATAGAGGGAATATTTGCAAAGCTTCGCTCCCTCCTTTCAGCGTCTCCCTCTCCACTTTCAGTGTCTCCATTTGTCCCAACCTTTTCCTCAATTCAACTCCCTCCAGTCTTAGACCGGGGAGGCACTTTCTTCTGTAACAGACTGTTGTTATGGGTCCTATCCTTCCCCAACCCAGGGCTTCATTAGGGATTCGCCTGGATGAGCTAATTCTCCCTGGGATCCCAATCTGACGCCCTTGAACCCAGGGAGGAGCCTGGTATCCTACCCACTGGTCTAGCCTTCTGGGCTGTCGTGGGGTCCTTGGCAGGGCTGGGGTGACATGTCATGTTCCCCGAAGGTCTCAGGATTATAGGACACAAATGTAACTCATTTTGTTATTTTAAGCCCGTCAGTTACAATAAAGTAATGGAACGGTGGCTTTAAAGACACTTCCAGACAAGCTTCTCTTAAAGCTTCACTTAAAGCTTCTCTGTGTATTTGGTGATTTCAGAATTGGGAAACCCTGAAATCTCCACAGGCCAAAGTTCCAGAGACCTAACTTTCTACTCCAGAAGAGGATAGTGGCATTTTAAGTGGCTTGTTCTGGTGCTTCCGAAGCCTCAGTGTATGGCACTGTCACCTCAGGGCAGGCAGAATCAGGAGTCATCCCCCAGAAATTCTGAGGCAGCAGGTCTAGACTGAAGTTTAGGAGTTTGCAAGTTTAACAAGCCACCCAATTATTCTGATGCAGGTGGTCCATTTGGGAACTTCTGCCAAAGAAATGCATTGCTAAGAGTGGAGACTTCCGTCTCTAATGAACCAATGGGGGAGATTCAAATTACATTTATGGTTATCCAATTAAAAGAAAAGTAGTGACTAATATGTGAGCAGCGTTTGACAGTTTCCAAATGCTTTCACTTGTGTTGTTTCACTTGATTCTCACAAGAACCTGCAAGATGGGGGTTAGTGTTATCACCATTTTCTGACTGTGAACTAACGGGAAGACAGAACTGTGGTTCACGGTATAGGCTTTGGATATGAATCGGGCTCTACTGGTTACTAGCTTTATGACCTTAGGCGAATGATTTAATCTCTCCCTTCTTCAGTTTCTTCATCTCTAAAATGGGAATAATGAGAGGTTTTTGTGAGGATTAAATTAGATAACTTGATTAAATGCTTAGCAAGAATTCAGTAAATGTTAGAAAAGAACAGCAAAGGCTGGGTGCGGTGGCTCACCCCTGTAATTCCAGCACTTTGGGAGGCTGAGGCAGGTGGATCACCTGAGGTCAAGAGTTTGAGACCAACCTGGCTAACATGGTGAAACCCGATCTCTACTAAAAATACAAAAATTAGCCGGGCATGGTGGCAGATGTCTGTAATTCCAGCTACTTGGGAGGCTGAGGCAGGAGAATCACTTGAACCTGGGAGGCAGAAGTTGCAGTGAGCCAAGATCGTGCCACTGCATTCTAGTCTGAGTGACAGAGTGAGACTCCATCTCAAAAAAGAAGAGAAAAGAAAAGAGAAAACACAGAAAGGTGAAGGGATTTGCTTGAACTTATATGGCTAAGTGTATAGCAGAGTTGGGTCTCACCCACAAGCTGGCCTGGCTCCAAACATAGTCTCCAGCTGAGCTGTCCTTCTGTGGGGGCCATGAACCAAAAACCAGGTATTTGCTGCCATAGTCATGAGGCCGGTGCTAGCTGAGATTGTTCTGTCTGTCTTTGCCCAGAATGTGGTCAAGAGAAGAACAAGTATGGAGAGGCAGTGAGGATGTGAATACCTGTGTAGGAAGTTCACCTGGTTATCCATCAAGGAGAGGGTGCCAGCCGGTGCAGTGGCTCATGCCTGTAATCCCAGCACTTTGAGAGGCCAAGACAGGTGGATCACAAGGTCAAGAGATTGAGACCATCCTGGCCAATATGATGAAACCCCGTCTCTACTGAAAACACAAAAATTAGCTGGGCATGGTGGTACGCGCCTGTAGTCCCAGCTATTCCGGAGGCTGAGGTAGGAGAATTGCTTGAACCCGGGACACAGAAGTTGCAGTGAGCCGAGATGGTGCCACTGCACTCCAGCCTGGGCGACAGAGCGAGACTCCATCTCAAAAAATAAAAAGGGCCGGGCACGGTGGCTCACGCCTGTAATCCCAGCACTTTGGGAGTCTGAAGTGGGCAGATCAACCTGAGGTCAGGAGTTTGAGACCAGCCTGACCAACATGGAGAAAACCTGTCTCAACGAAAAACACAAAAATTAGCCGGGCGTGGTGGTGCATGCCTGTAATTCCAGCTACTCGGGAGGCTGAGGCAGGAGAATCACTTGAACCTTGGAGACAGGGGTTGTGGTAAGCCAAGACTGTGCCATTGCACTTCAACCTGGGCCATAAGAATGAAACTCCATCTCAAAAAGAAAAAAAAAGAGAGAGAGAGAGGGTCCCTGGCCTGATGACAGCTGCCAAGGATCACAGTGGGGTCTTGTTCAAGATTGCCTTTTTAGCCAAGGGACCAACTCAGATGCCAGCCAGGGCCAAGGCAGTAATATAAGTGATAGCTAACTGTTTTTTATTCAGCATTTTCTGTGCACTATTTTTTTTTTTTTTTTTTTTTTGAGATGAAGTCTTGCTCTGTAGCCCAGGCTGGAGTGCAGTGGCACGATCTTGGCTTACTGCAGCCTCCACCTCCCAGGTCCCGGCTCAAGCAATTCTCCTACCTCAGCCTCCCAAGTAGCTGGGATTACAGGCATGAGCCACCGTGCTCAGCTGATTTTTGTGTCTTTTTCAGTAGAGACCAGGTTTCACCATGTTGGCCGGTCTGGTCTTGAACTCTGCCCGCCTTGGCCTCCCAAAGTGCTGGGATTACGGCGTGAGCCACTGTGCCCAGCCTCTGTGCACTATTTTAATTTCACCCTCACAACTCTACACAGCAGGCACTGCTAGATCCCCATTTGACAGCTAAGGAAATTGAGGCACAGAGAGATAAAGAGACTTGTTCCCAATCAGGCAGCTAGTTAAGTAGCAGAGTCAGGATTTGAACCCAGCTCTGCTGGCCTCTGGCAACCTCACACCTCACTGCTACACCACGCCACCTTCTCAAGGGGCCTCCCCACTCTGATGGCTGCCACCTCCCTTCCTGGGCATCTGCCCCTCTCAGCAGGCAGGGTTGTTCTATACCTCCAAGTGCACAACTTTTCATTTCTGTCAAGTGTCTGCTTAAATGAAGTTATCTTGGCCACAGAGTTTTTTCTTTGCATTATCATGAATTGTGATGAAAGCAATACTTTACATGTTACAGTGCATCATAGTTTAGTGAATTCATTTGATCGTTATAACCCACCACCCTCCATCCCAGGCAGACATTTTTGTTCTCACTCTGCAGATGCAGAGATGGGCTTAGAGAGGCAAGGTGACATGGCCAGGGCTGCCGAGGGAGTGAGTGAAGGAGGCAGGTCCAGAACTCAGTCAGACCCAGGCTCCATGCTTCTCCCCACACCTGCCATGACCTTCATCATGCCTCCCTTTGCAGGATTCTTTGATGCCCGAGCCCTGGCAGTTGACTTCCGGAGCATTGGTTTTCGGGAGTGCCTCACCGAGGTCATCAGGTACCTGGGGGTCCTGGAAGGGCCCAGCAGCCGTGCCGACCCCGTCCGGATTCGCCTTCTCTCCCACCTCAACAGCTACGCAGCTGAGATGGAGCCTTCACTCACACCCACTGGCCCCCTGGCCTTCCCTGCCTGGCCCTGGTCTTTCTTCCATAGCTGCCCGGGGCTGCCAGCCCTGAGCAACCAGCTCGCCCTCCTGGGAAGAGTGCCCGGTCCTGTCCTCCCCGGTGCCTCCTCTCCTGCTTACCCCATCCCAGCCCTCCGAACCGCTCCCATTCGCAGAGCCACAGGCATTATCCTGCCAGCCCGGAGGAATTTGCTGCCCAGTCGAGGGGCATCTTCCACCCGGAGGGCCCGCCCCCTAGAGAGGCCAGCGGCCCCTGTGTCCGTGGCCCCCAGCAGCAGGGCTACCAGGAGCAGCCACATCGCTCCCCTCCTGCGGTCTTCCTCCCCCACACCCTCTGGTCCTGCAGGGTCTGCTGCCTATGTTGCTGTTCCCACCCCCAACTCATCCTCCCCAGGGCCAGCTGGGAGGCCAGCGGGAGCCATGCTGTACCACTCCTGGGTCTCTGAAATCACTGAAGTCGGGACTTTCTGAGCTGCCCCCTCACCACCTGCCCCCAGGAATGAGGAAGGTTCTTTTACCAGGGGCTCAAAAAAAGGCACTGCCTTTTCTGCTTTGCTTCCTGGACTGGCTCATATGTGAAGGCATCTTCTCCAGCGACCAGAGGCCCTCTCCTCGTCCAGCCCATCTCCTCCTCACTGCTATCCCAGCTTATCCACCCAGCTCTGGAGCTGTTCTGGTCTCAGAGGTTTGGTTCCATTTCTCACCTGCACAGATGAGTCCTGGGAGAGTCCCTCAGAGCTGCGACCAGACCCCGTCTCCTGCCCAGCACAGAGCAGCAGCAGGCACGAACCTTGGGTCTGGGAAAAAGCTTTAACCAGGGCCCAAGGCAGGCTGTTCCTTGGAGGGGTCAGACCCCAGTCAGGAGCAATGACTGGCTGCAGCCTTCCCAGGCCAAGAGGCTGGAACACAGTGTCTGCCTTGCTTCCTGGTGATAGTGACTGAGCAAGAGCCATAAAGAGGTCTGGGAACCCTGTCTGCCCCTGCCCACTTGTCTTTGGCCCACACCATCACATTGAACCACAGGACAGACCCTTTCTCCACTACAGCCAAGGCCTGGAGACCGGGGGCCCAGCAGAGCCTGCTCCCACCCTCCTCCCAGCAACAGATACCCACCCTCGCACTGACTAACAGGTCCCTGCACACAGCTGGCCTGATAAATCCGCCTGGGAGGTTTCTAGGCAGCAGCAAAACTCTGTGACAGGGTGTCCTCACACCAGGCCTTGGACAGCTCTCCCAGACAGGAGCCAGGGTTGAGCAATGGAGAGAGCCCAGCTCCCCCCGCGTCCTACGGTCGCCATCCTCCAGGCGCGCGGTCCCTCCCCACTGGGTACACAGTGCAGAGGGGCCATGGCCCCATGTGATGGCGCCCAGAGAGGAACCTCTTGGGATTCAGCACCAGACGTCTGTGCTGCCTGGTTTGCATCCGGCTCACAGAGCCCAGACTGCTGGAACAGCCAAGGGCTGTCAGGCTGGACAAAAATAGCTCTGAGGAGGGGCAAGAGAAAGGATGATTCGAGGCAGCTCGGCCCTTCAAGGTCATGCAGTGGGTTGAGGGCCTGAGATTCTGTTCACCAGGACTCCACAGAGCTGGCTCTGCTCAGAGGCCATTTCATCCCCCAGCTCCACCCCAGGCCACTTTCTCTAACCGAGGAAACAAATGGTCCAGCGATCGTTCCCAGCAGAACAGCAGAGACTGGACTAACATCCGGTGGGACCAGTGTTGCCATACCAATGGGTAAAATGCAGAAACTCTTCTGTACTCATTGGTAAATATCTACTCCCCCGAGTGACTCCAAGTACCCCTCCACCGCCTGGCACTTCCCCCAGGACTCCTACGATCTGGTTAATGCCTGGCAGAGCCAAGGCTGTGGAGTCCCAGGGGCAGCAATTCACTGGTGCTCATTCCACACTGGTTAGATACTTCAGCCATCACCCCTGGGAAGATTCTCCCACCTCCTCCCTTTGATGGAACAACCTTCCCCAGAGGCTGCATTGAGGAGACTCCATGGACTGAAAAGTAGAGTTTGCAGAAACCCTGGGGAAAAGAGCCTTTTCAAAGAAGTGGATAAGAGGGAGGCGATCATCTGAGTGACCCAGAAAGCTCTTTTCAAAAGACAAATTCCTAAAAGAGAAATAGAGAGGAAAGCACCTCTTTCGTTTTTAGTGTGAGCTGCTTCTATCAGACTGCTGTCCTCCTGGACCCGTCTGAGATGTGCAGCAGTGAGGAGAGGGCATCATTTTAGAGAGTGGGTAATTGACAGGGAGTGCTCCTGAGGGAGGCAGAGGGGAGACTGAGGTAGAAGGAAGACAGGACTCACACATGCTCCCAGGAGTGGGGACAGGGACAGAGGAGAGGACAGAAGGCAAAGGCCAGTTTCCCCTTTATCATGAAGGGGTCCACTCGGGACAGGAAAAAGGACAATTCCTCCTCCTCCTCCTCCTCCTCCTCTCCTGCTGCTCCCAGGATACCAGGTCAGTGATGCAGTCTTGCAATTTGGCAACTTCCCGGCCTGAGAATTCCTAGTGGGGCTGTGGGAAACACATTTCCATGTTGCAAGTGTGCAACTCCAAAGAATCTGTGATGCCATTGCAATGAGGTGGGAATTACCCAGCTCTTTCGGCATCTTGGTTGAACTTGCTTTCGTCGTCCCTGGGATACTGCAGAAGGAAAGGTGACTGTGATCAGATTCCATGATCAAGGACTTGCATCTTCTGTTTCTATCCCCAAGCTTTCCTGAGGTCTCCAACTCCTACCCCATTGTAGGAGTTGTTGCAGACATCCAATAAAGATTTTTTTTTAGTGCTTCTGGAAACTTCCAGCAGATTCTATGTCTAAACTATCTCTGGAGTCCGTCCACTTCTATCTGCACCCACAGCCACCCTGGCGCAGTCACCTCACCTCCCCCAGATAACTGCCCTGGCCTCAGAAAGCTCCTCTCTCTTGCGGTGTCAATCAGTTCTCAGCAGAACCAGAGAGCACTTGAAAGCGCAGGTCACATCGTGTCTCTGGTTTAAAAACCTCCTTCTGTTGCCCTATTATTCTAAAGGTTTTCCTCTTTTGGCCCCAATCTCACCTCCAGCCTCATTTCTTGCCAGTCCCAGACTTGCTCCCTAAGCCTCTGCCACCTGGCCTTCCTTCATTTCCTCAACATTCCAACCTCATTCTCACCTCCAGCACTTTGCATATGCTGTTCCTTTTGCCAAGAATGCTCTTCCCCTACCCTGTGTATGGCTGAGTTCTTCAGATCCTCAGGCCGTAGCTTCAAAGTTGCCTCCTCAGAGAGGCCTTCCTTGACTACTGTACTTGAGGAGTTCATCTATCACAAGGCCCCTCTTGTTTCCCTTCATGGGGAATTTGCCACTGCATATCCATTTGTGTATTGACTTGTGGGTTGACTGTCCCCCCCACTCAACTGTAAGCCCACGAGGCCAGGGGCTATGCCTGGTTTGCTCTCCACTCTGTACTCAGCGTTGAGCACAGGGCCTGGCCCATAGTTGGCATTCAATAAATACTTGTTGAAAAAGTGAACTGAGAAGGTGAGAAATCTTCTGGACTCATGCGGTCGATGGTCTGGGCCCCTCTAGGGGTGAACCCCCTGCTGGATGACTTTGCAGGGAGGCTGTAGAGCAGAGTGAGAGCCAGGGCCACGGGACTGGAAGGTCTGGCAAGTGGCCAGGAGGCCCTGGCCAAAGGCAAGTGCGAGGGTCCACTCTGAGTGTACACTGACAGCTGGGAGCAGGCAGGCTGTCCTGCCAGCAGGCATTGTTCTCCACCCTTGGCTTGGCTCTCTGATGGATTCAGCTCCCAACAGATCCAACAAACACAGAGGTCTGCTCTGTGCCAGCCAGGCACTGCGGGGCCAGAGCTGGGAAAGACATAGGCACTCTGAGTAGGGGGCACACCCTCCACTGAGATGATAGTTTGGTGAGATGAGAATAAGGAAGTTTGTTGGGAGAGCTGAGAGGTGCAGAGTTGGGGTATGTGGCCCTGCCTAGGGTGTCAAGGGGGAAGCCTTCCAGGAGGAAGAGGAAGGGAAGTATTCTACATGCAAAGGCCTGGAGACTTCATCAAGCAGAGCTGTAGAAGTTGGCTCTGAGTTGAGCATGGGCCCTCAGTGACAGGGTGAGAGATGGGCTAGCCTGGGCACTGAAGCCAGACTTTTTATTAATGATTTGTAGTCTTGAGCAAGTTATTGAACCTCCCTTATCCTCAAGTTTCTCATCAATTTAGTAGGGAAGATGCAGCAATGGCTACTGTTGATTCAGTGTTAGCTGTGTACCAGACACCGTACCCAATGCTTTTCTTGGAATGTCCCATTTTGCAGATGAAGAAACTGAGCTAAGACAACGTCTCCTAAGGTTAGGTGGTAACCGAATGAGATAACACACTTAAGGCCCTCAATAGAGTGCCTAGGTTATATGAACCGCTCCATCAATCTTAGCCATTAGTGTCATTGATGAGAGGAGGCTGGATCCAAACTGTGAAAGGCCAGGAGTGTCAAGGAGAGTCCGGGCATCAGCCTATAGGCAATGAGAGCCCTGGAAGATTTTGCCAAGTGAACGCCAAGGTGGGACCTTGTTTAAGAAACTTGGCCTGGCGCAGTGGCTCACACCTATAGATCAAAGGCTCAGAAATGTTCACTGTTATTAATGGGATCAGCTGGGCTGGGCGTGGTGGCTCACACCTGTAATCCCAGCACTTTGGGAGGCCAAGGCAGGCGGATCACCTGAGGTCAGCAGCTTGACACCAGCCTGGTCAACATAGTGAAACCCAGTCTTTACTAAAAACAAAATTAGGCGGGTGTGGTTGTACATGCCTGTAATCCCAGCTACTTGAGAGGCTGAGACAGGAGCATCACTTGAACCCAGGAGGCAGAGATTGCAGTGAGACAAGATTGCACCACTGCACTCCAGCCTGGGCGACAGGTAAGACTCCATCTCAGAAAAAAAAAAGAAACTTGCACTTGGGGTGGTGTGGGGTGACTGGGAAAGAGGAGTGTTTAGACTCACCTCCACCTATTCATTGGCAACACTTAGATGCTGTTTAAAAATATCTGTGCCCAGGCCTCAGAGAGTATGATTTAACTTGTCTAGGGTGGGGCCCAGGCACCTCATCAGGAGGTAGGAAGAAGGGTTGGGATTTCTTTCCAAACTGAGGTAGATTGGTATTCAGTAAGTGACTGGACTCCAACCTGTAGACCTGGAAAAGGCTAATGCTTTCTGAAGAGCAAAGCAGGAATCAATTTTCACAAGGACCTCTCTGTCCCCTGACCCCTCTCCTAGTGCCTGGCTCATAGTAGGTGACTAAGAAACATTTGGTGTGCTGAAGGCCTTAGGAACTTGTAATTTATTTACACTGATATTTATGACTTTGTGGAAAACTCAAGACATTAGCCTCCTTCCCTCCTTCTTGGGGAGAGAGGGTAGGAAAAATCAGGTCTGAATATCAGCTGATCCCACTTTTTTTTTTTTTTTGAGACAGAGTCTCGCTCTGTCACCCAGGCTGCTGTAGTTCACTGACACGATCACGGCTCACTGCAACCTCTGCCTCCCGGGTTCAAGCAATTCTGCCTCAGCCTCCTGAGTAGCTGGGATTACAGGCATGCACCACCATGTCCAGCTAATTTTTGTATTTTTAGTAGAGATGGGGTTTCACCATGTTGATCAGGCTGGTCTCAAACTCCTGACTTCATGATCCTCCCAAAGTGCTGGGATTAATGTGGTCGTGCCTCTACCAGGCTCTCTTGCCTTTCCTGCTGGCTTGAACTTGTGGACACCTAGCTTTGGCCTGGGAGGCACAACAGTGCCCTCGGTGGCGTGAGCCACCGCGCCTGGCCCAGCTGATCCCATTGATAACAGTAACCATTTATGAGCCTTTGATCTACACTGTCTCTTAAAATTCTCACATAGCTCTGTACCTACCACTATCATCCCCATTGTACAGAAGAGGAAACATATTCAATTTGTTAGTGAAAGTGCTCAAAGTTCACAACACTAATAAATATTCCAGCTACAATTAAGACATAGGCCTGTCTGATTCAGTCTTAGCCAATATAGGACACTGCTTCCTTCCCAGGCTTCCCCTTGGGATGCAATCCCAGTGATGTTCCGCAGGCCTGGTGGCTGGACTGCCGTGTTAACCTGGAAAGCCTTTGGTTCTCTTCTCCCCTGTGCTTAATAAGGGTAAGGCTCAGCCTCTATAACAAAGAGGACTGGCAATCACTCTGTGGATGAAAGAAGATGGAAGTTTATTTTGTACCTGCCTGGTGAACCATAGTCTTTTTGTTTTGTTTTGTTTTGTTTTATTTATTTACTTATTTTTAAGACAGAATCTCGCTTTCTTGCCCATGCTGGAGTACAGTGGCTGGAGCCTGGTTCACTGCAGCCTCGACCTCCCAGGCCCACGAGACCCCCCAGCCTCCCAAGTAGCTAAGACCACAGGTGTGTACCACCACACCTGGATACTTTCTTAACTTTTCTAGAGACAAGGTCTCCCCATGTTGCCCAGACTGGTCTTAAACTCCTAGACTCAAATGATGTTCCCACCTTGGCCTCCCAAAGTGAGGGGATTACAGGCGTGAGCCACCACACCCAGCCTTGACCACAGTCCTAAAGACCCAGAAGGAGCACATCTCCCTCCAGGCACGTTTCACTGGTGAGAACTTAGTTGGCCGCATCCAACTGCAAAGGAGGCTGGAAATGCATTTGAGCCTGTTCTTGGAAATACACATGAATGGATATTAGCAGATCGTCCCCCTCCCCTCACCCTTACCTCATGCCTCGAAGAGTGAGAGAAATGAGGGAATCAAGGACATCAGAAGCTACTCACTGGCGTGTGTGTGTGTGTGTGTGTGTGTGTGTGTCTGTGTGTCTGTGTGTGTTTTGATCTGGAGGTCAGTTTACTTTGAGCCTGAGGAACCAAGTATAGAGGTACCACCTGCCACTCTGATCCCACAGGGGTGGGTTGGGTGTCTCCCAATGAAGCAGTGTCTGTAGGGCTCACCTCCCCAGAGAACTCCCTCAGAAAACCTAGTGTAGGGCAAGGAGGTTTGTTGCTCTAGGATGGCCAAGGGCTGCAAGCTGCTGGGTGATCAGCATCACCTGGAGGGACTGAATGCCACGTGGCATCCTGAGGGGCTCCTGTCACCATCCTGGCTCTGGCCTGAGCAGGAGGTACTGGCCAGTGCACACACCTTCCCTGCCCTGATGACTGTCACTGATTTCTTCTCCCCTCTGCCCAAGACACAATGAGACCTGGAGCTCTGGTGCAAGGCCGTGACCTCAGAGGGCTGTGGGTTTGATTTGTGAAAGTTGAATCTCTCATGGATTAGGCTGCTGAGAGGCCCTTGTTAATTATTTGGTAGTGGCAGGTGAAAACAGGGCAGGTGTTGGATCTCCAAAGATAGACACCAGGATCTCTGGACTCTTTCTTTTTGCTTCATGTGGGAATGAAAGGAGCAAGGCTGTTGTTCAGCCGCTGAAGCTCAGGAAGCTGGCTGACTGACCAACGCTGCCCTCAGCCCAAGGGCCATTTCAAGCCTAGGCTTTTGCTCAGGGCTTTGAGCAAAATCTGTGTTCCACTGCTCTGCTCCAAGAAGTCCAGGATAGTCACCTCCCATGTTCTGGGCACCCCAGATATTCCGTTAGAGCCTTTGAAAACTAATGTACAAGCCAGGTGCAGTGGCTCACGCCTGTAATCTCAGCACTTTGGGAGGCTGAGGTGGGCAGATCACTTTCGGTCAGGAGTTCAAGACTAGCTTGGCCAACATGGTAAAGCCCTGTATCTACAAAAAATTAGCCAGGTGTGGTGGCGAGCACCTGTGATCCCAGCTACTCAGAAGGTTGAAGCAGGAGAATCTCTTGAACTCAGCAGACAGAGGTTGCAGTGAGCCAAGATCACACCACTGCACTCCAGCCTGGGCAACAAGAGCAAAACTTCATCACAAAAAAAAAAGAAAAAGAAAAGAAAATTAATGAACCATCCATTGCCTAAAATTCCAGCAAACCTAAAAGGAGCAAATCAACAAGAAGAAAAAATACTAATACCTCATATCCTTCAGCAACATAACATTTCAAAGTGTTTTCACATGTGTTAGCTCATGTACACCTGCCAACAGTTTGGCTGAGGGAGCCAGGGCAGGGATTATTATCTCCATTATGCAGATGAGGAAACTGAATCTTATTTCAGGTAAAACAATCTGCCCTAGATCAGAAAAATAGTGAGCCAGGCATGATGGTTCTCACCTGTAATTCTAGCACTGTGGGAGGCCACGGTGGGAGGATCACTTGAGCTCAGGAGTTCAAGACCAGCCTGGGCAACATAGTGAGACCTCGTCTCTTTCAAAATGGCAAAGCTGGACCGAGCACAGTGGCTCATGCCTGTAATCCCAGCACTTTGGGAGGCCGAGGTGGGTGGATCATGAAGTCAAGAGTTCGAGACCATCCTGGCCAACATGATGAAACCCCATCTCTACTAAAAATATAAAAATTAGCAGGTCGTGGTGGTGCATACCTGTAATCCCAGCTACTCAGGAGGCTGAGGCAGGAGAATCACTTGAACCTGGGAGATAGAGGTTGCAGTAAGCCAAGATAGGGCCACTCTACTCCAGCCTGGTGACAGAG
>NW_016107700.1:2030677-2032390 GCF_001604975.1 Cebus imitator
AAAAAAAAAAAAGAAAGAAAAAGAAATATGTTACCCAACAATTTCCGCATACTCACCGTAGGCAGGCACTGTACCAAGGGCTTAGCATGCAGAGTCTGGGCTTATCTGCACAACCCCATGATTTAAGTTTCAGTTCGATTATTATCTCCAATTTACAGATGAGGAAACAAAGGCTCAAAAAAATTAACTACCTTGTTCAAGGAGACACAGCTATTATGAAGCAGAGCTCTGAGCTGTCAAGTTCTACAGCCTATGGATGGTATATCTTCTGTGTCCACTCCTTCCAGATAATCGAGAGAGGGTATCCAGGCCTCACAACAGCTCCTGGCTTATATCACAAGGCTTTGGCATTTGACTCATCAGTATCAACTCACTGACCCTTCGGGACACAGAGACCAGCTCTGTCTGCCTTCGTCCAGCAATATTAACGAGGCACTGAGTCTGTGCTAGGTTCTCTTGTAGGTACCGGATATAGCAGTGAACAAAATGGAACCCCAGATGCATGGAGCTGGCATTCCTGTTGGGGGAGACAGATGAGAAACCACCAGGCAAATATATATGTGTCATGTTTGATGGTAAAGGGAGATAAGGGGATAGAGAGTGATGGGGAGAGGTGACATTTTCTATAAGATGGACAGAGAAGGCCAAAGGTGGCAGCGTGGACAGAAACTACAGAGAGGGAGGGGGCCATGAGACTTTGAGGGGAGGGAGTCCAGGCCGGGAGCAGTGAGGGCCACCCCAGAGGCCAGTGGAGCTGCAGTGTAGACAGAAGGAGACAGTCTGCCAGGGGGCAGGGGAGTGGGTCACGGGTCACGGGTCATGAGAAGGGTTTAGATTTTATCTGAGGCAGGCAGGAAGCGTTGGAGGGTCCGAAGTAAAGGAGATTCATGACCCGCATTCCCTGTGAGAAGCCTGGGGCCCCAGTGGGAAGAGGAGACTGGGACAGGGTGGAGGCAGGCAGGCCATTAGACCCCTCAATCCCAGTGACCTCCTTCCCACCCCCTCAATTGCCCCTCACAGAAGCCACCATCACTCAAAGCCAGTCCTTTCAGGAATCCTGATATCAAACACCCCATTCTCCAGTCACCACTTCCCTTCCTTCCTCTCCCTCTGCTCAGCATCCTTGTGGCAGAAACTCTCCCCCTTCAAGGAGTCTTCAAACCACTGACTCCACTACCCGCTTACCAGCCTTTCCTGGTTCCACACCCCTCCCTCCCTGGTTAGTGGTCCACTGACCCTCGTCTCTCTCATCACGCCTTGAAAGCAGCCTCTCTTCTTTAACCACCTCTCCCTCCATTGCCATCACCACGTGTGAGACAGACTTCAGAGTAGCTCTTTGCCCTGCCGCCTGATGTCCACATTTTGTATGGTCCGCTTCCCTTGCATGTGAACCCATGACTTGCTACTAACCAATAGAATACGGCAAACGTGGCCGGGCATGATGTCTCACACCTGTAATCCCAGCACTTTGGGAGGCCAAGGCAGGCGGATCATAACGTCAGGAGTTCAAGATCGCCTAACCAACATGGTGAAACCCTGTCTAAGAAAAATACAAAAATTATCTGGGTGTGGAGACGTGCGCGCCTGTAACCCCAGCTACTCAGGAGGCTGAGACAGGAGAATCACTTGAACCCAAATGGCAGAGGTTGCAGTGAGCTGAGATTGCACCACTGTACTCCAGCCTGGGCGACAGAGTGACACTCCGTCTCAAAA
>NW_016107700.1:2032448-2039154 GCF_001604975.1 Cebus imitator
AAAAAAAAAAAAAAAAAAGAATATGGCAAATGTGAGGGATGTCACTCATGTGAGCAAGCTGCATCATGTGGCACAGGTAAGGGGACACCATTCCCATGACTGCCTTACCATATGTAAGACTGACTTAGCCGGCTGGAGGCAGAGACGCCCCAGCTGGGTGGATGCAGTAATCAACCACTTTGGGGATCCAAGCCAGGGTCCAGTCATATGACACAAGGAATTCTACCAACAACCTGAGTAAGTTACTCAACCTGAATAAGTGGCTTTTCTCCTGGAGGAGCCTCCAGGTGAGCCTGCCCAACACCCTGAGTGTGGCCTTGTGCAATACTGAGGCCAGGACCCAGCTAAGCCAAGCCACACTCGTGAGCCACAGAAGCTGTAAGATAATCAATCAATGGGCATCATTGAAATGCCCATTGCTGAAAGCACTCAGATTTCAGCCAGTGTCACACAGCAATCAATAACTAATACACCAGGCAAAACTTGACCCCTGCTCTACACCTGCCAGAAAAGAGTCATTCAATCGCGGTGACTTGGTTTGACTTGATTCACGATGGGAATGAGTGGGGGAACCCACTCTACTTCTGCACCCATCTGGCTCTCCTGGTTTCCATGGTGACTCCGTGATTACTTGGCCTCTCTCCTCACAATCCCCTACCCCTTCCCACATTATTCTCCAAAAAATGGTTCTGTTTCATTCCTCATGTTGAATATGGAGGGTTCTGGTAATCTCGAGGATGGTATTATTTTTTAGAATCTGTGTTATTGAGGTGTAATTTATGTACAACGAAATTCACCAATATTAAATGTACGATTTGATGAGTCATGCCAATGTAAACACTCAGGCAGTCACCTCATAATTGTGATATGGAGCATTTCCATCACCCAGAAATTTCCTCTAGCCCCTTTGCAGCCAATCACCTTCTCCAGTCTCAAGCATTGGTCTGGTTTCCGTCACCATGGTTTTTTGTTTGTTTTTGAGATAGAGTCTTGCTCTGTTACCCAGGCTGGAGTGCAGTGGCACAATCTCGGCTCACTGCAACCTCTGCCTCCTGGATTCAAGCCATTCTCCTGCCTCAGCCTCCCCAGTGGCTGGGGATTACAGGCGCACACCACCACGCCCAGCTAACTTTTGTATTTTTAGTAGAGACAGGGTTTCGCCATGTTGGCTGGTCTTTAACTCCTGACCTCATGATCCACCTGCCTTGGCCTCCCAAAGTGTTGGCATAAGCCACCAGGTCTGGCTCACCATGGTTTTGTCTAAGTATACATGGAATCAGACAGCAGGGAAACATTTGAGTATGGCTTCCTTCACTTAGCATAATGCTTTAGAAATTCATCAAGTTCTGTGAATGAGTTGCTCTTTCTTTTCATTGCTGTGTAGTATTCCATTGGATGGATGGACCACAATTTGTTTATCCATTCACCTTTTGATGCACATTTGGGTTGATTCCTGAGGATGGTTTTCAATCACAGAAAAGACTATTTGGAAATTCATTTCTGAAGTAAACAATTAGTTTCTATTTATTGGTTTTATTTATTTATTTATTTGAGACAGTCTTTCTCTGTCACCAGGCTGAAGTGCAGTGGCGCCATCTCTGCTCACTGCAATCTCCGCCTCCTGGCTATAAGCGATTCTCCTGCCTCAGCCTCCCGAGTAGCTGGGACTACAGGTGTGAGACGCCACGCCCTGCTAATTTTTTGTATTTAGTAGAGACGGGGTTTCAGTATGTTGGCCAGCATGGTCTCAATCTACTGACCTCGTGATCTGCCCACCTTGGCTTCCCAAAGTGCTGGGATTACAGGTGTGAGCCACCGCATCCAGCCCTAGTTTCTATTTATTAAAGTTACTAGTTCAAAATACTACTGGTTCTTTTTTAACCATCAGATTCAACCTATTGGCCAGGTGTGGTGGCTCACACCTGTAATCCCAGCAATTTAGGCAGCCAAGGCAGGAGGATTGCCTGAGGTTAGGAGTTGGAGACCAGTCTGGGCAACATATCAAGACCCCATGTCTACAAAAAATGAAAATTTAATAATAATAAAATATTTAAAATTATAAATAAAATTCAGCTTACAAATTTTGTTTGAAAATCTAGATTTTAGCAAATGCTTCTAAGGAACTTTTTACAAGTTTATATCTTCAAATATAAATGAATAGGTTTGATTTTCTGCCTCTCAGTGTGGAGGAAAAGTTAAATATTAAATTTGAACTCAACTGAACATGGACACAAACAATGGTCACAAAATCTCGGAAAAGGTTGTATGAGCTCCTTGAGACGTTCATCCAGCACTGTTTCCGAGAAATCTCTATTTCAATCTATTCGTATTCATTAGTTATCGAAAAACAATAGGCAATCACAAAAACAAGTTGACCTTTGTGTATGCCTTGAGCCCGGACAGAAGGTCCCTCGTGTCTGAACCTCATGCCAAATAATTCATTACAAAAAGACCTAGAGTCCCAGACTATGCTGAAGCGTCATGAGACCTCTCTCCTCATCTGTGCACAGATGGGTGGCCAACTCTGGAGCCTCAGCTGTTGCTTCCTGGACTGTTGGTGAATCCTCCATAGTCTGGTGAGTGTAAATATATATATATCTCTTTTCCCTTCTCCCATTCCCATTGCAATTTGCTGGTGCTTATTATATTATTTGCTTATTATATCTGCATTGCCATTTACGTGGGATAAAGCTTGTTTACCCCTAAAGGTATTGTGTGTGTGCCTTTTCGTCTCGCCTCACGCATCTCCCGCACAGAACACTCAGTTATCTATATAAACAAAACATTCCTGAAGATTTAAGTCATTCTTATACATCAAGTAAATCCAAGTTATATAAATAGGATGAATCTTAAGTTCTCTCAAAAAATCTGTTTACGTAAAAAACTAGGGCCAGGCCCTGTGTCTCACATTTGTAATCCTAGCGCTTTGGGAGCCTGAGGCTGATCGCTCGAGTCCAGGAGTCTGAGAACAGCCTGGACGATATAGTGAGACCTCCTCTCCAGAAAATCATTTAAAAATTAGCCAGACATGGTTGCCCACACCTGTGAGCCCAGCTACTCAGGAGGCTGAGGTGGGAGGATCACTTGAGTCTGGGAGGCACAGGTTGCAGTGAGCTGAGATCCAGCTACTGCATTCCCACCTGGGAGACAGAGTGAGACTCTGTCTCAAAAACAAAAACAGAAAATAAAACAAAAACCCTAAACGTATCTAGATTCTTTATTTGAACAGAAATACTAATGCTAAGGTTGTCTTTTTTTTTTTTTTTAAAACAGAGTCTCACTCTGTAGCCCAGGCTGGAGTGCAGTGATGCAATCTCCTCTCACTGCACGCTCTGCCTCCCAGGTTCAATAAATTCTCCTGCCTCAGCCTCCTGAGTAGCTCGAATTACAGGCACACAGCACCACATGCAGGTAATTTTTGTATTTTCAGTAGAGATGGGGTTTCCCCATGTTGACCAGACTGGTCTCGAACTCCTAACCTCAAGTGATCAGCCCCCTCAGCCTCCCAAAGGGCTGGGATTACAAGTGTGAGCCACTGTGCCCAGCCAATACTAAGGTTTTAATTTTTGGTTGAGCATGCTAGCCTTAGTTCTAAATCTTCCTATGGTTAAGTTACGTAAGTACCCTCATCAAGGACCCTCTAAGGAAGAAAGTTCCATCACAGGTAGCAGAGGTTAATTTAATTCTTCATCTTCCAAGGTTACACATGTGCTCCACAAAGAAAAAAAAAATCACACACAGTCCTCCCCCTTACTTGAGATCACATGGCTACTAAGAAAGACACCTGCGGGGCTGCAGTGGCCAACCACACCCTCAGCACTGCACAAATTCTGAATCTCTCCCAAAGGGCTGCTGAGAGGCTCTGGTTCTATAGCTGGGCTGGGAGTGAGACAAGCCCCCGTGCTGGCTTTAGGGCTCTTCCTGTTTGATTCAGGACTGAAAGGTTCTCATTCAACATGTGACGTCAGAAAGCTGGGTGACGACCCCCACCACACAGTGACTCCATGGGCCCTTTGAAGCACAGGCCCACAGGGATTTGCAGGTAAATTAGGAATGACCAGTATCCGGCACGAGCAGCCACCCACTGTGCCTGTCCCCGAGGCAGGCGCTGCTGATGGATCACTGCCCCTCACCCTTGGTAAGAAGGCCCTGCCCAGAGCCAATCTAACTCACTCATCAGGGGAGGCGCAGGAGCCGAGATCCACCTGCCTTCCCTTGGCCAACTGGAGCCAGCTCTGGTGAAACCCAGGCCTGTCCGCTGGGCCTCACTCAGGACCCGGTTAATGGGTGGCCGGGTTTGAGGATTTCCAGGCTTGTAGCTGTTGTCTGTGGGTCACTGTGACCTGAGGGGCCTGGCCCCGCGCACTGAACAGGAGGGAGGAGTGGGCGACACCCCCGCTGCCTCGGGCACCCGGCACGGTGCTCCTGGTGGGGGACCCGCGTGGGGAGGCGCAGGGCGGCTGGGAGAGGCTCCGGAGACAAGGCCCGCGCTGCCCGGGCGGAGGGAGGATACAGGCCCTGGTCCAGCGCGGGCTCTGCTGGCCTCCCTGTGTGGTCGGGTTCGAGGCCCGGCTCAGAGCCGCCAAATTCACATCCCCAGCCCAGGCCCGAGGTGCAGGCTTGGACACCCAACAGCCGAGGCCCAGAGGCGTCCAGAACAAACGCGTCCAAAGCCCAGCTCCTGCTCGCCGCCCCGCTCCCGGACAGGCTTCTCCCCAAATCTTCATGGTCTCAGGAGATGGCAACTCTGTCCTTCCAGCTGCTCAGCCCGAAAGCCCTGGACTTGACCCTGACACCTCTTCTCTCACAGCCAGTACCTGCTCCATCTTCAGAAAACATCAGAATCTGTCCGCGTCTCACCGCGGGCGCCACTGCCGGGGTCCAAGCCCGCACCAGGTCCCCTCGCCCCCGCGCCTCCTCCCGGGGCTCCCTCCCACCGCCCCGGCCCCCGCAGCTCCCGCTCCTCCTGGCCGCCAGAGGGCGCTTTGGACCCCGCAGGCAGCCGAGTCTCCCTTCTGCTGGGAGCCCTCCAGGGACCCCCAGCGCGCGCAAAGGCAGCGCCCTCCCAGCGGCTCCCCAACCCACCTCACCTCTGGCCCCGTTTCATCGTCTTCGCCCCATCCTGCCCTCTCTTCCGCCACCCTGGCCTGTCGCGGAAGAACGAACCGATGGGATGCTTATTATAAATATGGAGAGAGAGAGAGATTGATTTAAGGAAATGGCTCATGCGTTGTGGGGACAGGCAAGTCTGAAATCCACAGGCCAGGCTGGCAGCATGGAAATTCAGGAAGAGTTCATGTTGCATTCTCGGGTGCGAAGGCTGGAAACTCAAGCAGAATTCCGATGTTGCAGTCTGGAGGCAGAAGTTCTTTCCCGGGAGACCTCAGTCTTTATTCTTAAGGTCTTCAACCGATTGTCCCGCCCACCGTATAGAGTAATCTGCTTTACTCAAAGTCTACTAATTTAAATGTTAATCACATCCAAAAATCTGCCTTCGTGGCAACAGCCAGACCGTTGTTTGTCCAAACCACGGGCACCATAGCCTGGTCAAGGTGACATAAAATTATTAAAAGGAGCCATCACATGGTCCCTTTGCCCTTCCTTGAAGGCCAGCATGGGCCTGCCTCCAGCCCTTATCCTAACTCCTGAGTCTTAGCCTCCTAGCCCACTGCCTCACCTCCTTCGGATTTTTCTGGATGTCTCCTTGGAGCAGCTGCCTCTGACCGCCCCATTTACGTGGCAAGCCTTCCTCCAGCCCCAGCACTCTCAGTCCTCTTGCATGCTCTATTTTTGGCCATGTCATTCATATTCATGCAAAGAAAAATACAAACCTTTCTTATCTTGTTTCTTGTCCATCTCCGTTCCTAGAATGTAAATTCCAACAGGTAAGCTCTGCATGAGTATGATTGCTACCCCAGTACCTAGAACAGTGGTACTAGAACAGGCTTAAGAAATATTGGTTGAGTTCATAATAGCTTGAATTTATTTTATTAAGTACTTACTAAGTACCAGACATTGTTCTAAACACTTCATGTATCATTTCATTTTTGCAATAATTTTACAAGGTAAGTTCTAATATCCCCATATACAGATAAGGCAACTGAGGCACAGATTACTTATGGTGCTAGCTGGTATGTGAAGGCGCCAGAATTTTAATCCAAATGGTCTGGCTCCAGAGACTGAATTCTTAGCCACTCTGTTATGCTGCTTTCCATGAATGAATGAACGGATTTTTTTAAAGAATGAACGAAGAATAATTATTGATTTGTACCCAGATCAGAAACCATGAAATCTGGAGTCAGAAAAGCCTAGGTTAACATTCCAGATTTGTATGTACTTGAATATATGATTTGCATAAGTTTCTTTCTTTTCTTTTCTCTTTTCTCTCTCTTTTATTTTTTGACACAGTGTCTCGCTCTATCGCCCAGGATGGAGTGGGAGTGCAGTGGCATGATCTCGGCTCACCACAGCCTCCACCTCCAGGGCTTAAGAAACCCTTCTTCCTCAGCCTTGTGAATAGCTGGGACTATAGGCATGCACCAGCAGGCCCAGCTAATTTTGTTTATTTTTTGTAGAGACGAGGTCTCCCTATAATGCCCAGACTTGTCTCAAATTTCTAGGCTCAAGCAATCCTCCACCTTGGCCTTCCAAAGTGCTAAGATGAGCCACCACACCTGGCCTGAACAAGTTTAATTTTTTTTTTTTT
>NW_016107700.1:2042294-2053825 GCF_001604975.1 Cebus imitator
TTTAGTAGAGACGGGGTTTCACCATGTTGACCAGGATGGTCTCGATCTCTTGACCTCGTGATCCACCCGCCTCGGCCTCCCAAAGTGCTGGGATTACAGGCTTGAGCCACCGCGCCCGGCGCCCATCATTTTTTAGTCTTTTGGATGCTGTTAGGCTTCAGGGACTAAGTAGAAGATCAGGGTTCTTCCAAGGGAGCCAGGAAGGATCATCCTATGTAGGTACCTCTAGGGCAGAATGACTCCAGGGGAATTATGCTGATGAAAAATAAGTCACCCACACTTCCATACCCAAACAAATGAGCAAAGGATAACAAGCTTGTTAGGACTTTCAGCTCAGTTGTTCAGACCTTCAAAAAATATATTCTCACTATGTGATTCATTTTATGTGTCAACTTGACTGAGTCATGGGCTGCCCAGTTATGTGTCAAACATTCTTGAGTGTATCTGTGAGGCTACTTTTGGATGGGATTAACACTTGAATTGAATAAAGCAGACTGCATGCCCCGATGTGGGTGGCCCTCATCCAATCAGTTGAAGGCCTGAATGGAACAAAAAGGCCACCCCTCCCTCCCTCAAGTAAAAGGCAACTTCTCCTGCCTGACCATATGAGCTGGGACATAGGTCTTTTCCAGTCTATAGACTTGAACTGAAACACTGACTCTGCTTGGACCTCGAGCCAGTGGACTTTCAGACGGGAACACGCATCGGCTCTCCTGGGCCACCAGCTTGCTAATTGCAGATCTTGGGACTTCTCAGCCTCCACAATCACAAGCCAGTTTCTCATAATAAATAAATAGGTCTTGTTGGTTCTGTTTCTTTGGATATCCCTAAGACTTTTTTTTTTTTTTTTTTTGAGACAGGATCTCACTCTGTCACCCAGGCTGGAAACCGGTGTTTCGATCTCGGCTCACTGCAACCTCCGCCTCCCGGAATGAAGAGATTCTCATGCCTCAACCTCCACAGTAAACTGAGACTACAGGTGCGTGCCACCATGCCCAGCTAATTTTTGCATTTTTGGTAGAGATGGGGTTTCACCATGTTGGCCAGGCTGGTCTCGAACTCCTGACCTCAAAAGATCTTCCTGCCTCAGCCTCCCAAAGTCCTGGGATTACAGGCATTAGCCACCACACCCAGACCTGACTAATACATTCTGTTTTATATAAACTGTTTTTACTGGGTGGAAAAAAAGGGAAAACTGCCTGACTTGTTTTTAACACTAGTATGCCCCTGACATCAAGCCCAGGCCAGGGCAATTAATGGTAAGAAAATTTTAGAACAAGCTTAGTTATGGCTATAGATACAAACATCCTAAATAATAAAATAGAATCTGGCTGGGCGCAGTGGCTCACGCCTGTAATCCCAGCACTTTGGTAGGCGGAGGCGGGTAGATGACGAGGTCAAGAGATCGAGAACATCCTGGCCAACATGGTGAAACCCCATCTCTACTAAAATACAAAAATTAGCCGGGCATGGTGGTGCGAGCCTATAGTCCCAGCTACTCGGGAGGCTGAGGCAGGAGAATTGCTTGAACCTGGGAGGCGGAGGTCCCAGTAAACTGAGATTGCGCCACTGTACTTCAGCATGGTGACTGGTGACACAGCAAGACTCTGTCTCAAAAATAAATATTATAAGCTTTATCAGTGAAAAACTAACTAAATAAATAAAAATTAAAAATAAAACAGAATCCATATGACATCTAAATTAGAACCAAGTATGTTTCGCCAAAAATGCAAAGATAGGTTAATAGCAAGGAAACAATTCCTGTATTCTGAACCCAGATATATATACATTAAAAGATAAAAAATGTATAATCACTTTAGGCTAGGCGTGGTGGCTCACACCTGGAATCACAGCACTTTGGGAGGCCGAGGTGAATAGATCATCTGAGGTCAGGAGTTCAAGACTAGGCTGGCCAAGAGGCTGAAAGCCTGGCTTTACTAAAAATACAAAAATTAGCCAGGCAGGGTGGCGTGCGCCTGTATTCCCAGCTGAGGCAGGAGAATCGCTTGAACCTGAGAGGCAGAGGTTGCAGTGAGCCGAGATCACACCACTGCACTCCAGCCTGGGTGAGTAAGACTCTATCTCAAAAAAAAAAAAAAAAAAAAAAAAAATTGAATCTGAAAAGGCTATGTACTGCATGATTGCAACTAATTGACGTTCTGGGAAAGGCAAAACTATGGAGACAGTAAAAAGAACTGTCGTTATCATGGGTTGGGGGAAGAGAGGGATGAATAGGCAGGGAACAGATTGTTGTTGTTGTTGTTCATTCCTTGTTTTTGTTTTGTTTTGTTTTTGTTTTTGTTTTTGAGACAGAGTCTTACTCTGTTGCCCAGGCTAGAGTGCAGTGGCTCACTGCAACCTCCTCCTCCCAGGTTCAAGTGATTCTCCTGCCTCAGCGTTCCAAGTAGCTGGGACTACAGGCACATGCCACCATGCCTGGCTAATTTTTGTATTTTAGTAGAGATGGAGTTTCGCCATGTTGGCCAGGCTGGTCTCAAACTCCTGACCTCAAGTGATCCCCCCACCTCAGCCTCCCAAAGTGCTGGGATTACAGGCGTGAGCCGTTGCGCCAGGCCTAGAGCACGGATTTTCAGGGCAGTGAAACCATTCCGTGTGATACTATAATGGTGGCTACATGTCACTTACATTTGTCAAAAGCCATAAAATATACAACACCAAGAGTAAAACCTAATATAAACCATAAACTTTGAATGATAATGATGTGTCATTGCAGGTCCATCAATTGCAGCAAATGCATCACTCTGGTGGGGGATGCACCCTCTGGTGTGGGAAATAAGGGATGTGGATATTGGGGAGGCTGTGTGTTGCTTGGCAGGGGCGTAAAGGATGTGTGGAAACTCGCTTTTGCCGTGAACCTAAAACTTCAGTAAAAATTAAGAAAACTTGGCCTGGTGCAGTGGCTCACACCTGTAATCCCAGCACTTTGGGAGGCCAAGACGGGCAAATCACCTGAGGTTGGGAGTTCAAGAACAGCCTGACCAACATGGAGAAACCCTGTCTCTACTAAAAATACAAAATTAGCCGGGCGTGGTGGTGCATGCCTGTAATCCCAGCTACTCAGGAGGCTGAGGCAGGAGAATCACTTGAATCCAGGAGGCGGAGGTTGCAGTGAGCCAAGATCACACCACTGTACTCCAGCCTGGGAGATAGAGATTCCATCTCAAAAAAAATAAAATAAAGTAAAATAAATGACCCAGTTCTATGTGTAAAAATATAATGTGAGAAAACAAGTTGCCACGGTATAGCTACAGAAAAATATTTTACAATCACATTTTCTTAAATTATTAAAATGATATTGCTTCTCAGCGTTTTGGCTAAGATCAAGTGTAAATATTATCAAAATAGGCCAGGTGCAGTGGCTCACAACTGTAATCCCAGCATTTTAGGAGGCCAAGGCAAGTGGATCACAAGGTCAGGAGTTGGAGACCAGCCTGGCCAATATGGAGAAACGCCATCTCTACTAAAAACACAAAAAATTAACTGGGCGTGTGGCACACACCTGTAGTATCCGCTGCTCAGGAGGCTGAGGCAGGAGAACTGCTTGAACCCGGGAGGTGGAGGTTGCAGTGAGCCGAGATCACGCCGCTGCACTCCAGCCTGGGCGACAGAGCAAGACTCTGTCTCCAAAATAATAATAATAATAATCAAAATAAAATTACCTCTGTAATCCCTGCACTTTAGGAGGCCAAGGCAGGTGGATCACCTGAGGTTAGGACTTTAAGACCAGCCTGGCCAACTGGGAGAAACCCCATCGCTACTAAAAATACAACAGATTAGCTGGCTGTGGTGGCGTGTGCCTGTAATCCCAGCTACTCAGGGGGCTGAGGCAGGAGAATTTCTTGAACCCAGGAGGCAGAGGTTGCAGCGAGCAGAGATCACACCACTGCACTCCAGCCTGGGCAACAAGAGCAAAACTCAATCTCAAGAAACAAAAATTACCTCACACGCATTAAAATGGCCATTATCACAAGAATAGGAAATAAGAAATGTTGATGTAGAGACAGAGTAATTGGAACCCTTATGCCCTGGGTTCCAATTCTCTGTATACTGGCTTGGTGGAAATGTGAAATGGTGCAGCCACTATGGAAAATGATATCGAGGTTTCTCAAAAAATTAAAAATAGAATGACCATATTGTTATAGTGAACCCCAAGTTTCTCTTCAAAGAATCAGTATGTTAGCTGGGCATGGTGGCTCACGCCTATAATCCCAGCACTTTGGGAGGCCAAGGTGGGCGGATCATGAGGTCAAGAGATGGAGACCATCCTGGACAACATGGTGAAACCCTGTCTCTACTAAAATACAAAACTTAGCTGGGCATGGTGGAGCATGCCTGTAGTCCCAGCTACTCAGGAGGCTGAGGCAGGAGAATTGCTTGAACCTGGGAGATGGAGGTTGCAGTGAGCGGTTATTTTGCCTCTGCACTCCAGCCTGGTGCCTGGCAACAAAGTGAAACTCTGTTTCAAAAAAAAAAAAAAAAGAATTAGTACATCAGTTAGTATGTTCAGCTCTCTTATTCTTCATTCTCTATTTTAAAGTTAACTTCCTTGTAATTCCAGTAAACAACCTTCTCCACCAGTTCTAATCAGTAGTTCACATCTGTTCCCTCAGGCCTGGGCTCCATCCTGACTCATCCCGGTCACCTGCTCCAGTCATCTGCTCTGGTCACTTTCTTTGACCTAGGTCGCCCCTGGCTACCTGCTGTGACCTGCCTGTAACCATCGTCTCTGCCAAAACACCCACCCTGCCCCTCCAGTTCAGACCCCTGCTCTACTTAAAATAGCCAGTAGGGATTAGTCTAGTTTGTGTGGTCTAACCCTAGCCAATAGGGCAACGACACAGCAGTAGGGATGACCCCATCAGGCATAATTACCCCTCCTCCCCTTGTCCAAGCTTGCGGCCACCATTGCTCCATTTGTGCACCACACCCTTCTATAGAAGTAAACTGCCTTGCTCAAAGTATTTATCTCCAAGTGCTATTTCTTTTGCGGCATTGAAATTTTACTTATAACAATTCGATCCAGCAATATCGTTTGTATGTGCTAAATAATTCAAACCAGGATCTCAAAGAGATATTTGCACACCCACATTCATTCCAACATTATTAACAATAGCCAAGAGGTAGAAGCAACCCAAAAATGGCCATTGATGAATACAACAATAAAGGAGATATGTAATCCCAGCACTTTGGGAGGCCAAGGTGGGTGGATCACAAGGTCAGGAGATTGAGACCATCCTGGCCAACATGGTGAAACCTCATCTTTACTAAAATACAAAAAATTAGCCAGGAATGGTGGTATCCACCTTTAGTCCCAGCAACTCGAGAAGCTGAGGCAGGGGAAATTGCTTGAACCTGGAAGACGGAAGTTGCAGTGAACTGAGATCCCACCACTACACTCCAGCATGGTGACAGAATAAGACTCTGTCTCAAAAAAAAGAAAGAAAATGTGGTATATTCACACAGTGAAATATTATACGGCCTTTAGAAAGAAAGTAAATCCAGTCACATGCTGCAACATGGATGAACCTCAAGAACATTATGCTAGTGAAATAAGCCAGTCACAAAAGGACAAATACTATATGATTCCACTCATGTGAAGAATCTAAAGCAGTCAAAATTACAGAAACAGAAGGTGGAAATGTGGTTGCTGAGGTTAGAGGTAGGGAAGGAAAAATTCATCTTTAGTAGATACACAGTTTCAGTTTTGCAGCGAAAACATTCTAGATGCCTGTTTCACAACCCTTTAAATACACTTTACTGAGCCTACACTTAAAATGGTTCAGAGAGTAAACAAAATTACGTGTTTTTTTAAGTACATGGAAGTCATCATTTTAACCATTTTAAAATATACAATTCAGTGGTTTTTAGTATATGCAGATGTTTTGCAACCACCACCACTGCTTAACTCTAGAACATTTTCATCACCCCAAAAAGGAGCCCCCACAGCCATTAATCAGCCACTTGTGTTCTCCCCTTCCCCCTTGGCAACCACTAATCTGCTTTTTGTCTCTGTGGATTTGCCTATTTTGTGTAAATGTAGTCATATGATACATAGCCATTTGCATCTGGCTTCTGTCACTTAAAATGTCTTCAAGGTTGATCTGGCCGGGCATGGTGGCTCATGCCTGTAATCCCAGCACTTTGGGAGGTCAAGGTGGGTGGATCACGTGAGGTCAGGAGTTCAAGACCAGCCTGGCCAACACAGTGAAACCCTGTCTCTACTATAAATACAAAAAATTAGTCAGACATAGTGGCAGGTGACTGTAGTTCCAGCTACTTGGGAGGCTGAGGCAGGAGAATCGCTTGAACTCAGTAGATTGGGGTTGCATTGAGCCAAAATCACATCACTGCACTCCAGCCTGGATGACAGAGTAAGACTCTGTCTTAAAAAAAGAAAGACAATTGAGCCATTAAAATAAATAAACCAGGCTGGGCGCGGTGGCTCCTGCCTGTAATCCCAGCACTTTGGGAAGCCAAGGCAGGCAGATCATCTGAGGTCAGGAGATCGGGACCAGGCTGACTAACATGTTGAAACTCCGTCTCTACAAAAATACAAAATTAGCAGGGCAGGGTGGTGCATGCCTGTAATCCCAGCTACTCAGGAGGCTGAGGCAGGAGAATCACTTGAACCTGGGAGGCAAAGGTTGCAGTGAGCCGAAATCACACGCCTGTAAAAAAAAAAAAAAAAAAATGAGTAAAAATAGAATTACTATATGATACAGCAATATCATTTCTAAGTATACATTCTAAGGAATTCAAAGCAGGATCTCAAAGAAATATTTGCATACTTGCATTCATTGCAACATTATTCACAATAGCCAAGAGGTAGAAGCAACCCAAAAATGGCCACGGATGATGCAACAAGAAAATGTGGTATATTCACATGGTGGAATATTATACAGCCTTTAAAAAAGAAAGGCCAGGCATGGTGGCTCACACCTGTAGTCCCAGCACTTTGGGAGGTTGAGGCAGGCAGATCACTGGAGGTCAGGAGATTGAGACCAGCCTAGATAACACAGTGAAACCCCATCTCCACTAAAAATACAAAAACATTAGCTGTGCATGGTGGCACGCGCCTATAGTCCCAGCTATTGGGAGGCTGAGGCAGGAGAATCACTTGAATCCAGGAGGCGGAGGTTGCAGAGAGCCCAGCCCCCACCATTGCACTCCATCCAGCCTGGGCGACAGAGCAAGACTCCATCTAAAAAAAAAAGGAAATTCAGCAGTCACATGCAGCAACATGGATGAACCTCGAGAATATTATGCTAGTGAAATAACCCAGTCACAAAAGGACAAATATTATATGATTCTACGCATATGAAGAATCTAAAGCAGTCAAAATTATAGAAACAGAAGGTGGAAGGATGGTTGCTGAGGGTGGAGGTGGGGGAGGGAAAATTCACGTTTAGTAGATACACAGTTTCAGTTTTGCAGCCTGAAAACATTCTAGATGTCTGTTTCACAACACTTTAAATACACTTTACTGAACGTACACTTATAAGGGTTCCGGGTAAACAAGTGTTTTTTAAGTACACAGAAGTCATCATTTTAACCATTTTAAAGTATACAATTCAGTGGTTTTTAGTATATGCAGCTGTTTTGCAACCACCACCACTGAATTCTAGAACATTTTTACCACCCCAAAAAGGAACCCCCACATCCATTAATCAGCCACTTGAGTTCTCCCCTTCCCCCTTGGCAACCACTAATCTGCTTTCTGTCTCTGTGGATTTGCTTATTCTGTGTGTATGTAATCATATAATTTGTAGCCTTTTGCATCTGGCTTCTGTCGCTCAGTGTAGTCAAGGTTGATTGGGAGGGCTGTGGTAGCTCACTCCTGTAATCCCAGCACTTTGGGAGGCCAGGGTAGGTGGATCACCTGAGGTCAGACTTGGAGACCAGCCTGGCCAATATGGTGAAACCTCATCTCTACTAAAAATACAAAAAATTAGCTGAACATGGTGGCGGATGCCTGTAATCCCAGCTACTCGGGAGGCTGAGACAGAAGAATCGCTCGAACCCAGGAGACAGAGATCGCAGTGAGCCGAGATCACGCCATTGCGCTCCAGCCTGGGCAACGAGAGCGAAACTCCATCTCAAAAAAAGAAATAAGCCAGTCACAAAAGGACCGATACCAAATGATTCCACTCATGTGAAGAATCCAAAGCAGTCAAAATTATAGAAACAGAGGTGGAAAGGTTGCTGAGGGTGGAGGTGGGGGAGGGAAAATTCACGTTTAGTAGATACACAGTTTCAGTTTTGCGGGGGTGAAAAAGTTCTAGACATCTGTTTCCTACCAATTTAAAGACACTTAACACTACTGAACCTACACTTTAAATGGTTCAGAGGGTAAACTTAATGTTATGTGTTTTTTAAAAAATACATAGAAGTCATTATTTTAACCATTTTAAAGTACACAATTCAGTGGTTTTTAGTACATACAGTTGTTTTGCAACCACCATAACTGCTTAATTCTAGAACATTTTTATCACCCCAAAAAGGAGCCCCTCAGCCATTAATCAGTCCCGTGTGTTCTCCTCTTCCCCCTCGGCAACCAATAATCTGCTTTCTGTCTCTGTGGAGTTGCCTATTCTGTATAAATGTAGACATAAAATACATAGCCTTTTGCATCTGGCTTCTTTCACTTAAAGTGTGTTCAAGGTTGATCTGGCCAGGCATGGTGGCTCATACCTGTAATCCAGCATTTTGGGAGGCCACAGCAGGCAGATGGATTGAGCCCAGGAGTTTGAGACCCACCTGGGTGACTTAGAAAAACCTCATCTCTACAAAAAACACAAAAATTAGCCAGGTGTGGTGGTGCATGCCTATAGTCCCAGCTACTTGGAAGGCTAAGGTGGGAGGATGGCTTGAGCCCAGGAAGTAGAGGAGATAGTGAACGGAGAATCGCACCACTGCACTGCAGCCTGGGTGACAGAGCTAGACCCTGTCTTAAAAAAAAAAAAAAAATGCTAGTGCAGAGAAGGCTAAGCAAAAAAAAAAAAAAAAAAAGAAAGAAAGAAAAAAAGTTGATCCATGATAGCATGGATTGGCACTTGATTTCTTTTTATTGCTTAATAATATTTTATGCTGGGCACGGTGGTTCACGCCTGTAGTCCCAGCACTTTGAGAGGCTGAGGCAGGTGGATGACAAGGTAAGGAGTTTGAGACAAGACTGGCCAATACGGTAAAACCCCATCTCTACTAAAAATACAAAAATTAGCTGGGCATGGTGGTGCATGCCTGTAGTAGTCCCAGCTCCTCGGGAGGCTGAGGCAGGAGAATAACTTGAACCCGGGAGGTGGAGTTTGCAATGAGCCAAGACCACACCATTGCACTCCAGCCTGGATAGCAAGAGCGAAACTCCATCTCAAATAATAAATAAATAAATAACAATAATAATATTTTATCGTCTGGATAGACCACATTTTTTTAATCCATTTATCAGTTGATGGACTTTTGGATTGTTTCCATTTTTTTTGCTATGAAGAATAATGCTTCCATTAACATACATTCTGTTTTCCTCATCAAAACGGATGGAAACACATCAGATTAGTAGTAACAACTGCTCCTAGGAATGAAAGGAAGGGAAAGGAATTGGACTGGGCAGAGGAACAAAGGGGACTTAGCTCTCTCTGTGATGCTCCATTTGTTTTATGTAAAAAATATATCTGGGCAGGGCACAGTGGCTCACGCCTGTAATCCCAGCACTTTGGGAGGCCGAGGCGGGCGGATCATGAGGTCAGGAGATCGAGACCATCCTGGCCAACATGGTGAAACCCCATCTTTACTAAAAATACAAAAAAATTAGCTGGGAGTGGTGGCACACGCCTGTAGTCCCAGCTACTTGGGAGGCTGAGGCAGGAGAATTGCTTGAACCCAGGAGGCAGAGACTGCAGTGAGCCGAGGTCGCGCCACTGCACTACAGCCTGGGCAACAGTGCAAGACTCTGTCTCTCTCTCTCTCTCTCTCAATATATATATGTGTGTGTGTGTGTGTGTGTGTGTATATATACATATATATACACATATATATATATGTATATATGTATAAATATATATGCATATACATATATATACACATATATATATTTATATTTCTGAAGCAAAAATGTTAACAGTTGCTTATTCTAGTGGTAAACACGGTGGTGTTAAGTTCACCTCTGAGCTTTCTATATTTTAAATGTTTAAACTAAAACGATGCATACTCTGGACCTACGTCTTCCTATAGCATAAGGGGGTGGTGGGGTTCAGGATAAGCAAACATTAAAGTGTGGGAGAGGCCAAGAGGAAGTGGCCAAGCCACGACCGGGGGAGCAGGCTAGAGGCCCTTTGAGACCCAAGGCAGAAGCTCTGACCCCACCTGCACAGCTCTCCTGGGACCCCCCCCCCCAGGAAGAGGACCTAGATCTGATCTCCATGACTCCCCAAAGAAAAGCTAGGACAAGGTCCAAGTTGGGAGAGACTGTCTGCGACCCCATGTCTCCTGCCTTCTCTGCGTGCTCTGGAAGGAGTCATCCACCCTACTGTCCTTACTCTCCAACTTCCTTAACCCTCTGCTCAAGACCAGCTATGTAATTTGCGAGGCCGGGTGCACAATGACAGTGTGGAGCGCCTTGTTCAAAGGCTGATGCTGAGGCAATTCTTAACTCCACAGGGGCAGCCACAATCTGAGCGGTGTCAACATGCCAGGGACCAAGGCAGGAGCCACAGGGTAAGTAACTGGGTGCATGCATCTGTTCATGCATGCTTCATTCAGATGAGTGCTTAGCACGTGCCTCCCAGCTGGGCCCTGAGCATAGAGGGTGAGCAAGACATAGTCCAGCTTTGAGATGCTTACATTCTAGAAGGGGCATAGATGTAATCACAGACACACAACAGAGATCATCACAAATGGCCCTAAGTGCTGTGAAGGAAAAGGAGAAGGACAATGAGATGACGATGCCAGGGTCCCCTGATCATGAGACTTCCAGGGAGGGACACTGCAGCCACGATCTGAGGGCCGTTATCTTAGCAAAAGATGGGGCTATACTGCAAGGGTGAGATTGGGAAGAGCATTCCAGAACATTCCTGGCAGATGAGCATGCGACATCTTTAAGGACCTGAAGGCCAGTGTAGCTACAGCCAGGGAGGGAGGGACAAAGAACCTCTGGTGAGACTGAAGAGGGGTCTAATTTCCTGAGCCTTGTTCCAGTACCATCGTCAGAGCCTCCACTTGTGCTATCATTTCCTGAATATTTTCCTTTAAATTGGCTCCCTTTGCATTCTCCTAAGCAAGAATATTCATGAAATCAGAGAACTGACAAAACACTTCTATTTTTCTAATTCACAGGTGAAATTTTAAAATGTCCTTCCACATCCCACCTAAAATTGTCCACCTTATCACCTCAGTTTGGAAAAGACTATTACCAGCTCCTCTCTTAGGAGCCCTGAGAAACCTCTAGCAGGATTTCAGCCGGGTGAGAGGCTGGTGACATGGTCTTATTTACATTTCTTTTTCCTTTTTTTTTTTTT
>NW_016107700.1:2054095-2064178 GCF_001604975.1 Cebus imitator
GTAGCCAGGACTACAGGCATGTGCCACCACACCCAGCTAATTTTTTTTTTTTTTTTTGAGATGGAGTCTCACACTGTCACCCAAGCTGGAGTGCAATGGTGCAATCTCAGCTCACTGCAACCTCCACCTTCTGGGTTTAAGTGATTCTCCTGCCTCAGCCTCTCAAGTAGCAGGGATTACAGGCAACTGCTACCACCTAAATTTTTGTGATTTTAGTAGAGATGGGATTTCACTATGTTGGCCAGACTAGTCTAGAACTCCTGATCTTGTCGCCCACCTCAACCTCCCGAAGTGCTGAGGTTACAGGCATGAGCCACCACACCCAGCTTAATTTTTGTATTTTTAGTAGAGACAGGGTTTAACCATATTGGCCAGGCTGGTCTCAATCTCCTGACCTCATTATCCACCCGCCTTGACCTCCCAAAGTGCTGGGATTACAGGCGTGAGCCACTGTACCCGGCCCTCATTTACATTTCTGATAAAGGACTGTCTGCCATGTGTAGAGTGGATTGCAGGGGCACAGAGGGAGATGGGGTAGGAGGCTGTTGCAGGCATCCGGGAGGAACCACTGGGGGATCGATCAGATTTGGGTGGTTAGGAGGAGAGGGGAGCTGGCCTTTCTCACTGTGCCCACACAAGCCCCGCTCTCCAAAACCAAAATCTTCTTTCTTTTGTGTACTTGTGCTGACTCGAGGCCCATCGGTTCAGTGGGGTCTCCTGTGATCCTCCTGCCTCCACATCAGCTCCAGGATTCAGGACAATGTGTCCAGTGGCCCCGTGAGAGCCCAGATCCCTGGGTTAGTCAGGCTGACCACAGTCAGGGCTTTGGGTCACACCCAGTCAGGCCCTGGGTTTCCCATACAACAACAGCACCCACAGACAGGCCCCTCTGTGCATGCTTCAGGAACTGAGTTATATGATTTCTTTCTCTCTTTCTTTCTTCTGATATGATCTGGCTCTGTCACCCAGACTGGGGTGCGGTTGTGAGAACATGGTTCACTGCAACCTCAAACTCCTGGACTCAAAAGATCCTCCCATCCCAGCCTCCTAAGTAGCTAGGACTACAGGCGTGTGCCACCACACCTGGTGAATTTTTTTTTTAAGAGATAGGGTCTCACTATGTTGCCCAGGCCAGTGAATTCCTGGCTTCATGTGACCCTCCTGGCTCAGAAGCTACATGATGTCTATCAGTCTATCACCTAGGTATTGATGACTCCTAAGACTACATGGCCCAAAGTCCACACCCTTAACCACTGGACCATACTGCTTTTTTTTCCTCATGACCCATCCCTCATGGCTTGCCTGGCTCCCAAGCTTTCTGCCCTTAGGAAGATTTGACTCCCCCTGACACTACTTCCCTGAGGACTTCTGTTGGCTCTCCCATCCACCTCTGGGAAGCGCCCTTTCCCATTGCTGCTTCTAAACCATTGCTCCTCCAGTCTCCTGCAAAACAACAACATCTCTCTGCTTTTGAGACTCCTGGAAAACTGCCCTGTACTCCTCCAGTTCACAAGCTATAAGATGAAGGAGTTGGGGAAGGAGGATGCGCCAGTGTGCCCACCATGAGCTAGATACCAAGATGCAGTGGTGACCAAGAGTGACACAACCTGGCACCCCCCATGCAGTGGGGAAAGGAGGCAACTCCAGGATGTCTACCCAAGGAAGGGAAGGAAAGCTTTCTAGAGGAGGCGATTTCTGAGCTGCAGATTTCAAAAAGGCTGGAGCAATGCTGGAAGGTGGTAAGCACAGTTATGGATTGGATAAGGAGGGAGAGGAAAGCAGAGGCAAGGACAGGACAGTTTTGGAAGCCGTTAAGACATTTCCAGTTTACTGTGGGCCGGGCACAGTGGCTCACGCCTGTAATCAAAGCACTTTGGGAGCCCAAGGCGGGTGGATCACCTGAGATCAGGAGTTCAAGACCAGCCTGGGCAACATGGTGAAACCCCATCTCTAATAAAAATACAAAAATTACCCGAGCATGATGGCAGGCTCCTATAATCCCAGCTACTTGGGAAGCTGAGGCAGGAGACTCACTTGAACCCAGGGGGTGAAGGCTGCAGTGAGCTGAGATCACTCCACTTCACTCCAGCCTGGGCGAAAGAGTGAAATTCTGTCTCAAGAAAAAAATAAATGAAGTTTACTCTGAAGGCAACAGAGAGTTACGGAAGGGATTGAGCAGGACTGGATTTACATTTATTTATTTATGCATACATACATAGATATGTACTACACACACACACACACACACACATATTTAAAGACAAGGTCTAATATGTAACACACACACACACACACACACACATGTTTAAAGACAAGGTCTCACTGTGTTGCCCAGACTGGAGTGCAGTGTTGTGACCATAGCTCACTATAGCTTCTAATTCCTGGACTCAAGCCATCCTCTCAGTGGGGCTATAGGCCAGCACCATCATGCTCAGCTAATTTTGTTCTTTTTTTTTGAGACGGAGTCTCATTCTGTTGCCCAGGCTGGAGTGTAGTGGCACAATCTTGACTGACTGCAACCTCTGCCTCCCAGATTCAAGCATCTCCTGCCTCAGCCTCCCAAGTAGCTGGGATTACAGGTGTGTACCACCACACCCAGCCAATTTTTGCATTTTTTATAGAGACGAGGTTTCACCATGTTGGCCAGGTTGGTCTTGAACTCCTGATCTCAGGTGATCCACCCACCTCAGCCTCCCAAAGTGCTGGGATTATAGGTGTGAGCCACCTTGCCCAGTCAATGTGTGTGCGTGTGCGTGTGCGTGTGTGTGTGTGTGTGTGTGTGTGTGTGTGTGTGTGTGTAGGCAGGCGTCTCACTACATTGCACACGCTGGTCTGGAACTCCTGGCTGCAAATGATCCTCCTGCCTCGGCTCCTAAAGTGCCCGGATTACAGGTGCAAGTCACTTTGCCTAGCCTGGATTTGCATTTTAGAAAGATGCCTCTGGCTGCTGTGGGAGAATGGAAGGGGGTGGAAGGAGACCCAGGCTGAGAGACCCTTTAGAGTGGAAGGGAGAATTAGGGTAGGCCTAGGGATTCCATGAGGTATGAGCTGGATGTGGCTGCATAGAGGAGTAGCGTGAAAAGAGAAACAGGTGTATGCCCAGGCTCTTGTGATGTGGGCAACTGGGTGAATGGGGAAGACCAATTGAGTACCTGCTGTATGCTGATAACTAAAGACACTGGTAACTGAAGCATGAACGAGACCTACTAGACCCCTGCCCTCATAGAGCTTACCCTCCAAATAAATGAATACGTGACAGGTTTTCATATGTTTTGGGAAAGTAATAAGCAGAGCACCACGACAGAGAAACACAGAGGCGCCTACTAGGGAAGGGTGACCTCCATGAGGAGGAGATGTGTGAGCTGTCTGAGACCTGGAGGATGAGCTGAGACCTGGAGAATGAGAAAGCCTTCAGCCAGAGAAAGTGAGTCCTGGAATAAAGATACAGCTAATGCAAAGACCCAAAGGGCCAGGGTAGCCGGAGGGGATGTCATAAGCCAGGGAGGAGTGCTCGGAGAAAAGCCTGGAGACTAAAGGCCTGAGTGTCACCCTCAGGGCCCAGGGGAAGCACCTATAGTGTCCAGTACAGCAGGCAGGGACATAGGAGGAGGGGCAGGGAAAGACCCTCAGGTCAGCCTGGTGCTTCATGAGTTTCAGGTGGTCCGTGGTTCATCCAGGGAGCATGCTGGAGCTCGCGAGAGTGGAGCTGGGTTGTGGATGCACATGTGGGGGTCACTGGCACGGATGGCAGTCAAAGCCAGGTGATTAGAGGAAACCACCCAGTGAGAGCAGCATACAGAGCCAGTTCTAAACTTGAACCTGCAGCAGAATGATCCGGAGGGATTGTTAAAGCACAGATTGCTGCCAGGCACCGTAGTATGAGCCTACAGTCCCAGCTACTCCAGAGGCTGAGGCAGGAGGATCGCTTAAGCCCAGGAGTTCAAGACCAGCCTGGGCCACATAGTGAGACTCCCACCATCATGTCTCTTAAAACAAACACACACACATTGCTGAGCTCCCACTCCTGGAGTTTCTGAGTCAGTAAGTCTTGGGTGTTCCCAGCTGATTGTGAGGTTGCTGGTCCAGAGGCCACACTTTAAGAACCATTGATATTACATGGGGAGAGAGGACCTAACAATAAGAAACAGGACCATGTAAAGGATGATAGAGAAAGACCAACTTGTAAAGACATTGCTGTGAAGGGGCAGCTGGAGAGGTAAACGGAGGTTGTGTGAATAGTTGAATATCTGTCTGCCCATGAGGCGGTAAGCTCTAGGAGGGCGGAGGTCAGAGCTGTGCTGGACTCTGTTGGATCCCCAGCACCTAGCACAGAGCTTGGTCCCAGAAGGCATCAATGTTTGTGAAAGGCGGATAGGGAGAGGGGGAGATACAAGTCAACTCACAGACGCCAAGGAAGGGAAACATTTCAAGGAGGAGGCAGGCAGTGGCGTCAAATGCTCCAGAAAGGTAAATAAGATATAATCTGGGGACCCTTTCCCCACTTCAGTACCCCTCATTCTCAGCCAATTTTTCCAGAAACTAAGGTCATCCACCAGCAGCTGCCTCCTCTTTCCAGAATCCTCCTCCTATCCTTTGCTTCTTTCCTCCCCTCCTTGGAACAGTGAAGGGCAACACACTCTTCTATCCTGTCCTAATGCCTCCCCTAGAGCCCATGTCACACCCCCTTCTCATTCCCTGGGGACTTTGCTCCATGACTCCTCGCTCTCTCCGGGATCTTCCATCTTCTCCCTTCAATCAGCTTATCTTCAGTAACAAACACCCTCTAGTCACTGCCATCTTTTTTTTTTGAAACAGTCTTGCACTGTCAACCAGGTTGTAGTGCAGTGGCACAATCTCGGCTCACTGCAATCTCCACCTCCTGGGTTCAAGCAATTCTCCTGCCTCAGCCTCCTGAGTAGCTGGGACTATAGGCATGTGCCACCACACCCAGCTAATTTTTTTGGATTTTCAGTAGAGGCAGGGTTTCACCGTGTTGGCCAGGATGGTCTCGACCTCCTGACCTCATGATCCGCCTGCCTCGGCCTCCCAAAATGCCGGGATTACAGGCATGAACCACCGCGCCTGGTCACCACCATCTTGAAAAGGCTTTCTGGCTGCTTTACAGTTGGAAATGCCATCCAGCTAGCACCACTGCCACCATTGCCACCCCTCGGGCTACTCCTCAGCCCCCTCACTGTCCCTTCAGTGTGGGCATTCCACAGGGTTCCAGGGTTTTACCTTCTCCCCTCCACTGACTTCTGCTGTCACACAAATGCTGATGACTCACTAGCCTATGTGTTTGTTTGTTCACTCAGCCAAAATTTCTGGGGCAACTGCTCCATTCCAGACCTTGCGTTAGGCAGCAGGGACACAATGGTGGAGAAGACACTGTCCCCTGACTCTTTGCGGTTTAGAGTCTAGTAAGACAGGTGTGCTAGAATTGCTAGAGAATGGGCCAGGTGCAGTGGCTCATACCTGTAATTCCAGCACTTTGGGAGGCTGAGGTAGGCCGATCACGAGGTCAGGGGATTGAGATCATCCTGGCCAACATGGTGAAAGCCTGTCTCTACTAAAATACAAAAGTTACCTGGGCATGGTGACACATGTCTGTAGTCCCAGCTACTCAGGAGGCTGAGGCAGGAGAATTGCTTTAACCTGGGAGGCGGAGGTTGCAGTGAGTTGAGATTGCACCACTGCACTTCAGCCTGGCAACAGAGTGAGACCCCGTCTCAAAAAAAAAAAAAAAAGAATGGCTAGAGACTGATAGATAGAGAAGGTAAGCAGCAAGCAAAGCGGAGGCGGTGCTACCTTAGACATGATTGCCATGAAAGGCCTTTGCGGGGAGGTGATACTGAAGGGGCACCTACAGAGTGAGAATGAACCAGGCAGTAAAGATTCGGGCAAAGAGCTTTCCATGTAGAAGGAAGAGCAACTGCAAAGGTCCTGAAATGGAAGGGGTTCAAGGAGCAGAAAAAGGGCAGCGTGGCTGGAGCATCACAAAGAAGGCATGAAGTGGAATGAGCCTGGGGAGGCGAGCATCAGTTAGCACATGCAGGGCCTGGAGGCACAATAAAGAGTCTGGATGCTCTTTTTTAAAAAATTTTATTTATTTATTTTTCTGAGATGGAGCCGCACTCTGTCACTCAGGCTGGAGTGCAGTGGCGCCATCTCAGCTCACTGCAACCTCCACCGCCCAGGTTCAAGCAATTCTCCCACCTCAGCCACCCAAGTAGCTGGGGTTACAGGCATGTGTCACCATGCCGGGCTAATTTTTGTATTTTTTGGTAGAGGTAGGGTTTCACCATGTTGGCCAGGCTGGTCTTGAACTCTTGAGCTCAAATGACCCACCTGCCACAGCCTCCCAAAGTGCTGGGATTACAGGTGTGAGTCACCACACCAGGCCATTAATTTTTTTTTATTTTTTGAGATAAGGTCACACTCTTTTGCCCAGACTGAAGTGCGGTCGCACAATCACAGCTCACTGCATCACTGCAGCCTCAAACTTGAGTAGTTGGGACTACAGGCATGCAGCACCCGGCCCGGCTAATTTTTTAAAAAGCAGCTTTTTTTCTGTAGAGACAGGGTCTTGCTATGTTGCCCACAATGGTCTCAAACTCCTGGCTTCAAGCGATACCTCCTGCCTCAGCATCCCAAAGTGTCGGGGTTATAGGCGTGAGCCACCTACTCTGGCTGCTGTGTGAAAAGCAGATTGGGGAACAACAGGAGCTGCAGCCGACAGCGAATTTAAGAAGCTGTTGCATTGGTTCAGGTGAGAAATATTGACTTGCCAGCTCTCCTCTGGGAGCTGCCTTCAGATGCGTGGCTTTTCTCCGGACATCTGCCCTCCCTTCTGAGTCCCCATCTTTAACCCAATCCACATCTTTTTACTGTCATCTACTCAATGGCCTGAACGAAACACCTAGGAGTGTCTTTTTCTCCCCCACTCTATTGCATGCAATCACCAACTCCTGTTGACTTTATCCCTAAATTTGTCTGGGCTAATCCCTTTTTGTGTGTCTCTGCTGCTGCTGTCCTCATTTGAGCTCCGTTAAATAGCCTTCTCATGAGTACCCTCTTCCCTTCTCTTACGAGTTGAACTGCACCCCCCTCACCCCACCAAAAAACAAACAAACAAAAATATTTGCTGAAGTCCTAATTCCCAGATTGGGACCTTGTTTGTGTAGGGGAGAAAAAGTCATGTATTTTCCCCCCCATTGCAAGGTTCATGGCTGACACCCCTACAACAAAAGACAGATGAACAAAAAGGGAAAAGCACAAAACATGTATTTCACCGAAGTTTTACATGACATGTGAGTCTCTAATTGAAGACCCAAAGACCCAGGAAAAGGTAGAGTAAATTATATCAGGAAAAGGGGAATGGCTCTCATGTCTCTTATGGAGAGTTTTCTGGCTTTCTTCAGTTAGTTGATTACTCTCCCATTGGGCTTAGAGTGATGAAACTTATTTGTGAGGTGCCTGCCTCCTGTGCCGTTCATGTCAACCTCCCCAGTATCCAGCATACAATAGGTGTCAGATAATTGCTACATGAATCGGTGGGTGGGTCGGTGGATGGATGGATGGATGGATGGGTGGATAACTGGGTAGATGAGTAGGTGGATGGATAAAGAGGCAAGTTAATTCTCTCTTATAACCTGCCCAACATGCTATCTGTTCTTCAGTCAGAGTTCATTGTTCTTTCATTTTTGGAATTTTTTACGCCTAATGCTTAAGCCATTTCTTTCACTAGACTGTGAACTACTTGAGAGAGGGGTCTGTGTCCGCTCCATGGTAGCTACTCTTTCAGAGCCAACACTTACAAAAGTTGTGGTGGCTGGGGTTGTTTTTTGGAGAGGGGGTCTTGCTCTGTCACTCAGGCTGGAGTGCAGTGGCTCAATCACAGCTCACTGCAGCCTCAACCTCTCAGGTTCAAGTGATCTGTCCACCTATCTTCCCAAGTAGTTGGGACTGTAAGCATGCAACATTATGCCCAACCAATTTTTTTTTTTTTTTTTGGTAGAGACAGGATCTCACTATGTTGCCCAGGCTGGTCTCAAACTCCTGGGTTCAAGCGATCCTCCTACCTCAGCCTCCCAAAGTGCTGGGATTACAGGCATGAACCACTGTGCCTAGGCTACAAATGTAGTTTTAGTGAGTCTGCACAATAATTCTTTGAAGCAGACACTCATACATATCATTGGCATGTAATTCACATACCATACAATTCACCTATCTAAAGTGTGCAGTTCATTTGTTTCTGGTATACTTACGGTTGTACAACCATCATCATAACCAATTTTCTCTCTTTTTTTTAAGAGACAGACTCTAGCTCTTTGACCCAGGCTGGAGTGCAATGGCACCATCATAGCTTGCTGCAGCCTTGAATTCCCGGGCTCAAAGCAATCTTCCTGCCTCAGCCTCTTAAATAGCTGGGACTACAGGCATGTACCACAATGCCTGGCTACCATAATCAATTTTAGAGCATGTTCATCACGCCCAAATGATCCCCCCATCCATTAACACTCATTTCCCATTTCCCCCTGACTCTCCCCTCCCCCAGTCCTAGGAACCATCAGTCTCCTTCCTGTCTCTAAGAGTTTGCTTCTTCTAGTCATTTCATAGAAATGCAATCATACAATATGCAGTCTTTTATGACTGGCTTCTTTCACCTAGCATGGTGTTTTTATGGTTTCTTCATATTGTAGCAAGTACCAATACTTTATTTTTTATTGCTGAATAATCTTGCATTGTACAGACATCACAATTCCCTGGGGCTGGAGTGGGGCAGAGTGGGTGGTGCTGGGACATAATAGAGTGAAGCTTCTCAGACTCTTTGGGATTTTATGTGTGTCTGAGAGAGAGAGACAAGATCTTGCTCTGTTGCCCAGGTGGGAATGCAGGGGCAAGATCATCTCTCACTGCAACCCGGTCCTCCTAGGATCAAGCTACCTTGATCTCACCACCCCTTCTCATCCCCCAGTGGCTGGGGCCACAGGCGTGTGCCACCGTGCCCAGATAATTTTTCATGTTTTTTGTAGAGATGGGGTTTCATCATGTTGCTGGGGCTAGTCTCAAACTCTTGGGCTCAAGTGATCTACACACCTCAGCCTCCCAAAGTGCTGGGACTTGTAGGCCACTCATGCCTGGCCATATTTGGGATCTTGATAAAATGCATATTCCAATTCCATAAGTCCTGAGATACTGCATTTCTAAGAAGCTCCCAGGTGATGTTGAGGATGCAGAGGATTTCTACCAGAAGGGCAGGAGATTTGAGGCCCTTCCTCCCTCTCTCCCTCCTTTCCTTCCTTTTTTTTAAGAGTCTTGCTCTGTTGCCCAGGCCAGAGTGCAGTGGCATGATCTTGGCTCATTGCAACCTCTCCCTCCCGGGTTCAAGCAGTTCTTCTGCCTCAGCCTCCCGAGTAGCTGGGATTACAGGCATGCACCGTCATGCCAGGCTTTTTATTTCTTTTATTTTTTTTTTTATTTTTAGTAGAGATGGGGTTTCAGCCTGTTGGGTCAGGCTAGCCTTGAATTTCTGATCTCAGGTGATCCACCTGCATCAGCCTCCCAAAATGCTGGGATTATAGGCGTGAGCCACCATGCCTGGGCAAAAACAATTTTTTTTTTTTTAAGATGGAGTTTTGTCCAGGCTGGAGTGCAGCGACATGATAGCAGCTCACTGCAATCTCTGCCTCCTGTGTTCAAGCGATTCTTCTGCCTTAGCCTCCCGAGTAGCTGGGACTACATGTGGACACCACCATGCCCAGCTAAATTTTGTATTTTTATTAGAGATGGGGTTTCACCATATAGGTCAGGCTGGTCTCGAACTCCTGACCTAAGGCAATCCACCCGCCTCAGCCTCCCTAAGTGCTGGGATTACAGGCGTGAGCCATCGCACCTGGTCAAAAAAAATTTTTTGTTTTATTACTGGGCATGCTGGCACATGCCTATAATCTCAGCTACTCAGGAGGCTGAGGTGGGAGGGTCGCTCAAACCCATGAGGTCGAGGCTGCAGTGAGCTGTGATTACACCACTGACCTTCAGCCTGACCAAAAAGGAGAGACCTCATTTAAAAAAAAAAAAAAA
>NW_016107700.1:2066390-2072373 GCF_001604975.1 Cebus imitator
AAAAAAAAAAAAAAAAAAAAAAAAAAAAAAAAAAAAAAAAAAAAAAAAAGAAGTCTGTCTAAAGTTTGGCCAAGCAAAAAATCTTTGTCAGCCGTGCAAAAAGTGGAAGAAAAGATTGGGTAGAAACAGCTTCATACCATAGCACAGTTTTGAGAAAATCTTGCTTTGGTCGATGAGGAGTTCTGAAGCAGTGGATATGTATTAGAAGAGTCCCATGCCAGGCGGGAGTAGGCTGGCATTTATGCTTCCACCATGCTCACCATTGGCTGGAGTGGCCTGGTAAGCACAGCCTTTACATGAACATGACAGGGAGATCCAAAAGAACAATAGCTGTCAATCAAGTACACACCCATGGCAGCTTCTCTTGAAGGAGTTAGGAGCAGCACGCTTCCATGACTGCCGCAGTTTCTACCAGCTGCCAGGGGCCAGGCTACAAGCAGGTTACTCAATTGCCTGAGCCTCAGGCCTCTCACCTGCAAAGTGGTGATGGTACCTGCTTTCCTTGACTGTTGTGAGCATCAAGTAAAATGATGTATGTAAGCCCCAGTAAATGGTGGTTTTTGGTGATTTGTTTATTTATTTTTAGACACGGTCTTGCTCTGTCATCCAGGCTGGAGTGCAGTAGTGTGGTCACAGCTCACTGTAGCCTCAAACTTCTAGGCTCAAGTGATCCTCCAGCCTCAGCTTCCCAAGTAGCTGGGACTCTAGGTGCATGCCACCATGCCTGACAAATTTTTTAAATATTTATAGAGTTGGGGTCTCGCTATGTTGCCTAGGCTGGTCTTGAACTCCTAGTCTCAGGTGATTGTAGGAGGCATTAGAGTTAGAGAAAGAAAATATTTCAGCCTCACCGGGCATGGTGGCTCACGCCTATAATCCTAGCACTTTGGGAGGCCGAGGTGGGTGGATCACCTGAGGTCAGGAGTTCAAAACCAGCCTGGCCATCATGGTGAAACCTCATCTTTGTAAAAAAAATAAAAAATAAAAAAAAGCTAATGAGGAAACTAAGGCTGAGGACTGGGAAATGACTGACCAAGCTAATAAATGGCTTGTCTGCCTCTGGACTTCTGTTTGTAGAATGCTCTCCCACTTCCGCTCCAAAACACTATCTTCTTGGCCAGGCATGGTGGCTCCATACCGGTAAGCCTAGCATTTTAGGAGGCTGAGGTGGGAGGATCTCTTGAGTCCAGGAATTTGAGACCATCCAGGACAACATAGTGAGACCTCTGTCTGTCTCTGCAAAAACTATCTTCCTTCCCTGCTCACCCTTGATACAGATAATCTCGCTTTTGCCTGGAGGCTCTTTCTGTGGCTCCCATCTCCATATGCCTTGGGATATGATAATTGATCCAGGTATCAGTTGGTCACTAGACTGTGACCAATTCCAGGAAATAAATAATGTCTTACTCATCTTTGTAGCCAGTGTTCAGCCTGGAGACCCGAACAGGAGAACAGTAGTTACAGATCTCCTCGTTCATACCGCTGGTCTCCACAGATGATGTATTTTCTACATTGTTCCAGCTTTTAATACCTGGTTCTTGGTCATGCCATGCACACATTTAGTCCTGGTTTGAGGTCTGAAAACCTTGACACATAGTAGGTTCTCAATAAATGGGGGTATCTTCATCCATTTTGTGCTGCTATAACAGAGTACCACAGATTGGGTAGTTTATAAAGAACAGAGATTTATTTCTTACAGTTCTGGAGGCTGGGAAGTCCAAAGTTGAAGGGCCTGCATCCTGGCCAGGGCCTTTTGTCATCCCCCATGGCAGAGGTGGAAGGGCAAGGGAAGGGGCTGAGCTCTTCCTTTCACCAGGAATCCACTCCTTTGATAACAGCCTTAATCCATTCCTGAGGGCAGAGCCCTTGTGACCTAATCATCTATGAAAGGTCCCACCTCTCAACACTATTGCCTTGGGGGTTAGGTTGCCAGCACATGAACCTTGGGGGACACATTCATACCATTGGAGATGGTTTATTTTATATATTACATATATATTATATATAATATAAAAATAATTTTATATATTAATTATACATATAATACATATAGTTATATAAATATATGAATATTTTTATATAATAAATAAATGTATTTATTTAGAGACGTAGTCTCTCTCTGTCCTCCAGGCTGGAGTGTAATGGCATAATCTTGGCTTATTGCAACCTCTGCCTCCGAGGTTCAAGCAATTCTCCTGCCTCAGCCCCCCAAGTAGCTTGGATTACACACCATGCTATTTTTTTTTTTTTTTTGTATTTTTAGTAGAGACGGGTTTCACCATGTTGACCCGGCTGGTTTCGAACTTCTGACCTCAAGTGATCCACCTGCTTCCACCTCCCAAAGTGCTAGGATTACAGATATGAGCCACTGCACCTGGCCCAGATGGTTTATTCTTAGCATTTTCTTTCTCACTGCAAAGGCCAGCAAGATGTCAAGAAGATTCACAGCTCTCTATGTAGGGAGGACAGGAAGGGAAGAGCATCTTCCCTTAGTGAGGAGGTATTTGGTCTCTAGTCTTTCTTTTTTTTAGACAGAGTCTCCCTCTGTCACCCATGCTGGAGTACAGTGGTGCAATCTCTGCTCACTGCAACCTCTGCTTCTCGGCTCAAGCGATTCTCCTGCCTCAGCCTCCCAAGTAGCTGGGACTACAGGCACCCAGCACCACACCTGGCTAATTTTTGAATTTTTAGTACCATAGGTTTCACCATATTGGTCAGGCTGGTCGTGAACTCCTGACCTCAGGCAATCCAAACGCCTTGGCCTCCCAAAATGTTGGGATTACAGGCAAAAGCTACTGCACCCAGCCTGCTTCATTTATTTTAATGGCTCAATTGTCTTTCTTTTTTTTTTAGACAGAGTCTCACTCTGTTGCCCAGGCTGTAGTACAGTGACATGATCTTGGCTCACCGCAACCTCTGCAGGTTCCAGTGATTCTCCTGCCTCGGCTTCCGGGCAGCTGGGATTACAGGTGCGTGCCACCACCACCCAGCTAATTTTTTGTATTTTTAGTAGAGATGGGGTTTCACCATGTTGGCCAGGCTGGTCTCAAACTCCTGACCTCATGATTCTCCCTCCTTGCCTTCCCAAAGTGCTGGGATTCTAGGTGTGAGCCAACACCCCCAGCCTGGTCTCTTATTTATTTATTTATTTAATTTTATTTTTTGAGACAGAGTCTTGCTCTGTCTGTCACCAGGTTGGAATGCAGTGGCGCGATCTTGGCTCACTGCAACCTCCACCTTCCGGGTTCAAGCGATTCTCCTGCCTTAGCCTCCTAAGTAGCTGGGACTACAGGTACGCGCCACCACGCCCAGCTTTTTTGCATTTTTAGTAGAGACGGGGTTTCACTATGTTGGCCAGGATAGTCTTCATCTCTTGACCTTGTGATCCACCTGCCTCGGCCTCCCAAAGTGCTAGGATTACCCTCATGAGCCACCCCGCCCGGCCTGGTCTCTATTCTTAAGGAGTTATTGAGCTCATCACACAAGTGGGGAGTCTTGAAGATGTGACAACCACTGCCTAAAGTGGTGCAGCCTGTCTTCGTGCGTGGGCCAAACCTCTAGGATCTCAGAGACCCTGTCTCTGGACAAGAAGAGTTTCTCTCTGAGCGGTGCAGCCATTGTTGCTTATAGAAAATCCAGCTTGCGTGGGTAGAATTGGCCTCCTGCTGGGAGGATGGGGCTGGGCTTTTCTTGCTCTTACCTTCAGATTCAAAGCACTTTTCAACAACTTACACATACACACTACTTGTCTCTCTCTCCAAGAAGAGGTTGTTCAATGAACGTTTAGCTCATCACCCCAGCACTCAGAAGAGAGAGAGCCTGGCTCTTTGGAATACCACATAAGTTTGTTGAGTGAACAAACAAATGATGCCAGAAGGCAAAGTTCTTACATTTCTGCTGTAAGTAAAATCCTCAGCTTCAGGGAGCAGCATCTATAACCATCTTTCCACCTTGAAGTTCTTTCTTTCTCTTCCCAACGCTGAACATATTCTTTCTCTTGACATGCTAATACCACCTCTCAAGTATAGATCCATCAAGAGTAGTTTCAGCCCCAGTGGGGAAAAAAAACTGTACCCCTTCCCAACGCAGTAAGGGCAGATTTGTACTGATATGCACAGGCCTCCTTCTACATCACCAGCCTGGTTATTTGTCCAGCGTCTCCCTACCCTGCTTATCGTCCCTTGAAGTCCTGTTTAGATTTTGCAGCCCTGGACTCTGAGTGGTTCCTCTTCTGGCTCACTTTGCGTATCTTTCCCCTCTGAGACTAAGTGATAACCTTGTGTTTAGATGCAAGGGATCGAAACGGTTTTGATTTCCCAGAAACTTGGGAGCTGTCCTTGACTCCTCACTCTCTCACCTCCTACATCCAATTAATCAGAAATTAGACTGTCTAAATATTTCTCTAATTGACACACTTCCTCCACCTCCATGGCAACCGTCTTAGCAGTCATAGGTCTCCTTGTACCTATCCTCTAATCTTTTTCCATTTGTAGTCAGACGGGTTTTTTTTTTGGTTGTTCCTTTTGTTTTGTTTTGTTTTGTTTTGTTTTCTTTTTTGAGACGGAGTCTCACTCTGTCACCAGGCTGGAGTGCAGTGGTGTGATCTCAGCTCACTGCAACCTCCGCCTCCCGAGTTCAAGTGATTCTCCTGCCTCAGTCTCCCAAGTTGCTTTGACTGCAGGTGTGCGCCACCACGCCCAATTAATCTATTGTATTTTTAGTAAAGATGGCATTTCACCATGTTGGCCAGGATGATCTCTATCTCCTGACCTTGTGATCCACCCGCTCGGCCTCCCAAAGTGCTGGGATTACAGACGTGAGCCACTGCACCCGGCCTGTTTTATGTTTTTTTTTTGAGACGGAGTTTTGCTCTTGTTGCCCAGGCTGTAGTGTAATGGCACAGTCTTGGCTCACTGCAACCTCCACCTCCTGGGTTCAAGCAATTCTCCTCCCTCAGCCTCCCAAGTAGCTGGGATTACAGGCACGCACTACCACACCTGGCTAATTTTTTGTATTTTTAGTAGAGACTGGGGTTTCTCCATGCTGGTCAGGCTGGTCTCGAACTCCACACCTCAGGTGATCTGCCGGCCTCAGCCTTCCAAAGTGCTGGGATTACAAGCGTGAGCCACCATGCCCAGCCAGTCAGATAGGTTTTTAAAAGCGTAATTTGAGGGGACCAGGTATAGTGACTCATACCTGTAATCCCAACATTTTGGGAGGCCGTGGTGGAGAGGATCAATTCAGCCCAGGAGTTTGAGACTAGCATGGGCAACATAGTGTGACCACATCTCTTCAAAAAATAAATTAGCAGGGTGTGGTGGTGTGTACCTGTGGTCCCGGCTACTCAGGAGGCTGAGGCAGGATGATCGCTTGAGCCCGGGAGGTTGAGGCTGCAGTGAGCTGTGATTGTGCCACTGCACTCCAGCCTGGACAACAGAGAGAGAAAGGGACCTTGTTTCAAAAAGAAAAAAAAAAGTAATTTGAGCGAAGGCACATTGCTCTTAAAATCCTGCAGCTTTGCTCTTTGATCTGAGGATAAAGTCCTAAGTGTTTTAAGGCCATCTCTTTCACTTTCCACAACTACCCAGTTTGTCTCCCTTGGGGCTTTTTTTGAGATGGAGTCTCATTCAGTTGCCCAGGCTGGAGTGCAGCGGCACAATCTCGGCTCACTGCAACCTCTGCCTCCCGAGTTCACGCGATTCTCCCACCTCAGCCTCCCAAGTAGCTGGGATTACAGGCATCCGCCACCATGCCCAGCTATTTTTGTATATTTTCTTTTTTTTTTTTTTTTTTGAGACAAAATTTCACTCTTGTTACCCAGGCTGCAGTGCCATGGCGCGATCTCGGCTCACCGCAACCTCCGCCTCCTGGGTTCAGGCAATTCTCCTGCCTCAGCCTCCTTAGTCGCTTGGATTATAGGCACGCGGCCCCATGCCCCGCTAATTTTTTGTATTTTTAGTAGAGATGGGGTTTCACCATGTTG